>NC_057807.1:274534031-274886701 GCF_018294505.1 Triticum aestivum
CGATTTCGTCCGGTGGCGGCGGACGTGTCCGGTGGCGGCGGAGGGCGATTTTTAGGGTTTGGACCCGTGATTAGAGGAGGGGTGCACATATTTATAGGTAGAGGGATCTAGAAGAGTCCAAATGAGGTGCGGTTTTCGCCCACACGATCGTGATCGAACGACCGAGAGCATGGATGGGAGTTTGCTGGGTTTTGGGCCACTTTGGAAGGGTGTTGGGCTGCAAGGAGAAGGAGGCTTTTACGGTTACCCGGTTAACCGTTGGAGCATCAAACGGACTCCAAATGGCACAAAACTTGACAGGCGGTCTACCGGTGCTATACCAAGGCCGGTTGGCAAACCTCGGGCCATTCCGAGAAAGTTTAACACCCGCACATGAAAAGAGGCAAAAGGGGGCGCCGGATGACATAGGAGTGCCGGATTGCAAAACGGACAACGGGGAAAATGCTCGGATGCATGAGACGAACACGTATGCAAAATGAAATGCACATGATGACATGAGAAAATGCAACACGCAAGCAAATGACATGGCAACAATGGCGAATAACTAGCAAACACCTGGCGCATCGAATCCGGGGCGTTACACCATTGAAGAAGAACGCTTCAAATGTGAAACATCAAGGGAAGTGGCCTCAAGTTCAATATCAAGATAATGATAGGCCTCTTCCCATGCCTAACCAAGATAATGCTCTCCAAGTTGAAAAGGTAAAGAAGAAGAGAAAGGGAAGCACATGTTGCTATATTTGCCGTAAGAAGGGACACATAGCTTCATCTTGTCCCAACGGTAACATCTCTAAGCCTCCTATAGTCAATAATCATTATTCGCTAAGGAAGGATATTGTTGGCAATGTGTTTGCCAAGTTTGTGGGTTCCCAAAGAAGTTTGAAAGTGTACAAGACCATTTGGGTTGCCAAGCCTTTTGTTACTAACTTCTTAGGACCCAACTTGGTTGGGGACCATCAAGCTCAAACTTGATCAATAGGTGTGTGGAGGGCATTGGAGACTTGGCTACTTCATGAAGAAAAACTATTTTCACCATATTTTATGGTTAATGCCAAGTCAAGTGGATTATCATCATATCTATCAATCCAATGCTCCTCTTTGCGGTAACTTGTACTTGCATTGTTTACATTGAAAGTTACAATGTCCCTTGCATGTTTAGGTTTTGTACCTAGCATGTGCTTTTATAGTTGTGCTTCCTAGTATGCTTGATTTGTGTTATCTAGCATGCGTAGGTCGCAATGCACTTCATATATTTGTGTGTGTGTGGTTTCAAGCCTTTATTGCTTCATTAGTTGAATCTTCCTTGGCTGGATCATCACATTATGGGGGAGTGCTATGTTTTACGGATATCACAAACCTTAAATATGTATGTATGTTGTATACCACCTAGTATTGTTAGTACAATATTATCTAGTTACTATGTGGTATGTAAAGCTCATTTGAAACTCAAATTCTCATCCATTAATTATCCTTAGTTGGGTTTCATTTGCTTCTTGTGGATAATACATGGATCATCATATTATGGGGGAGTGATATGCTTTGTGCATATCACAATCCTTGTTAATATGAACAATTGAGGGAGGCCACTTAGAATTTATATTTGAGATTATCTTATATCTCCGTGGCATGCAATGTCTAGTTTACGTATGGCATTCTTGTGCGGTTTTGCCCATGGTTATCTTTAAAATCATATTTGGAAAATCATTTGATTAAAGCTATTCCAATTATTGCTTTACATGATTATCATCTACTTATTTGGTTTCTACACCGAATGATAACCCGAAATACCATTTTGTTCGAATTCTTCTTATTGCTCTATATGAGAGTTTGTTATCTCATTGTTTATATTGTCCTATATCTACTTGAGTGATATATTCCTATGAGTATGTGTGCAATGCATATCTTATATGCTCATTATTTTTTTACTTGGTTCATATGTTGAACTTTGTGTGCTATATATGTTGACTTATCACTTTGATTCATTTTGGACAACATGAATGACTTGTGATGCTATTGGAAGTATTAACGATTATGTGGTCGTTTGTCAAATTTGTATCTCCCTGGATTTTGGTAGGCTTGTGCATGCATATTTACTATGTGTAAATTCACATGCCTTGTTTGCCTTATTTGCTCCTATATATATATATATATATATATATATATATATATATATATATATATATAATTCTTAATAGCTATGATGTGCATGAAATTCAAATTCATATCAATAGGCACATATTTAAGTGGTTTTACCCTATGTGTTGTAGTTATGCTAACTACTTCAGACCCAATAAGTTTGGGGACCATATTGTACTTAAAATGTTTTAGGTACATTTGAGAAGCATTGGGTGGTTGGCTTATTCATGAAGGTGGTGGCACTATGAGGAAATTAGAGCCAAGCTTGGACATTTTATTGATCTACGACTTCATACCAATGCTATCTCGGTAACGAGTATTTACTTCATGCATATATATAGAAATGGGGTCAACCTTGTGTAGGTTGCATCATGGCATGGATTTCTTGACTCGTTCCTGTGATACTTGTTTCCTTTCTCAAAGCATCCCAACAATGATCTCTTGTTGCTAGTTGTGATGTATTTGATGGTTGTGTGTTTGGAGTTCATTAATATACAATAATATTATATTAAGGCATGTGCTATGCTTTCAAGCAAAGATATCATTGGTATTTTTTATGACTCCTGTTTGGATATCTTATTCCTTCATTTTGTAACTATTTTATGTGTTCATCCTTCTTTGTGGATATCATCTACCTAGTATCTTATACATGTGAGAGAAGTTACATCTCTAGTTGATATCCCTATTCTTTCATGTCCACCATTTCATTCACTTTTTATATCTTTTTGGTGGCTCCATGGAAGCATTTGTTGAATGAGTGCATGTCTTACCTCTTTGCATCTTAGTGCACCCATGTTTGGTGAAGATTGTTGTCCTCATGCTTGTCTTGACAAGCCTATTATTTCCTATCTTCATCATGGGTTGTCACAAGCTTTGATTTTTAGTTTGCTATTAGTGAGCTTGTGAACCCATTTGCTTGATGTGTGTGTGACCTTCTTAACTTCATGTGTGGGGGAAGGACATGTCTTGCACCTTGTATCTCATTTACTCAAGGCTATGTTGATGCTTAATTCACATCCTTATACTAGTCTTCTCAAGTGCTTTGACGTGACTCACACACATCATTTTGGTTGTGCCTATTCTTAGGTTGCCTCATTTACATGTTGCTCAATCATATGTTTGTTGCAAATGCTAGGATTTTTTTCTGATCTATGCCTGCTTGAAATTGTTTTGTGTTCCTATTGATTTTGGGGGAGTGATGATCCTATTTTGTGCACTTGTATCCAAATACAAAAATTCTAAATAGTGCACAAATCATGGGGAGCTTCTCTATTTTCCTTAGAACACTCATTTGCCCAAATCATAATATTCTTTTATCCTTTTGGCTCATCGGATCATTTGATTGCTTGCTTCACTTTGTGTTATGCAAATGAGATCAATTTGTGCCATGTGCTTTGTGCCATGTGCCTTGCTATTATCACTAGGTTTCAGTTGTATAATAATGGATTCACTTCTATATATCATGTTCTTATCAATTGCATCCATTTTGTGTTTGCAAAGTTTCTTTGCGGATACATATCATGATTATGATTGGCCACTCAGAAATTTTTATACATGTGAAAGTTCATATCTTTCCTTGATATCATTTATTCCTTACCGGCCACTTTGTTTGTTTCCTCTTATTCTTATGGTGGCTTCGGTAAGAGGTTGTGACGTGAGTGCTTGTATGTTTGGCATATAATCTTGCGCACTCATGTGTTTTGACTGTTTTCCTCACATGTCTTATGCTTGTTTTCATATCTTCATATCTAGTTGCATTCTATAGATTCTGAGCTCCTCAAATTGTTCATTATTGAATATGTGCATTTGCGTTCACTCACATCTTGTGATATGCACACATCAAGGAGGAACTCATACTATATTGGTCTTCTAGAAGTTTTGTCTTCCATTTTGGCATTTGTTGCCAATGGGGGAGAAGTTTAGAGGGTTTAGAATAAATATCTTTTGAAGTTCTTGTTGTCATTCATGCTATTCACCCTAGTTATATATGCTTGTTGCATGAATGAATATATAGAGAAATCTCCAACTAGTTTATATCAACCAATATATGCAATAAAATTCAAAGTTCATTCACACATGCATATATTTTGGGGGAGCTTACTCTATATATTGTGGTCTTACTAACATCAAATGCTTGTGTAGTGTTTAGATGTTAGTACAACCGGTTTTGATATCATCAAGTTTCTTTGTGGATAATTGATGCTACCAAAATTGCGTGCTTGTTTAAAAATTCATTATATGAACCCTCTTGTTGAGATTGTCATCAATTACCAAAATGGGGGAGATTGAAAGTACATGCTGTCCCCATGTGTGGTTTTGGTAATTAATAAAAATCCTTATGGATTAATGTTTGCATTAAGATATACATTTGAAGGTTAGTCCCATTGGAATATGATTGAAGAATAATGGAAGACAACTCCTTTGAAGCAATTACATTGAGATGATCAAAATGAAGTTCATTGGAGTATCTTAAGGGTTGCCATGCTTAGAGCTATGGTTTGAGCCATAATGGATCAAGATCTTAAAAGGATGATTTGAATGATGAACTCTAGGAGTGGCTCAAAGATATGATCATAATGGACTCATGTGTTGAGTCATGATTGATCAAGTATTCAAGCAAGCTATTCAAGTGAAGAATTCAATATACCCTTCAAGACGTCAAGATTAAACATGGGGTAGAGATATAGGTTGACCAAGATGAAGCTCAAAGATTGAACTCTAAATGGTCAACACACGAGCGCAAATGATGCACCACATAGGATCTTGTGGTATGATAAGAAATTATCAATTGCACTCTATGTACTAACCCATACTATGTGTTGTCTATGTTTTTGAGGGTTAGGTGATTCTCATGGGCTTGCATCAAGAAAGAGATTTCAAGTGTATATGAGAGGATGACATCAAGTGTTGGTGATCATGGTTGACAAGGGCAAGTTCAAGATAACCATCCCAAAGGATTACATGCTTGAAGCTAGTGGATGATCGCATGATGGACAAGTGAAGATGAATACAAAGCAAAGCTTCCCCACATTGTGTATGGGGGAGAGACTTGAAGACTTCACCAACGTCTTGCCTTCATCTTGAGCCAAGAAGAAACATCAACATCAAGCTCAAGTGAACGGCTCGTGTCAAAGGTATTAGTTCCTTTGACGTTAGTGCTGTGGAGTGATGACCACCAAAGAAACATATACACTCAAGAATGGATTCTTGATAGCTATGTAGTGTAGCTTTTTATGATTCTTGAGTTATAGGGATCCCACACTATTAAGAGGGGATCAAAGGGGTTTGTGATGGATTTGCTCAAGTCAACATCTTCTATACATAATTCCACTCCTATCCTATATACCAAAGAAAAGCCAAAGCCAAATAGTTTCCCAAAATATATGATCTAACCTTTGCATAATATGAACCCTCCATTTTGGTTTATTTTGGGCGGTTCTCTATCTGAGGACTTGGAGCTTTTCCATAGCTCCAAAACGAGCCCAAGATCATCAAAATCGGAGTCCGGATGTGAAAGTTATGCATGTTTTAGTTTTGGGGTTTGTGCTATTATTTTGGCCGGACGTCCGGTAACATCCGGAAATCCGGTGCGCGAATCCAGAATCAAACGGACGGAAATCCGTAAGTACCGGACGTCCGATCTCCAGACGTCCGGAAAATGTCGGACGTCCGTGTAACATCCCAAATTTCCAATTTGGAATGTTATACACTAGATCATCATTGCATATCATATTTTACTTGCTTTTGGCTTGATCCTAGAAATTCTAAGCAACTCAAGGACCCTCGGAGAGAGTTGGGGATTCATTATTTTCATATTAGAGTTTTTCTCGAATTTTGAAAATAGGATCATTTGGTTTTATTTATTTTATCTTCAATTGTTTCTACTACAAAAGTATGAGAGAGGGAATAAAATGACTTTCCCAAAATAAACAAATATTGAGGACTTAATAAAAAATCAAATAAGGTTTATTTTTGGAGTTTTGCTATTTTATTTGAAGTTAGGAAAAATTGCACGTTTTTCAAAACTGCATTTTAGGGCCAAGAAAATGTTCATATCGTTCTAAATATTTTATTTAGATGGTGGAAATTTATTTTGGCATTTTTAGAATTTTATTTTTTTCTAGGATTTTTCTTAGTTTTAGCGGAATTGTTTTTTCTTAAAGCGCGCGCGCCCGACTGGGCCGAAGCCCAGCCAAGCAAGGCCGGCCCGCCCGCTGCCGCCGTCTCCCGCACAGAGCCGCGCCGCGCCGCCGCCGACCCGGACGCCGGAGTCCGAGCCGGACTCCTCCCCGCCGCCGCTGCCTTGCCCCCTCCCCCAAGCCGCCGCACCCCCCCCCCTTTAAATATCGACCCGGTCCCCCCCATAGAGCCCCAAGCCGCAGCCGCCGCCGCCGCACTCCACCGTCACCGCAGCCGCCGCCCCGTCGCCTAGCGTCGTCGCCGCCAGGGAGCCGCCGCCTGTCGCCGCCGCCGACCCGCACCCCGCGCCGCCCCGCAGCCCCGCTAGAGCATCGCCGGAGCTCGAGGCGAGGTAGCCGCCCCGTAGCCCGGTTTTCTAAAGAAAACCAATCCGTTTTTTAGAAAACCCTAGTTTTCGTTTTTTAGATTAGATCAGTTTATTTATTTTTTTCGATTTAGTTATTTAGCGAGCGTTCGCTCGTTCGTCCATTTTAACGGACGAGTTCACCGTTCAGGTTCTGTTAGCGAACGTCCGTTTGTTAATCCGTTCGTCACTTTTTCTTTTTCTCGTATTTTCCGCGATTATTTCTGATCGTGATTTCTGATCCGATTTTCGTTCTAGTTTATCTTTTCGCTCGTTTGTCGGAATCATGCGATTTAAACGCTGAGAGTTACATCTCGAAACCCTCTTTCCGTTTAACCTACTCAAACAAGTTTTTGCTTCTGTAAAATTTGACCTAGGTCCAGATTAGTAAATGAAGCTTGTTTCTTTCGCCGTTTGTGTTTCGTTGCTTCGTTCGATTTGATTCTTTTTGCAAACCGGAGTTCTTAAGTTGAACTTTCTGGTTACTTCTCTTATTTGGGTTTTACCTGTGCATTAGATGAGTACTTATTGTATGCTTGTTTGCTTGTTTATTTGCGATAGAATATCCGGAGTGCGCCGCTTACTACTTCGAATCTCTAGGTTTCACGGATCATCAGCAAGGCAAGTAACACTTTGATCATATCTCTTTACTACCCAGTTTTATTGCATTAGATCAATCCTCAAACAATTGCATGATTAGGATCTGATTAATATGTGGGACTTGGGAAGTAGATGAGGTAGTACCTATTACCTGTTTTATTTTCAAACCTTTGGGAGTTACTCTACGTTTGCTTGTTATGCCATGCTATGCTAGTAGACGTGGATTGGGTGAGTGAATCCATGACAGATGTGAGATTGATAATTAATGGTTTATTTAAGGTGGCAACTTTAATACACATCTGGGTGGATTGAGGTACCTGGGTATTCCAGGATTGCCTATTTTTTTATGGACCGCCACCCAGGCTCAAAGGGATCATGAGATTATTCATGCTAGAAACTTCCGTGTGCAGCCACAAGCTACTATGGGCTCTAGCATAGTTGATTAAGTTGTGTGAACTCTTACAGTGGTAGACTAGCAGATGTAGGGGAAAGTAGGTGTAACGGTCTACCCATCGTAAGGTGTAAACGCTTCTGAAAGACTATGCCTCGGTCATCCATTTCTCAAACACCATGTAGTGCGAGAAATCCAACGGAGGAGATCGAGTATTGTGGGGAAAAGTGCGCAAACCTCTGCAGAGTGTATAAACTAATCATCGTTAGCCGTGTCCCGGTTATGGACGTTTTGAGTATCTAGTACTTGGATTAACATGTGAATCTCATCATGTTACTTTTAATTAATTATGTTGGGTTTTAATGATGATGCTTGGGTGTCTACACTCTCAATGTTTAACAACCACCATGATAGTTAAATAAATTTATTCCTTTGCAGTAGGAAAAAATTGGCTTTATGCAAAACTATAACCATGGAGCTTTCCACCAGCCATACTTGCAGCTAGTGTAGCATGTTTCTGTTCATTACTCTCTATGTGTTACCTTGCCAACATATTCCATGTGCTGACCCATTTTCGGGCTGCAACGTTCATGTTGTAGACTTTTCAGACAACGAGTAAGATGCTTTAGGATCGTGGTTCTATACTCAGTGATGCCGTTGGAGTTGATGGACTCACTTATCTTCCAAGCCTTCCGCTGTTATCGTTATTAGATGGCCTTAAGCCATATTTATTGTAGTAAGTTCTCTTTGGAGACATTTGATGTAATAAGTGTGTGATTGCTACTCTGTTATAAATCCTTCGAGTACTGTGCGTGTCAGCATTACTGATCCAGGGATGACACTAAAGCATAGAGATCAGACTGTTTGAGGTCTGGTCGCTACAAGATGGTATCAGAGCACACGCTGACTGTAGGACACGACCACTAAGCTAAAAGCCCTAGATCACTACTCACTCTTCTCATTTCTGACTCCTCATCTTTTCTACTCTTTTAGGATGGCGGATGCAAGGAACAAGTTCACACAACCGGATGAAGATACGCCCTTTGGACACCACTTGAAGGAAGTCACTAAGTATCTGAACATCGGAGTACCAAGCTTCACCGGGACCTACAATGCCACTTTACTAGAAGAGGAGCGCTGGATGATTCAAGTTCAAGTTCCAGGAAGGACGTTCATGCCCGTCACTGAGCCCATAGAGTTTTCCTTCGATGCACCAACCTGGAGTCTAGGAAAGAGTATGGAGCCCACCTCACCATGGGACGCATTGGAGAAGTTTACCACAAGGATCTCAAGGATACTATTTACCAGCTTTGTGGGTGCAGATATGATCGATGGGAGATGATCAGTACCAGGAAGGATAGATCAATTGCAGCTTTCATCCAGGAGTTAAACCAGCACATTCGATGCCAGGAGAACCAGATGTGCGCAGGCATGATAGATCTAAATAAAGCCATGACCAAGATCACAGAGCAGGAGGAATAACTGAAGTCTACATGCGATGGTTATGAGGAGGAAATAGCAACACTCGTGGAGAAGAACGATGATCTAAAGAAGAAGCTAAAAGTATTCATGGGATTTCCCGCAGCTGGAGGAGAAGACGAAGATTACACCTGTCCAGAGAACTACATCATCATCGACGACACCGACTCGAACCCCGACGATAGCGATGATGACTATGCTGATGAAGCTGGAGCGGATATCATGGAGTCTTCATCGGAGCAGTTTTTATAGTCGACCACCATAACAGTAGTAGTATTCCCCCATGTATCTAGTATAGTCCGAGCACTTTTGTAACGATAGATAGACCGTTGTATGCCCTTGCTTGATTGAATGAAGTGATTTTTGTTTGCATTTGTCTCATGTGCATATGGGTAGTGTTATCCCTCTAGACCTCACTCTATTCTACATTCTCATCTTTTTCTAAACCCTCGGATGCCTCCGAGACGTGACAATGGATTTGCTTTCCCACCGGAGCTCACTCAGTTGATCCAACAGCAGAATGCCTTGATGCAGTTGCTAGTCCAGAATCAGAATCAGGGAAACAACAACAACAACCCACCTCCACCACCACCAGTTGATCACTTAACCTGTTTTCTTAGGCTGAATCTGCCGGTGTTCTCTAGTAGCACTGAGCCGATAGTTGCAGATGATTGGCTCCGCAAGACAACCGGGGAGTTGACCACTGCAGGATGCACACATGCGGAGAGGGTGCATTTTGCTGCACATCAGCTTGAAGGACCCGCAGCATCATGGTGGGAGAATTTCACAGCCACTTATCCTATAGACACTGTCACATGGGGTCAGTTTCAGCAGGCTTTCCGTACTGCCCATGTTTCAGCAGGAGCTATGGCCATGAAGAAGCATGAGTTTCGCAACTTGCGCCAAGGAGGACGGACAGTTGGCCAGTATGTGGATGATTTTAGTAAGCTAGCGCGTTATGCCCCAGATGACGTTGCTACAGATGCAGCTAAGCAGGAGAAGTTTCTAGAAGGACTAAATGATGAGCTGAGCATGCAGTTTATGGTAGCAAGTTTCAACAACTACCAGGAGTTGGTAGATAGAGCTCTCATGATTGAAGGGAAGCAGCAGCAGATTGAGAACCGCAAGAGGAAGTATGGACAAGGCAAGTACAATTCAGGAGCTCAGTAGAAGCCACGTTTTACCCCGAAATCAGGAGGACATTTTCAGCATACCCATGGAGGAGGGAGTTCGCACAACCATAATGGCCCCAAGAATGGGAATGGGAATGGAGGAAGCAACAGTCAGAACCGTACAACCCATCAGCCCCAGTCAAGAGAGACCTGAGCTAAGTCACTTGCTTTAAGTGTCAAAAGACTGAACATTACGCCAATGAATGTCCTGAAGCCTAGAATGGAAACGGCAATGGAAGCTCTGGGAAGAAGCCAAACCCTTTCAATAGGGGACAGGTGAACCACGTTAACATGGAGGAGGTGGAAGCCCAGCCAGATGCAGTAATAGGTAAGTTTTTGGTTAAGTCATTTACTGCAATCGTACTTTTTGATACTGGTGCATCGCATTCATACATATCAAGGGGATTTGTGGATAAGTATAAACTGCCCACCAAGATTCTTAGAACACCTATGTTAGTAAGCTCACCAGGAGCGGAGTATATGGCCAGTCGAG
Organism: Triticum aestivum; assembly: GCF_018294505.1. Lineage (NCBI taxonomy): Eukaryota > Viridiplantae > Streptophyta > Magnoliopsida > Poales > Poaceae > Triticum > Triticum aestivum. The sequence continues at coordinate 274,544,846 of NC_057807.1, forward strand.
GATGTTTTCAAGTGCCATTGAGTATAGGTAGGCATGTTTTCCCCTCGGATTTAATCATTTTGGAATCGCAAGGTTTGGATGTAATTCTGGGTATGGATTGGCTATCGATGTATGGAGGAAACATCGATTGCGCCAGTAAGTCAATTTTGCTTACCACCCCAGAAGGGAGAAGGATCAAGTATGTATCAAGGCATGAGCCTAAAAGGACCCAAGTAAACTCCTTATCAGGAGTTGTACAAGAGGAAGTACCAGTGGTGAAGGATTTCCCTGATGTATTTCCAGATGAGTTGCCAGGCATGCCACCGGATAGAGATATTGAGTTTTTGATTGAGCTTTTGCCAGGCACAGGGCCGATATCTAACAGACCGTACAGGATGCCCACACAAGATTTGGAGGAAATTAAGAAGCAAATTAAGGAGTTACTGGATAAAGGCTATATTCGCCCAAGTTCTTCACCTTGGGGATCACCAGTGCTTCTAGTGGAGAAAAAGGATGGATCATTAAGCATGGTTGTTGATTATCGAGGACTGAATGAAGTGACCATCAAGAACAAATACCCGTTGCCGATGATCAACGATTTGTTTGACCAGTTGCAAGGAGCTAAGGTATTTTCCAAGATTGATCTGCGATCTGGATACCATCAGTTGAAGATTAGAGAGCAGGATATACCTAAGACGGCTTTTACCACCAAGTATGGGCTGTACGAGTATACCATTATGTCATTTGGTCTGACTAACGCACCTACCTATTTCATGAACATGATGAACAAGGTGTTTATGGAGTTTCTGTATAAGTTTGTCGTGGTGTTCATTGATGACATTTTGGTCTATTCAAAGAATGAAGAAGAGCATAAGGAGCATTTGCGTTTGGTATTGGAGAAGCTCAGAGAACACCAGTTATACGCCAAGTTCAGCAAATGTGAGTTTTGGTTGAAGGAAGTTGGATTCCTCGGACATGTTATATCCGGAGAAGGAATAGAAGTAGATCCCACCAAGGTTGTCACTGTGACAAATTGGGTAGCACCAACGACAGTTGGAGAGATCCGAAGTTTTCTTGGACTGGTAGGATACTACCGGAGATTCATTGATAATTTCTCGAAGATTGCAAAACCTATGATGGAATTGTTGAAGAAGGATACCAAGTTCAAATGGACCTAGGAATGCGAGGCTAGTTTCCAGGAGTTGAAGAAACACTTGGTTATGTCGCCAGTGTTGATTCTACCAGATCAGCGCAAGGATTATGAGGTGTATTGCGACGCTTCACGTCGAGGGCTTGGAGCAGTGCTTATGCAAGAGGGAAGAGTTGTTTCGTATGCTTGACGACAGCTTAAACCCCATGAGTTGAATTATGCTACACATGATTTGGAGTTAGTAGCCGTAGTGCATGCATTGAAGACTTGGAGACATTTTCTCATCGGAAATCATTGTGAGACGTACACGGATCACAAGAGTTTGAAGTACATCTTCATGCAGAAGGAGTTAAATCTCAGGCAAAGGAGATGGTTGGAGCTCATCAAGGATTATGATATGAGATTGCATTATCACCCTAGAAAGGCTAACATAGTAGTCGATGCGTTGAGCCGCAAGAGCCATGTCAACACACTCATGACCGGAGAGTTACCAAAGGAGTTAGCCAAGGACCTTCGCGAGCTATGTTTGGAGATAGTTCCGAGAGGCTATGTAGCAGCATTGGAGATTCAATCTACTTTGATGGATAAGATCAGAGAAGCTCAGAAGACTGACAAGGAGATTGCCTCTACAAAGGAGAAGATGAGCAAGGGAAAAGCTAGAGGATTTCGTGAGGATGAGCACGATACTTTATGGTTTGAGGACCGCGTTTATGTGCCCAATAACCCAGAAATCAGGAAGTTGATTCTGCAAGAGGCCCATGATTCGCCATACTCGATTCACCCAGGAAATACCAAGATGTATTTGGATTTGAAGGATACTTTCTGGTGGACTGGAATGAAGAAGGATATTGTGGAGTATGTTGCAGTTTGTGATGTATGTCAGAGAGTGAAGGCAGAGCATCAGAAGCCAGTATGATTGTTACAGCCATTGCCGATACCCGAATGGAAGTGGGATAAGCTAGGCATGGATTTCATTACGGGATTGCCCAGGACTCATTCAGGCTATGACTTGATTTGGTTTGTAGTCGATCGTTTGACGAAGGTAGCTCATTTCATACCAGTGAAGACCACTTAACACCAGTGCTAAGTTGGCAAAGATATACATGACTAGGATCATATGTCTGCATGGAGTTCCGAGGAGCATTGTGTCGGATAGAGGAACCCAGTTTACCTCAAAGTTCTGGAATCAGTTGCACAAAACTTTGGGTACCAGGCTAGATATCAGTACATCTTTTCATCCGCAGACAGATGGATAGACCGAGAGAGTCAAACAGATTTTGGAGGATATGCTGAGAGCTTCTGCGCTAGATTATGGATCTAGTTGGGACGACAATTTACCTTATGCAGAGTTCCCTTACAACAACAGTTATCAATCCAGTTTGAAGATGGCCCCTTTCGAAGCCTTGTACGGAAGGAGGTGCAGAACCCCATTGTCATGGGATGAAGTTGGAGATCACCAATTGTTTGGACCAGATTTGATTAAGGAATCTGAACAGAAGGTGAAGTTGATTCGCGATAGGCTCAAGGTAGCCCAGTCTAGGAAGAAGAGCTACGCAGATTCAAAACGCAAGGAGACAGTGTACGAAGTCGGAGACCGAGTTTATCTTCGTGTATCGCCACTTCGAGGAGTTAAGCGCTTTGGAGTTAAGGGAAAGTTAGCGCCACGTTTTGTGGGGCCATATAGAGTTTTGGAACGTATTGGAGAAGTTGCTTACAAGTTGGAATTGCCCGAAGGATTGTCAGGAGTTCACGACGTATTCCATGTTTTCCAGTTGAAGAAGTGCCACGCAGAGATGGCTGATATACCGCTGAGAGATACAGTGCCGCTGGAGGCGATTCAGTTGGATAGTGATTTGACCTATGAGGAGAAACCAGTCAAAATTCTCGAGTATGCCAGCCGAGTCACCCGCAGCAAGGTTATCAAGTTTTGCAAAGTTTAGTGGAGCCACCACACCGAAGATGAAGCCACCTGGGAGCGAGAGGAAGATTTGCTGAAGGACCACCCTCACCTATTTTCTAGCCAAACCAAATCTCGAGGGCGAGATTCATCTTAACGGGGGTAGGTTTGTAACATCCCAAATTTCCAATTTGGAATGTTATACACTAGATCATCATTGCATATCATATTTTATTTGCTTTTGGCTTGATCCTAGAAATTCTAAGCAACTCAAGGACCCTCGGAGAGAGTTGGGGATTTCATTATTTTCATATTTGAGTTTTTCTCGAATTTTGAAAATAGGATCATTTGGTTTTATTTATTCTATCTTCAATTATTTCCACTACAAAAGTATGAGAGAGGGAATAAAATGACTTTCCCAAAATAAAGAAATATTGAGGATTTAATAAAAAAATCAAATAAGGTTTATTTTTGGAGTTTTGCTATTTTATTTGAATTTAGGAAAAATTGCACGTTTTTCAAAACTGCATTTTAGGGCCAAGAAAATGTTCATCTCATTCTAAATATTTTATTTAGACGGTGGAAATTTATTTTGGCATTTTTAGAAATTTATTTATTTTTCTAGGATTTTTCTTACTTTCGGGGGAATTGCTTTTTTTTTAAACGTGCGCGCGCCCGACTGGGCCGAAGCCCAGTCGAGCCAGGCCGGCCTGCCCGCCGCCGCCGTCTCCCGGGCGGAGCCGCGCCGTGCCGCCGCCGGCCCGGACACGGAGTTCGAGCCAGACTCCTCCCCGCCGCCGCCGCGTTGCCCCCTTCCCCAAGCCACCGCACCCTCCTCCCCTTTAAATACCGACCCGGGGCCCCCACTACAGTCCCAAGCCGCAGCCGCCGCCGCACTCCACCGCCGCCGCAGCCCCCGCCCCGCCGCCTAGCGTCATCGCCGCCAGGGAGTCGCCGCCGCCCCGCACTCCGTGCCGCCCCGCAGCCCCGCCAGACCCCGCCGGAGAATCGCCGGAGCCCGAGCCGAGGTAGCCGCCCCGTCGCCCGGTATTCTAAAGAAAACCAATCCGTTTTTTTTAGAAAACCCTAGTTTTCATTTTTTTAGATTAGATCGATTTATTTTTTTTGGTTTAGTTATTTAGCGAGCGTTCGCTCGTTCATTCATTTTAACGGACGAGTTCATTGTTTAGATTCAGTTAACGAACGTCCGTTTGTTAATCCGTTCATCAGTTTTTCTTTTTCTCGGATTTTCCGCGATTATTTGTGATCGTGATTTTTGATCCGATTTTCGTTATAGTTTATCTTTTCGCTCGTTTATCGGAATCAGGCGAAACGAGTTTAACCTAGATTTCGTCTCGAAACCCTCTTTCCGTTTAACCTACTCAAACAAGTTTTTGCTTCTGTAAAATTTGACTTAGGTCCAGATTAGTAAATGAAGCTTATTTCTTTCATCATTTGTGTTTTGTTGCTTCGTTCGATTTAATTCTTTTTGCAAACCGGAGTTCCTAAGTTGATCTTTCTGGTTACTTGTCTTACTTGGGTTTTACCTGTGCATTAGATGAGTACTTATTGTATGCTTGTTTGCTTGTTTGTTTACGATAGAATATCCGGAGTGCACCGCTTGCTACTTCGAATCTCTAGGTTTCGCGGATCATCAGCAAGGCAAGTAACACTTTGATCACATCTCTTTACTACCCAGTTTTATTGCATTAGATCAATTCTCAAACAATTGCATGATTAGGATCTGATTAATATGTGGGACTTGGGAAGTAGATGAGGTAGTACCTATTACATGTTTTATTTTCAAACCTTTGGGAGTTACTCTATGTTTGCTTATTATGCCATGCTATGCTAGTAGACGTGGATTGGGTGAGTGAATCCATGACAGATGTGAGATTGAGAATTAATGGTTTATTTAAGGTGGCAACTTTAATACACATCTGGGTGGATTGAGGTACCTGGGTATTCCAGGATTGCCTGTTTTTCTTTATGGACTGCCACCCGGCCTCAAAGGGATCATGAGATTATTCATGCTAGAAACTTCCGTGTGCAGCCACAAGCTACTATGGCCTCTAGCATAGTTGACTAAGTCGTGTGAACTCTTACAGTGGTAGACTAGAAGATGTAGGGGAAAGTAGGTGTAACGATCTACCCATCGTAAGGTGTAAACGCTTCTGAAAGACTATGTCTCAGTCATCCATTTCTCAAACACCATGTAGTGTGAGAAATCCAATGGAGGAGATCGAGTCTTGTGGGGAAAAGTGCGCAAACCTCTGCAGAGTGTATAAACTAATCATGGTTAGTCGTGTCCCCGGTTATGGACGTTTTGAGTATCTAGTACTTGGATTATCATGTGAATCTCGTCATGTTACTTTTAATTAATTATGTTGGGTTTTAATGATGATGCTTAATTGGGATTGAGAGGGTGTCTACACTCTGAATGTTTTACAACCACCATGATAGCTAAATAAATTTATTCCTTTGCAGTAGGAAAAAATTGGCTTTATGCAAAACTGTAAGCGTAGAGCTTTCCACCAGCCATACTTGCATGTAGTGTAGCCTGTTTCTGTTCATTACTCTCTATGTGTTACCTTGCCAGCATATTCCATGTGCTGACCCGTTTTCGGGCTGCAACGTTCATGTTGCAGACTTTTCAGACAATGAGTAAGATGATTTAGGATCGTGGTTCTATACTCAGTGATGTCGTTGGAGTTGATGGACTCACTTATCTTCCAAGCCTTCCGCTGTTATCATTATTAGATGGCCTTAAGCCATATTTATTGTAATAAGTTCTCTTTGGAGACATTCGATGTAATAAGTGTGTGATTGCTACTCTGTTATAAATCCTTTGAGTACTGTGCATATCAGCATTACTGATCCAGGGATGACACTGAAGCATAGAGATCAGATTGTTTGAGGTCTGGTCGCTACAGTCCGTCAAACATGTTTCGCAAATATCCTGATACATTCGTCTGATGGTGTGCTACAGCCGTCGGACATCCGGTGTTCCACCGGACGTCCGGTGCCTATTTTGCCACCGGACGTCCGGTAATCCACCGGACGTCCGACACTTTCCTGAGCAGAATTCTGCCCCAACGGCCATTTGGGGCCACACTATAAATACCCCTTCACTACTTCGTGGAGCGGTTGAGAAACACAACTATCTTGACCCACACTTGAAGAAAAGCTCCCTCTCCTTTCTCCTACCTCAAATCTTAGATCGCGGAGAGATTTGTGAGATTTCTTGAGAGAGATTCTACTCAAGTGAAGATCCACTCCCTCTCCTTCTCTGGACCAAAGGAATTCGTGATTTGAGCAAGTCTTGAGCATTTCCCCCTTGATATTGTTACTCTTGGAGGTTGGAGACTCCTAGGCGGTAGGAGTGCTCCGGTGAGGAATCAACTTGTGATTTGTCCCCCGGAAAGTTTGTGAAGGTTTGGAGGCCACCTCAAGGTCTACCACTAGTGGTTGGGAATCGCCTTCGTGGTGATATCTCAAGGAGAATAGGGTGAGCCTTCGTGGCATTGGTGTGCCTTCGTGGTAACATCCACCTCTCTAACGGTGACTAGCTTCCCTCCAAGGAAGTGAACATCGGGATACATCATCGTCTCCATGACTTCGGTTATCCCTAACCCTAACTCCTTACTTGTGGTTTACCTTGGTCACTTCACTGCGCATTCACTATTCTTGTTGTCCTCATTATATTGTGTTGGTTACCATATCATAGAGATTATTTAGGCCAACACTTTATAGTACGCAATTCATACTTCCTACTATTGTTCTATCTTGTATTTAGTGCGAATTGCTAGCTTGTGACATATGTTGTGTAAGCTTGTAGTGCTTACTTGAGTTTGCTTGTATCATTCAATTCCATATATTGTGATAAAATTTGTGTAAGCTTGTATTGCCTACTTGTGGGTGAGTGTATTATCCATTTCCATCTCTCGTGATGTACATTGAGTAAGTTTGTGTAACTTACTTGTGCTTACTCATATCCTCGTTGTTCTCATCTTGTTTATGCTAAGTTGTTGGTGCACTTAGTGAGCCTAGTATATTTTGGAATTTTGCTTGAAAAGTATCTGCTTAGTTTATTTCCGCATTAGGATATAGCCAAATACGTAAAAGATTTTAAAACGCCTATTTACCCCTCCCCCTCTAGGCGACATCGTGGTCCTTTCACCTGTTCTACCTTAGCCAATATAGCGGAACGTAAGGCAGCAAAACATGGGATCCGGGCAAACCCAACTATTGACCCAAGACATGATTCGGAGCTGATGCATATAGTGTTATAAGTTCGGGGTGCCGCACTGTCGAAAGTGTTCGGACTTTTCTTGTCGTGTTGTGGGGTACACTGAAGCCCCTGGCGAGCTGAACATACACGGGTGCAATTTGTAATAAATAAGCAGTAAAGGAAAAATATAAATAAATGTAATAATAAACTGATGATGTACGTTATTTTCTATTGTTATTTGAATAATACGTCAAGGCGTATGTGCACAAGTAGTGCGGTAAGAAAAATAGGACTATTTGACATGTCCTAACCAAGAGCGAGTTGCGTGTGGGTATGTAAAACAGGTATAGCGATCGTTATCAGAGACCACCTGGGGATTCCCTTGTTCGTCAAAGCTCCTTGCTTCCTTGGTGTTTCCGTCCCGTTATGGGTCTAGTAATCAGGTTATCAGAAGAGCCTCCAAAAACTAGGGACCTGAAAGAAAGAAAAGGGTGAAGGTATACGGGTCCTGGGGCGGTTGAGCCGCATTGTGGGCCGCATTGTAGCTGTGCCTCCGCCTATGCCCATGGTATTTTAAGTGCGTAGTTATGTATGTGTGGCACAAATTTCACCGCTTGGTTGGGACTAGGACGGCGGACGAATTGCTAGGCGAGCTATGGACGTGCCGGACAATCCTGTTGCAGAGTACTCCGGGCTCGCTTGGCGGTGTTCGGGGGCTTTATTGCCGATTTGGAGGTCTGCCTAAGAAGGCTGCTCTGTACTTCTGCTACGAGGGCCGCAGTGTGCTCTTCTGTATGGAGGGAGCGCTCTGTGTTTCCATTGACTGTTATAACCCCACGAGGTCCTAACATCTTGAGCTTGAGGTATGCATAATGCGGTACTGCATTGAATGCGGTTCGTCGGAGCAGTGTCTGATAGCCACTGCGGAAGGGGACGATATCAAAGATTAACTCCTCGCTTCGAAGTTGTCTGGAGATCCGAAGACTACTTCCAATGTGATTGAGCACGTGCAATAGGCCTCTACACATGGTATGACACCTTGAAAGGTGGTTTTAGTGGGTTTGATCCTTGAGGGATCGATGCCCATTTTGTGCATTGTATCCTGATAGAGCAGGTTCAGGCTGCTGCCACCGTCCATAAGGACTCGTGTGAGGTGGAATCCGTCAATGATGGGGTCGAGGACCAACGTGGCCAAACCGCCGTGACGGATGTTGGTCGGATGGTCCCTGCGATCGAAAGTGATTGGACAAGAAGACCATGGGTTGAACTTTGGGGCGACTGGCTCCATCGCGTAGACGTCCCTTAGTGCATGCTTCTATTCCTGCTTGGGGATATGGGTTGCGTATATCATATTTACCATTTTTGGGGGAGGAATTTTTCTTGTCCTCTTGCGTTCGGCAGCCGGGGCTCCTCGTCGTCATCACTATGCGGCCCCTTTTCCTTGTTCTCGGCATTCAACTTGCCGGCCTGTTTGAACATCCAACATTCTCTGTTGGTGTGGTTGGCTGGTTTATCGGGGGTGCCGTGGATTTGACATGAGCGATCGACTATGCGGTCCAAACTGGACGGGCCCGGATTGTTTCTTTTAAATGGCTTTTTCCACTGACCGGGTTTAGAGCCACTGAATCCGGCATTGACGGCCGTGTCTTTGGCATTATCGCCATTATTGCGACGCTTGTGTCTGTTGCGTCGAGGCTTGCCATTGTTGTCTCTAGCATCTGAGGTGCCATGATTTCTTGATGTGCTGTTACTACGAGCCAGCCAGCTATCCTCGCTCGCACAAAAGCGGGTCATGAGTGTCGTGAGGGATGCCATGGACTTCGGCTTCTCTTGGCCGAGGTGTCGGGCAAGCCACTCGTCACAGATGTTATGCTTAAAGGCTGCTAGGGCTTCGGCATCCGGACAGTCGACAATTTGGTTCTTTTTAGTTAGGAACTGAGTCCAGAATTTCCTGGCTGACTCTCCGGGCTTTTGGGTTATGTGACTTAAGTCATCAGTGTTCGGTGGTCGCACATAAGTCCCCTGGAAGTTGTCAAGGAATGCGTCTTCCAGGTTCTCGCAACTGCCAATGGAGTTTGCCGGCAGGCTATTCAGCCAATGACGGGTCGATCCCTTGAGTTTTAGTGGGAGGTACTTGATGGCATGTAGATCATCACCGCGGGCCATGTGAATGTGGAGAAGGAAGTCTTCAATCCATACCGCGGGGTCTGTTGTCCCATCATATGATTCGATGTTCACGGGTTTAAACCCTTCTTGGAACTCATGCTCCATTACTTCGTCAGTGAAGCATAGGGGGTGTGTGGCGCCTCTATGCCGGGCTACATCACGACGCAGTTCGAATGAGTCTGGTCGGTTGTATTCAGCCGGACAGGATTTGTATTTAGTGTACCCGGTGTGGTGATCATCATCACGCATTGGGGTGCGCCCCTGTGATCCGTAGATCGATCTTGACTGTCCTGCTTTGTTTTCGAACACATCTCGCAGGTCCTGCGTGTAGCCCCGGGCCTTCGTGTTTTTGTTTGATTGGCGATGGGGTGCGGGCTGGTGTTCGGGTTGATATGCCGCTTTGTCGCGGCCACGAGGTGGCAGGTCAGCCGCATCCTGTGCTGGTAGTGTAGGCTCTAACGCCTCTTCCTTGAATTTAGGTAACAACCTGCGCTTTGGGTAACTTTTCGTTGGGTGCTAGAATCCGTATTCCTCGACTGCCAGGATCTCTGTCCATCTATCAGTTAGTAGATCTTGATCAGCTTGAAGCGGCTGCTGCTTTTTCTTCAGGCTTTTTGCAGTGGCTATAAGCCGGCGCTTGAAGCGCGCCTGCTCGACGAGATCCTCAGGCATGATAAATTCTTCGTCGCCGAGGCTCACCTCGTCTTCCGAGAGGGGTATGTAATTGTCATCCTTCGAGTCTCCATCCATTGCCGCTAACTTGCCCATCCTCCCGTCTAGCTTGCTCGAAGCTTGGCAGGGCGGGATTGTTTTCGTCTTCGGCACCATCCGGAGTGCTATTGTCTCTTGTGCTAGTATTGCCATTTTTGCTATGGCGGGGTTTAGAGCGGTGCCTCCGGCGCTTAGATTGTTTCTCGAGGGGATTATCCTTCGATGCTTCGTCGCCATTGCTTTCTTTAGGCGTGTCTACCATATATATATATATATATATCATATGATGAGGTGGTCGTCCAGCGCCCTGTGGGCGGTGGTTCCTGTTCTTCTCCGGCATCGTCGTCCATAACGTCGATGTCTTCGGAGTCGAAATCAAGCATGTCAGTTAATTCATCGATAGTGGCTATCAAGTGGGTGGTGGGTGGGTAACGAATTTCTTCGTCGTTCGCTTCCCACTCGAGTCGGACATAGTTCGGCCAAGAGTCTCCTGACAGGGAGCAAGATTTCAATGAATATAGCACGTCACCCAAGGGCGAGTGCTGGAAGATATCCGCGGAGGTAAACTCCATGATCAGTGCCCAATCAGGTTCGATAGGCACGGATGCGCGCGGTTCGGAGCCTATGGCCGGAGACGAGTCCGAGGGTCCGATGACGCAGACCTCATTGGAGGCGAAGTATGTGTTCGGCTCTATCGCTGTTGAGTGTGCGGCCTCCATGGCGGGGTCCATCCACCCGTCCTCGGATGGCACGATCTTCTCTGGATTGAGAGCCGAGGCGGTTGTAGGTGTGATCTCAAGTCATGCTCATCGCGACTGTTCGGCGCACCTGTCATGGGCTCGAATCCATCGAAGATCAAGTCTCCGCGGGTGTCGGCGGTGTAGTTCAGGCTTCCAAACTTGACCTGATGACCAGGGGCATAGCTATCGATCTGCTCCAGATGGCCAAGCGAGTTGGCCTGCAGTGCGAAGCCGCCGAATATGAAAATCTGTCCAGGAAGGAAAACCTCACCCTGGATCACATTGTTGTAGATGATTGAAGGAGCCATCAAGCCTTACCGCGATGACAAAGTGGAACTCTCGATGAAAGCACCAATGTCGGTGTCAAAACCGGTGGATCTCGGGTAGGGATCCCGAACTGTGCATCTAAGGCTAATGGTAACAGGAGGTGGGGGACACGATGTTTACCCAGGTTCGGGCCCTCTCTATGGAGGTAATACCCTACTTCCTGCTTGATTGATCTTGATGATATGAGTATTACAAGAGTTCATCTACCACGAGATCGTAGAGGCTAAACCCTAGAAGCTAGCCTATGGTTATTATTGTTGTTGTCCTACGGACTAAACCCTCTGGTTTGTATAGACATCGGAGGGGGCTAGGGTTACACAGAGTCGGTTACAGAGAAGGAAATCTACATATCCGAATCGCCAAGCTTGCCTTCCACGCAAAGGAGAGTCCCACCCGGACACGGGACGAAGTCTTCAATCTTATTTCTTCATAGTCCAACAGTCCGGCCCAAGTACATAGTCCGGCTGTCTGAGGACCCCCTAATCCAGGACTCCCTCAGCAGCTGAAACCTTCTGATAAAGCTCCTCGAGGAAGGCAGCCGACCTACTATGGTTAGTTGGGACGTAGATGATGATGACCTCCCACTTGAATTAAGGGCCCGTTCAAAATGTTCCATGCTCACAAAGAACTGGCCCCGGTCCATACTACCGACCTCAAACGTGGCATCCTTAATGCCTAAAAGAGTGCCACCAGAGTGGCCGGCCATCCCACTAGAAGGGAGCCAGTGCCATGCAAAGAGGTGGGAGCTCAACCGATCGAGCTCAGGCAGAGAGAAATCAGAGCGCATGGTTTCCTGAATGGTGACTATGACAATGTGTTCATCTCGCATGTACTCGATCAGTTGGCGGCGTCGGCCATCATGGCCAAAGCCTCAGATGTTCCAGAAAAGGGCGTGCATTAAGGCTCCATCGGGGGGCTCCTTGACCCCAGAATACGAGATGCGCTTTGAGCGCGGAGGGCGGCGATCCGGGAGCGAGTGCGGCCACGAAGCACCACGGCCTCTAGCGGGAGGTGGCCACCGGCTCTGCGAGGCTGAGCCAGAGTCGCATCCTTAGAGGAGGCGGGGGGAGCGAGGGGGTGAGCAGAGCCGCACGGGCTTCTACCAATCTACCATCAAGAATCTCGCGAGCCCGGATGGCCGCATTCTGGACTAAGGGGGGAGCAGCCTCCCCCCTAAAGATGATCGCGGAGTCATTCGTGACATTCGCAAGGTGACCTAGTGGGACCGACTCGAGCGCGGAAAATGAGCAACTAGCAGCAGACGGGGGCGACAGGGGTACCTAGCTCCAGGTTCCGGGCCACAGCCCAAAGCTCCGCCCGCACGGGGATGGGCAGAGCCGAGCTACCATCCGGTCGAGCAGCATCACGCTGAGTGCTACGGCGGGAGGCTATCACCGGGGAGGAGGTAGACCGGCCACAACAGGAGTAGCCGGCGGAGCACGGATGGGGAGGCTGGGAGGCCATCGGGGTGGTAACCTAGGTCTCCCCATCCGCAACGGGGTCCGGCACCGGGGCGAGCTGGATCGCCAACCCAGCGCAGCCGAGGAGCAGGGTCGATGGGGATGGAGCGAGTGGCGACGGGGCGAAGACAGGAGGCATTAGGGCCACCTCCGGCAGCGGGAAAGGGGGAGGGTCCACTGCTAGAGATGGGAGCTCCTCCTCATCAGTCGCCGAAGGAGAGCGCGGGTACGGAGGGGGGGACCAACGCAACAGCGGGCGACCCGATGGAGGGAAGGGCCAGAGAGGAGACGTCCTCGACGGGGCCCGGCGAGACCGATGGGGGGGGGACCAGAGCAACATCTGGTCCAAGCCCAACGGTTCAGAGGTTGGCAGGGGAGCACGGTGAAGACGCCGGGAAGACCACCAGGCCGACGCTAGAGGCGTCACTCCCCTTCGAGGGCTCAGTGATACGTCTCCAACATATCTATAATTTTTTATTGTTCCATGCTGTTATATTATCATTCTTGGATGTTCTCCAATCATTTTATAGTCATTTTATATCATTTTTCGGTACTAACCTATTGACATAGTGCACAGTGCCAGTTGCTGTTTTCTGCATGTTTTTACATCGCAGGAAATCAATATCAAACAGAGTCCAAACGCAGTGAAACTTCTTGAGGATTTTTTTGGGCCAGAAGACATCCAGTGGGCCAGGAAAGCACTTGGGGGGTTCTCCGAGGGGAGCACAACCCACCAGGGTGTGCCTGGGGGCCCAGGCGCGCCCAGGTGGGTTGTGCCCACCTGGGGTACCCCCTGAACTGCCTCTTTGCTCTATAAATACCCCAATGTTTTAGAAACCCTAGGGGAATCGATGAAAATCAATTCCAGCCGCCGCAGTGTCCAGAACCACCAGATCCAATCTAGACACCATCATGGAGGGGTTTACCACTTCCATTGGTGCCTCTCCGATGATGCGTGGGTAGTTCTTTGTAGTCCTACGGGTCCGTAGTTAGTAGCTACATGGCTTCCTCTCTCTCTCTCTCTCTCTCTTTCTCTCTCTTGATTATCAATACAATGGTCTCTTGAAGATCCATATGATGTAAGTCTTTTTGTGGTGTGTTTGTTGGGATCCGATGAACATTGAGTTTATGACCAGATCTATGTTTATATTCATGAAAGTTATTTGAGTCTTCTTTGATCTCTTATATGCGTGATTGATTATATCCTTGTATTTCTTCTCCGATATTTGGGTTTTGTTTGGCCAACTTGATCTATTTATCTTGCAATGGGAAGAGGTTCTTTGTGATGGGTTCGATCTTATGGTGTTTGATCCCACTGACAGAAAAGGAAACGACACATATGTATCGTTGCTATTAAGGATAACAAGATGGGATCTATTTCTACATAAATAGATCGTCTCTACATCATGTCATCATTCTCATTGCATTACTCCGTTTCTCCATGAACTTAATACACTAGATGCATGCTGGATAGCAGTCGATGTGTGGAGTAACAGTAGTAGATGCAGGCAAGAGTCGGTCTACTAATCTTGGAAGTGATGCCTATATAATGATCATTGCCTGGATATCGTCATGATTATTTGAAGTTCTATCAATTGCCCTACAGTAATTGTTTTCCCACTGTTTGCTATTTTTCTCAAGAGAAGCCACTAGTGAAACCTACGGCCCCGGGTCTCTTTTCATCATATTTGCCTTTGCGATTTATTTTCCTTTGCATTTATTTTCAGATCTATAAAACCAAAAATACAAAAATACCTTGCTGCAATTTATTTGTTCCGCGATCTATTTGTCCTATCTACCACTTTTACCTCACGTTATTTGCCTATCTTGAGGCGCCGTACCCAAAAGGGATTGACAACCCCTTTAACACGTCGGGTTGCGAGTATTTGTTATTTGTGTGCAGGTGTTGTTTACGTGGTGTGAGGAGGTTCTCCTACTGGTTCGATAACCTTGGCATCATCCCTAAGGGAAATACCTATTGTCGCTATATTGCATCATCCCTTCCTCTTTGGGGAAATATCGACGTAGTTCTAGCAGACATCAAAAGGAATTTCTGACGCTGTTGCCCCGGAGGATCTTCAAAATCAACCAGGTTCCTAATCACAAATCTCATCTCCTCGCAATTTACATTATTTTCCATTTGCCTCTCGTTTTCCTCTCCCCCCTTCACAAAAATTTGCCATTTTATTCGCCCTCTTTTTTCGTCAGATCTCTTATTTGCTTGAACTTGTCGCCATAAATGACTTTGGTATGGCAGAAACAGATGATGGCCTAACTCCTAAAATGGAGCGTACTGGTAATCTGGATGCCAAAACTTTTATCTTGGGGTAAGGGAATTTTATGGGAAAAGAACATATCCAAGAATTTTTCAATTGTGTCAGAAAATTAAGTGTTGATGATATTCCTATACTTAAAAGGACTAAATCTTATGTGGAAGCTATTTCGGCACTTGTTATGAAACTTGAAACTAGATTTATCCATACTCATCCTACCTTGTAAAGATTGTTCTATGAGTTGCCCGTTCCAAAGAATCCTAAAGCTAAAAAGTTAGCCACTCTTGTTTTGATGAATGAATTTGACTACATAATACGGGAAGCTAGGGAAATCTTTGATTTTATGGCATGAATCGTGAAAAACCCGTGATTGATGAAATTCTCTATAATAGTGATTATGCTTTGAGCCATTTTCTTGGGGATAACCAAATTGTTTTATGATAATCTTCAGAAGCAAGTCCCGGTTTTAGATATGATCCAACAAGTTTTTAATGATGTTAATCAACACTATTCTTGGATCAGTGCCGGAAATCAAAGGGGTTATGATAAAAAGCAACTTGATAGTTCTAAGGTTTCTATGGACAATGTGTTTTATGTTTTATTTACAAAACCTCCTGACACAAATACCTCCAAGGAAAACAAGGATAAGGGTGACAAAACTTGGATCATTTGCGTTATGCCTAGCTAGGGGCGTAAAACGATAGCGCTCCTTGGGAGGCAACCCAACTTGTATCTTTTTGCTTTTTGGTTTTCTTGCTATTTTCAATAAAATACCCAATTATACCTCTGGTTAGATGTTTTTTTGTGGTTTTAATCAGTGTTTGTGCCAAGCAAGGCCGTTGGGTTGATTTGGGTAAAAGTTGATTTAATCTTGCTGAAAAACAGAAACTTATGCACTCACAAACGTAATTTTCATAAATCACAGAAATGTGCTTTTGAGTTGATTCTTTTTGAAGAAGATTAATATACAAATTACTCAGTTTTTCCTAATTTCGCAAGAATTTTGGAGTTATAGAAGTATTCGACATATCCAGATTTCTACAGACTGTTCTGTTTTTGACAGATTCTATTTTCTTTGCGTTGTGTGCTTGTTTTGATGATTGTATGGTTTTCTTTGATGAGTTTTGCCATATAAAAGTTGGAATATAGCAGTTATAATGCAAAAACAAAATAAGAATAGGTTTACAACAGCACTTATAGTAGTGGTTTGCTTTCTAATACTAACGGATCTCATGAAGGTTTTGTTGAGTTTTGTGTGATTGAAGTTTTCAAGTTTGGGGTGATCTTACGATGGATGAAGGAATAAGGATTAGCAAAAGGCTAAGCTTGGAGATGCCCGAGGCAACCCAAGATAATATTCAAGAAGTAGCAAGCAACTAAGCTTGGGGATGCCCTGAGTGGCATCCCCGCTTTCTTCTAACAATCATCTGTATTTTACTTGAAACTATATTTTTATTCATCACATATTATGAGTTTTGCTTGGAGTGTCTTGTATGATATGAGTCTTTGCTTGTTTTGCATTGTTTTTTAAGTGTTGAATCCTTGTTGAACACATCTTTTTGAGAGAGCCAAAAATTATGCTATGCTTGCTCCTATGCTTCACTTAAATTTTTAGAGCCATGGATTTGCTCTAGTACTTCACTTACATCTTTTTTAGCACGACGTGTTTTGTTATTTTTTGAAGAAATGCTCTCACGCTTCACTTAGATTAATTTGGGAGTTAGTAAAATTTTCAGAAACTTTCTCTTGCTTCACTTAGATTATTTTTAGAGAAAGAAAAAAATTATGCTCATGATCTTCACTTATATTTGTTTGTGCTTATCAAAAGCAACATATGAAAATGGTCCCAAAGTGATAGATATCCAAGGAGGATATAATGAAAACTTTCATGAAGATCATTGGACAAAATAAACTTGATTCTTAGTAATGGTTTTGAGATATGATGATATGATATGTGAGTCATATTGATGAGTAATTGTGCTTTAGTAAGGATATCGATGTTAAGGTTTATGATTCCCTATGCAAGCACGAAAGTCAATAGTTATGCAATGAAATTTATATCCTATTTATGGTGCATTATTCGGTGTTACTTATGCTGAATGCTTGGGTACGAGATTTTTCATTTTTTGGTTGGTCGCTTCTCAATCTTTTTGCTAGCCTTCACTTCGCACTAAGTATGATCACTACTTGTGCATCCAAAACCCTTTAAACCTGTTTTGCCATATGAGTCCACTATATCTACCTATATGCGCTATTTCCATGTCGTTCTAAGCAAATTTGCATGTTCCATCTCTAATTTTCAAAATAAATTTCTCTTTTGTGTGCTCTACCGCTCGCGGGGCGGTGAAGGGTGGCTAATATTCTCCATGCTAGATGTGTTATTCTCACAATGAGTGTTTATTCACTTGTCATTGCACAAGAGTATGGCAAAGGTATTAGGGATGCCCAGTCCTGAAATGAAAAATGAATTAATTTATGTTGTCAAATAATAAATTCCTTAGAAAGTGTTGCTATGGAGGGCAGCCATCGATTCGGCTAGCCATGGAAAGTGAAAGTAATGATGGAAAAAGGAATAAACTTTATTTTCTGTTTGGAAACCGCCTATGATGTATCTAGAATGGAAAGTGTTGGGAGCTCTAAGCCATTTTCGTTGGTGGGAAAAGTATGCCTCTAAAAAAATCTCTCTCAATTTAAGCTTTGAGCTCTGGCACCCCTACAAATCCCTACTTCCCTCCGTGAAGGGACTTTCTTTTACTTATGCAAATTTTATTTTGAATTTGAGTCTCCATCTTCTCTTATAAAGCACCAACTAAGGGGCACTATGATCGTATTTGAGCATTAGGTGTAGCTAATATTCGAGTGTGTTTCATGAGTGGATCAATGATTTAGCATAATGGGCTAGGGATAACTTGCTTTAGTGTTGATATATTCAAAGACATGGTTGCTTGTTGATATGCTTGAGAATTATAGTCTTCATGTCAAAACTAGACTATTGCTTTGAATCATATAAAAGTCCAAATGTCCATGCTATAAAGAAATGAAATGTGATGAACATGTTAGGCAGCATTCCACATCAAAAATTTTGTTTTTATCATTTACCTACTCAAGGACTGATAACCCACAAGTATATGGGATCTATCGTAGTCCTTTCGATAAGTAAGAGTGTTGAACCCAACAAGGAGAAGAAGGAACTGACAAGCGATTTTCAGTAAGGTATTCTCTGCAAGCACTGAAATTTTAGGTAATAGATAGATTTGTGATAAGATAATTTGTAACGGGTAACAAGCAATAAAAGTAAATAAGGTGTAGCAAGGTGGCCCAATACTTTTTGTAGCAAAGGACAAGCCTGGACAATTTCTTATAATGAGAAAAGCACTCCCGAGGACACATGGGAATTATCGTCAAGCTAGTTTTCATCACGTTCATATGATTCGCGTTCGTTACTTTGATAATTTGATATGTGGGTGGACCGGTGCTTGGGTGCTGTCCTTTCTTGGACAAGCATCCCACTTATGATTAACCCCTATTGCCAGCATCCGCAACTACAAAAGAAGTATTAAGGTAAACCTAACCACAACATGAGACATATGGATCCAAATCAGCCCCTTACGAAGCAACTTATAAACTAGGGTTTAAGCTTCTGTCACTCTAGCAACCCATCATCTACTTATTACTTCCCAATGCCTTCCTCTAGGCCCAAATAATGGTGAAAGTCATGTAGTCGACGTTCACATAACACCACTAGAGGAGAGACAACATACATCTCATCAAAATATCGAACGAATACCAAATTCACATGACTACTAATAGCAAGACTTCACCCTTGTCCTCAGGAACAAACGTAACTACTCACAAAGCATATCCGTGTTCATGATCAGAGGAGTATTAATATGCATTAAGGATCTGACCATATGATCTTCCACCAAATAAACCAATTAGCATCAACTACAAGGAGTAATCAACACTACTAGCAACCCACAGGTACCAATTTGTGGTTTTGATACAAGATTGGATACAAGAGATGAACTAGGGTTTGAGAGGAGATGGTGCTGGTGAAGATGTTGATGGAGATTGACACCCTCCCAATGAGAGGATTGTTGGTGACGACGATGGTGATGATTTCCCCCTCCCGGAGGAAAGTTTCCCTGGCAGAACAGCTCCACTCGAGTCCTAGATTGGTTCCGCCAAGGTTCCGCCTCGTGGAGACGGAGTTTCGTCCCGTAAGCTTGCTTCTGATTTTTTTCCTGGGTAAAAGCCTTCATATAGTAGAAGATGGGCACCGGAGGGCCACGAGGGGGCCCACGAGGCAGGGGGCGCCCATTAGGGGTGGGCGTGCCCCCCACCCTCGTGGGCAGGGTGTGGGCCCCCTCTGGTACTTTCTTCGCTCAATAATTCTTATTAATTCCAAAAAATGACTTTCGTGGAGTTTCAGGACTTTTGGAGCTGTGCAGAATAGGTTTCCAATATTTGCTCCTTTTCCAACCCAGAATTCCAGCTGCCAGCATTCTCCCTCTTCATGATAAACTTTGTAAAATAAGAGAGAATAGCCATAAGTATTGTGACATAACGTGTAATCACAGCCCATAATGCAATAAATATCGATATAAAAGCATGATGCAAAATGGACGTATCAAGGACGAGCAGGAATTAAGCTTGGGGATGCTGATACGTCTCCAATGTATCTATAATTTTTTTTTGTTCAATGCTATTATATTATCATTCTGGGATGTTTTACAATCATTTTATAGTCATTTTATATCATTTTTGGTACTAACCTATTGACATAGTGCCCAGCGCCAGTTGTTGTTTTCTGCATGTTTTTTACATCGCAGGAAATCAATATGAAATGGAGTCCAAACACAACGAAACTTCTTTAGGATTTTTTTGGTCCAGAAGACATCCAGTGGGCCAAGAAAGCACCGGGGGGTGCTCCGAGGTAAGCACGACCCACCAGGGCGCGCCTGGGGGGCCAGGTGAGGGAGTCCTGGATTAGGGGGTGTCTGGATAGCCGGACTACCGTCATCAGCCGAACTATCATCGGCCGGACTATCATCGTCGACCGGACTCCAAGACTATGAAGATACAAGATTGAAGACTTCGTCCCGTGTCCGGATGGGACTTTCCTTGGCGTGGAAGGCAAGCTTGGCGATACGGATATGTAGATCTCCTACCATTGTAACCGACTTTATGTAACCCTAGCCCTCTCCGGTGTCTATATAAACCGGATGGCTCTAGTCCGTAGGACAACCAACATACATCAACCCTTACAATCATACCATAGGCTAGCTTCTAGGGTTTAGCCTCCTTGATCTCGTGGTAGATCCACTCTTGTAAACATCCACAATATCAATATCAATCAAGCAGGACGTAGGGTTTTACCTCCATCAAGAGGGCCCGAACCTGGGTAAAACATCGTGTCCCTTGTCTCCTGTTACCATCCGCCTAGACGCACAGTTCGGGACCCCCTACCCGAGATCCGCCGGTTTTGACACCGACATTGGTGCTTTCATTGAGAGTTCCTCTGTGTCATCACCGATAGGCTTGATGGCCTCTTCAATCAACAACGACGCAGTCCTGGGTGAGACTTTTCTCCCCGGACAGATCTTCGTATTCGGCAGCTTCGAACTGCGGGCCAACTCGCTTGGCCATCTGGAGCAGATCGAAAGCTACGCCCCTGGCCGTCAGGTCAGGTTTGGAAGCCTAAACTTCACGGCCGATATCCGCGGGGACTTGATCCTCGATGGATCAGAGCCACAGCCGAGCGTGCCGCCTGTCACAATGGGCATGACCTAACTCTGCCACCGGACAGTACCTTGGAGGCCGCACACGAATCCGCTCCGACCCATAGTTCGGAGCCGATCGCGCAGATCGAGGACGGGTGGCTGGACACCGCCTCGGGAGCTGCAACTTCCACGGCGATGGAGCCAAACACTGACCTTGTCCCGCATAAAGCTCATGACTCCGAGGTGCCGGACTCCCTGCCGGACTCCGAACCTCCTGCGCCCCTGCCAGTCGAATCCGATTGGGCGCCGATCATGGAATTCACCGCTGCGGACATCTTTCAGCACTCACCCTTCGGCGACATCTTAAATTCGCTGAAGCACCTCTCGCTATCCGGAGAGCCCTGGCCGGACTACGGCCAGGATGGTTGGGGCGCGGACGATGAAGAAATTCAGAGCCCACCCACCACCCACTTCGTAGCCACCGTCGACGATCTAACCGACGTACTCGACTACGACTCCGAAGACATCGACGGTATGGACGACGATGCCGGAGACAATAAAGAACCAGCGCCTACAGGACACTGGAAGACCACCTCGTCATACGACATATACATGGTGGACACCCCCAAAGATGGGGACGGCGAAGAAGAAGCGGAGGCAGATTCCTTAAAGAAACAGCCCAAGCGCCAATGTCAGCGGCGCCGCTCTAAATCCCGCCACAGCAAGAATGGAGATTCCGGCACAGGAGATAATAACACCCCAGAAAGTGCCGAAGATAACCCCCTCCAGCAAGATTCAGTGCAGGAGGAGGCAGAAGCAAGCCCTCACGAGAGGGCGGCAGACGAAGAGGTCGAGGATGATAATTACATACCTCCCTCTGGAGACGAGGCAAGCCTCGACGACGACGAATTCGTCGTGCCTGAGGATCCTGTCGAACAAGAGCGTTTCAGACGCATGCTCATGGCCACAGCAAATAGTCTAAAGAAAAAGCAGCGACAGCTTCAAGCTGATCAAGACCTGCTGGCCGACAGATGGACCGAGGTCCTCGCAGCCGAAGAGTATGAACTCGAACGCCCCTCCAAAAGCTACCCAAAATGCAAGTTGCTCCCCCGACTAGAGGAAGAAGCATACAAACCGGCAGCACTAGCGCACAATACGGCAGACCAACCACCTCGTGGCCGCAACAGAGAGGCATGTAAGCCCTCCGCCAAAACCGTACCCCGGCACCGCTCAAAAAGC
Organism: Triticum aestivum; assembly: GCF_018294505.1. NCBI lineage: Eukaryota > Viridiplantae > Streptophyta > Magnoliopsida > Poales > Poaceae > Triticum > Triticum aestivum. Next base: position 274,566,742 of record NC_057807.1, read on the forward strand.
GCGAGGCCACGGGGGAACGCGCCGGACTTGCGGGACATATTGGAGGACAAGGCAAGCCAATCCAGATCTATCTATGGATCACGTGGGCGCCCCAAGACCCACGACGAATACCGTCGCGCCGGATACAGCTACTCCAGCCGGGCCGAACACAGCAGACAACGCTCTCTTGAGCTACGTCGCGACGTTGCGCAATACAGAGGCGCCGCACACCCACTATGCTTCACTGATGAAGTAATGGATCATCAAATCCCTGAAGGGTTTAAACCCGTTAACATCGAATCCTACGATGGCACAACAGACCCCGCGGTTTGGATTGAGGATTATCTCCTTCATATACATATGGCCCGCGGCGACGATCTTCACGCCATCAAATATCTCCCGCTCAAGCTTAATGGACCAGCTCGGCATTGGCTTAACAGCCTGCCCGCAGAGTCAATTGGATGCTGGGAAGACCTGGAAGCCGCATTCCTCGACAACTTCCAGGGCACGTATGTGCGACCACCGGACGCAGATGACCTAAGCCACATAATCCAGCAGCCAGACGAATCGGCCAGGCAATTCTGGACACGGTTCTTAACAAAGAAAAATCAAATCGTCGACTGTCCGGATGCAGAGGCCCTCGCTGCCTTCAAACATAACATCCGCGACGAGTGGCTGGCCCGGCACCTAGGACAGGAAAAGCCGAAATCCATGGCAGCCCTCACATCACTCATGACCCGCTTCTGTGCAGGAGAGGATAGCTGGCTAGCTCGCAGCAACAACCTCAGCAAAAATGCTGGCAGTCCGGATACCAAGGACCGCAATGGCAGGTCGCGTCAAAACAAAAACAAACGCCGCATTAACGGCGACAGCAATGAGGATACGGCAGTCAACGCCGGATTCCGAGGCTCCAAACCCGGTCAACGGAAGAAGCCATTTAAAAGAACCACTCCGGGCCCGTCCAATTTGGACCGAATACTCGACCGCTCCTGTCAAATACATGGAACCCCCGAAAGGCCAGCTAACCACACCAACAGAGATTGTTGGGTATTCAAGCAGGCAGGCAAATTAATTGCCGAAAACAATGACAAGGGGCTACACAGCGATGACGAGGAAGAGACCCGGCCGCCGAACAACAGAGGACAAAAGGGATTCCCCCCTCAAGTTCGGACGGTAAACATGATATACGCAACGCATATACCCAAGAGGGAGCGGAAGCGTGCACTAAGGGACGTATACGCGATGGAGCCAGTCGCCCCAAAATTCAACCCATGGTCCTCTTGCCCGATCACTTTCGATCGAAGAGACCATCCGACCAGTATCCGCCATGGCGGATTCGCCGCATTGGTTTTAGACCCAATCGTTGATGGATTTCACCTCACGAGAGTCCTGATGGACGGCGGCAGTAGCCTGAACCTGCTTTATCAGGATACAGTGCGCAAGATGGGCATAGACCCTTCAAGGATTAAACCTACAAAGACGACCTTCAAAGGCGTCATACCAGGTGTCGTGGCCAATTGTACAGGCTCAGTCACACTGGAAGTGGTCTTCGGATCCCCGGATAATTTCCGAAGCGAGGAGTTAATCTTCGACATAGTCCCGTTCCGCAGTGGCTATCACGCTCTGCTCGGACGAACCGCGTTCGCAAAATTCAACGCAGTGCCGCATTATGCATACCTTAAGCTCAAGATGCCAGGCCCTCTTGGAGTGATCACGGTCAATGGAAACACGGAACGCTCCCTCCGAACGGAGGAACATACAGCGGCTCTCGCGGCAGAAGTACAGAGCAGCCTTTTAAGGCAATTTTCGAGTCCGGCCGTTAAACGACCGGACACGGCCAAACGCGCCCGGAGCAACATCAACCAAGACCACCTGGCACGTTCCGAGCACGCGTAGCAATGCGGCCTCAACCCCAGCCCTCGCACAATTGCAAGACAAACTCTCCGCATACATAATTACGCCCTGGAGATACCATGGGCATAGGGGGAGAGGCACGACCACAACAGACCCAGAGTGCGGTTCGACCACACCAGGGGCTCCCAAGTGTGTCGCTCTTTTTATCTTTTATTTTCTCTTTTTTATACAGACTCTGTCCGGCGGCGAACCTGCCGAACTCATGATGCAACAGCCAGGGAGGGACAAAGGCTGCGACGAACACTCAGGTGGTCTCCATTACGAGCATTAAATTTGTTAAATACACCATTCCGCGGCCTACCCCTGGAGGGAGACGCCTTTAATTCGTCCAATCCCTTGCTTTCCGCACTATTTGTATCATTCCGCACTCATAGCAGATCTTCTCGAATAAAATGCAGCACTTTTTGCCCATAATTGCATTACCTTATATATATATATGTGTGTGTTCATTTACGACATGTTGCATCCGTACATTTTGGTACGGCCAAATACACCAGGGGCTTATGTTCCCCGCATTATGGTGTGATAAAGTCCGAACACTTTCACAAGTGCGGCACCCGAACTTATAGCATTATATGAATCGGCTCCGAATCATGTCTTGGGTCAATAGTTGGGTTTGCCCGGCTCCCATGTTTGGCACCTTACGTTCCGTTCTATCGGCTAAGGTAGCACTGGGAGAACCACTGCGATTGCGCCCCGGTTGAGCCGGGTTAACGCCTCAGTGGAGAAAGCTAAAACTGACCGTCATGATAAGGCGAGAGACTGGTCGCTGTTCGAGAGGTCTTTTCGGGTCCTTAAAGACCTACGCCGCTTCGAGCGAAGTTCCGGATAATGTCCGACGAAGGCGTGGATAGCGCCCCGAATTCGGTCTTCCGAATACTAGGGGCTTCGCCGAAATTTAAAATTATAGAATTCTATGGCTAAGTGAGAGTGTTCAAGCACTATAAGTCCGGTTGCCTTGTTCGTTGTGTTGAGCGCCTCCCTAGATGGACCCAAAAATGGGAACAAGAGTGCTCAAGTTTATCCCGAACACCCCAGCACTCGTGGCATGGGGGCTGAAGCCGACGACTTGCCATCTCTCAGATTTAATAAACGGCCGCACAGAAGGTAATATTTTAAATTAACAAGCGTTGCTTAGCGCATATGAACAAAGTTTTCAGCGCACAGGATAACACATTGCGAATTTACTCAATAATTACATCCTCGGGGGCACTCATCCGCAATCTTGCGGGCACCCTTCAGGACAGTCTTATAGTACATCTCGGGCATACGATATTCCTTGCCCGCTGGTGGCGCGTTAGTGATTAGCTTCTCCGCATCCAGCTTGCCCCAATGCACCTTTGCGTGGGCAAGGGCCCGACGAGCACCTTCAATACAGGCGGAGCGCTTGATAACCTCCACCCAGGGGCATGCATCCACCAGCCGCCGCACGAGGCCGAAGTAGCTCCCAGGCATGGCCTCTCCAGGCCACAGCCAGACTATGAGGCCCTTCATGGCCTCCTCAGCTACCTTGTGGAGTTCGACCAGCTGCTTCAGCTGGTCGCTAGGGGGCACCGGATGGCCGGCCTCAGCATACTGAGACCAGAAGACCTTCTCCGTTGAGCTCCCCTCCTCACCACAGTAGAATGTGGCGGCATCGGATACACTACGAGGCAAATCTGCAAACGCCCCTGGAGAGCTCTGAATTCGGGTAAGTGTCAGGTAGTTTACATTGACATGCTTACTTTGCATGAAAAATGCCTTACCTGCCGCTATTTTCTTCACATCTTCCACCTCCTGAAGGGCCTTATGGGCCTCAGCCTTGGCGGCTCTGGCACTTTTGAGAGCCGAGGCAAGCTCGGACTCTCGAGTCTTTGAGTCATGCTCCAAACTCTCATGCTTTTCCATGAGAGCATGGAGCTCTTGTCGAACCGCCGCCACCTGCGCCTCCTACTTTTCTCGCTCTGTCCGTTCCGCGGTCGTACTGCGTTCGGCCGCGGACACGGCCTCCTTCAGGGTTGCCACCTCGTTCGTGGCCCCTGCAGTACCCTTGTTATCCTTGTTATTCTTTTATTGCAACCTAAATCCTTTTCTGTAAGGTAACTATTCAAAGTGGTGTTACTCACCTTCTTTGTCCTCGAGATGCTTCTTGGCACGGCCGAGCTCTTGCTCGGACCGCTCGAGATCTTGCTTTAATGCACCAACCTCCGCAGTCAGTGCGGCAGAGGTCAGCAGCGCAGCCTGCAACCCATATTGACATAACTTTTTAGCAACCCTGCGTATATCTTTTTAGATCCTCAGTCCGGCTTTTCTTTCCGAACACCGAACCGAGCATCAGGGGCTACTGTCTATGCGGTATTACATTACATAATTTTAACTTCTTACCTCAAAGCCTATTAGAAGGCTACGGCAGGCTTCGGTCAGCCCGCTCTAGGCGAGCTGTACCTTCTGAATCACCGCACTCATGATAGTGCGGTGTTCTTCCTTGATGGAAGCGCATTGGAGCGCCTCCAACAAGTTGTCCGGCGCCTCCGGTTGGACGGAGGCCGCCGGCGTCATGGTCTTGCCCTTCTTGCGAAGGGGCCACCGGCCGGACTCCGGAACCACTGCGGGTTCCGACGTGGAGTCCGGTGCATAGTCCGGGAGGCCGCCTTGGGGCGCCTCCGGAGCCTCCCCCTGATGGGTCCCTTCTTGGGATCCCAACTCGGCGTCCTCAGTGGCGCGAGGGGTAGAGGCCGTCGGGATGGAGTCCACATCCGACGGAGCCAACGACCCGCTCAATGAAGCGGGGAGATCATCATCGGCCGGACTGCAGGCAGTATGCGGCATTAGAAGGACGCTATGTGACATAAAAAGAAATTATAAATCATTCAGGAATCCGGATACTTACGATCTCGCCGGAGGCCTGGCCCTTGAAGGCCATTCTTCCTCGCCAACGTTGATGTTGGCGGAGCTGTCCAGGGGAATAGTCCTTCCCCTTTTGGACCCTTCGGCCTCCCCTGTTGGGGAAGCCTTCCTCTTCCTCTCTCCCTCCTCTGGGAGAGAGTCCTTTTTCTCGTCCTCGTTTTCGGGGGAGGAGTCCTCCTTGGAGTCGTCGGACACCTGAAAACGGGAACTCTTTCGAGTACCCGTGGCCTCCTTCTTGGCCTTCTTCTCCGGCACCACGTGCAGTGCCGGAACCAGCAGCCTCGCTAGACGGGCGTCTACTGGGTTTTCTGGCATGGGAGCCGGGCAGACGATCTACTCCGCCTTCTTCATCCAGTCCTGTCAAAGGAAAAGGGGAAATTAAAACCCGCATAGAGTCAAACTATGAAAAGCAAGTGTCCCGTAAAGGGGTAGAATCACTTTACTCGTTAGCTTGGCGCTGCGAGCGAAATCTGCGATCTTCATTCGCGGATGCGGGGGCTTCGGCGCCCTTAAACAGCACCCTCCAGGCGCCTTCGTACGTCGTGTCAAAGAGCCCGCTCAACGCTTGGTGCTGTTCCGGATCGAACTCCCACAGATTGAATGCCCGCTCTTGGCATGGGAGAATCCGGCGGACGAGCATGACTTGGACCACGTTAACCAGCCTGAGCTTCTTCACCAGCTTCTGGATACAGGCTTGGAGTCCCGTCAGCTCCTCCGAACTACCCCACAGCAAGCCCTTCTCTTTTCCAGGAGGTGAGCTGCGTGGGGATACCAGATCTGAACTCGGGGGCCGCCGCCCACGTAGGGTCGCGCGGCTCGGTGATATAGAACCACCCCGATTGCCACCCCTTGACGGATTCCACGAAGGCCCCTTCGAACCAGAGGACGTTGGGCATCTTGCCCAACATGGCACCTCCGCACTCCGCTTGAGTGCCCTTCACTACCTTCGGCTTGACATTGAAGGTCTTGAGCCACAAGCCGAAGTGGGGCTGGATGCAGAGGAAGGCCTCGCACACGACGATGAACGCCGAGATGTTGAGGATGAAGTTCGGCGCCAGATCATGGAAATCCAGGCCATAGTAGAACATGAGCCCCCGGACAAAGGGGTGAAGTGGAAAGCCCAGTCCGCGGAGGAAATGGGGAAGAAAAACGACCCTCTCATGAGGCCTGGGGGTGGGGATGAGCTGCCCCTCGTCGGGCAGCCGGTGCGCGATGTCGCCGGACAGATAGCCGGTGCCGCGCAGTCTTTCGATGTGCTCCTCCGTAACGGAGGAGGTCATCCACTTGCCTCCCGCTCCGGACATGGTCGAAGAAGGTCGAGACGAGATGCACGAACTTGGGCGCTGGAGCTCGAGTGCGCGGAGATGGATAAGCAAAGGAGGAAGAAGGCATAGGTGAAAAGGTGAATCCTTATCCCTTATATATAGGCGGACGAAGTCTATGCGTCCCCCATCTGCCTAGTAAAACTCGCTTATCTCCCAAGCATCACCATCAATGGCGCGGTTGGGTTACCCACGTCCGTATTGATGAGAATCCCGGATTAAGGGGGAACACGATCTCTGCTTCGACAAGACATGCCAAGGAAACCGCTTCGCTAAATGCGCTGAGGTGGTAAAGTAAAAAACGATTCAAATGGCTTGGTAGAGGTGTGATGTCACGCCGCAAAAAACGTCAGCAGATCGAACTTGTGTATATATTATTCTCTCTACGATGGAATGTGGAATTTATTTTGCAGAGCCGAACACTATCCTGGTGTTTACAATCTTCTACGAATTATTCGGAGGAACCCGCCTTGCAATGCCGAAAAATATGCGCGCCGGACTCATCATCATTGAAGCCTGGTTCAGGGGCTACTGAGGGAGTCCTGGATTAGGGGGTGTCTGGATAGCCGGACTACCATCATCAGCCGAACTATCATCGGCCGGACTATCATCGTCGACCGGACTCCAAGACTATGAAGATACAAGATTGAAGACTTCGTCCCTTGTCCGGATGGGACTTTCCTTGGCGTGGAAGGCAAGCTTGGCGATACGGATATGTAGATCTCCTACCATTGTAACCGACTCTATGTAACCCTAGCCCTCTCCGGTGTCTATATAAACCGGATGGCTCTGCTCCGTAGGACAACCAACATACATCAACCCTTACAATCATACCATAGGCTAGCTTCTAGGGTTTAGCCTCCTTGATCTCGTGGTAGATCCACTCTTGTAAACATCCACAATATCAATATCAATCAAGCAGGACGTAGGGTTTTACCTCCATCAAGAGGGCCCGAACCTGGGTAAAACATCGTGTCCCTTGTCTCCTGTTACCATCCGCCTAGACGCACAGTTCAGGACCCCCTACCCGAGATCCGCCGGTTTTGACACCGACACCAGGCGTGCCCAGGTGGGTTGTGCCCTCCTCGGGTGCCCCCTGGACCGCCTCTTTGCTCTATAAACACCCCAATATTTCGGAAACCCTAGGGGAGTCGACGAAAATCAATTCCAGCCGCCGCAGAGTCTAGAACCACCAGATCCAATCTAGACACCATCACGGAGCGGTTCACCACTTCCATTGGTGCCTCTCCGATGATTTGTGAGTAGTTATTTGTAGACCTACGGGGTCTGTAGTTAGTAGCTAGATTGCTTCATCTCTCTCTCTCTCTTGATTATCAATACAATGGTCTCTTGGAGATCCATATGATGTAAGTCTTTTTGCGGTGTGTTTGTTGGGATCTAATGAACTTTGGGTTTGTGATCAGATCTATGTTTTTATCCATGAAAGTTATTTGAGTCTTCTTTGATCTCTTATATGCGTGATTGATTATAGCCTCGTATTTCTTCTCCGATATTTGGGTTTTGTTTGTCCAACTTGACCTAATTATCTTGCAATGGGAAGAGGTGCTTTATGATAGCTTCGATCTGACGGAGCTTGATCCCAGCGACAGTAAGGGAAACGACACGTATGTATTGTTGCTATTAAGGATAACAAGATGGGGTCTATTTCTACATAAATAGATCTTGACTACATCATGCCATCGTTCTTATTGCATTACTCTGTTTCTCCATGAACTTAATACACTAGATGCATGCTGGATAGCGGTCGATGTGTGGAGTAATAGTAGTAGTTGCAGGCAGGAGTCGGTTTACTAATCTTGGATGTGATGCCTAATGATCATTTCCTGGATATCGTCATGATTGTTTGAAGTTCTATCAATTGCCCAACAGTAATTATTTTCCCACCGTTTGCTATTTTTCTCGAGAGAAGCCATTAGTGAAACCTATGCCCACCGGGTCTCTCTTCATCATATTTGCCTGTGCAATCTATTTTCCTTTGCATTTATTTTCAGATCTATTAAATTAAAAATACAAAAATACCTTGCTGCAATTTATTTGTTCCGCGATATATTCATCATATCTACCACTTTTACCTCACATTATTTGCCTATCTTGAGGCGCCGTACCCGAAAGGGATTGACAACCCCTTTAGTACGTCGGTTGCGAGTATTTGTTATTTGTGTGTAGGTGTTGTTTACGTGGTGTGAGGAGGTTCTCCTACTGGTTCGATAACCTTGGTCTCATCACTGAGGGAAATACCTAACGTCTCTATACTACATCATCCCTTCCTCTTTGGGGAAATACCAACGTAGTTCTAGCAGACATCACTCGGCCGTCGGGTCAGTAGGGACGACCGGGGGGAGCGGTGTGGCGGACAGGGGAGCGAGGATGGCCTGGCGGCCACGGGCTCTAGCAGCAGGAGGTGGGGGCGATGGCAACAGGGAGCGTGAGCGTGAATCATCCGAGCCCCCATCATCCTTAGAGCGGGTGAGAGTGGTGGTGGTGCCGGCCGTGGTAGTCCCCGTCAGTCCCTGGATTGCCACCGGGAGGGCCGTCGTCAGATAAGCGAGGGCGGCCCACGTGGTTGGGAGGCTCAGGGGCAATCCGGAGGTTGAAGCCCTGGTCATTGAAGAACACTCGGATGGTAGCGCGGAGCTTGGTGGAGTCCAAACACTTGACCTTGACCTGGACCGCCTCCTCCTTGTAGAGGGAAAGCTCGTCGACCACCACCACCTTGCCCAGGATCCTGGACATCTGACGAATTACAGGCTCAGATTGAGCAATGTCAAGGAGACCGGCCATGAGAATCCAAGTGATGACCCACAAGTGTCAGGGGATCTATTGTAGTCCTTTCGATAAGTAAGAGTGTCAAACCCAACGAGGAGCAGAAGGAAATGATAAGCGGTTTTCAGTAAGGTTTTCTCTACAAGCATTGAAATTGTAGGTGATAGATAGTTTTGTGATAAGATAAATAGTAACGAGCAACAAGTAAATAAAGTAAATAAAGTGCAGCGAGGTGGCCCAATCCTTTATGTAGCAAAGTATAAGCTTGGACAATTTCTAATAATGATAAAGGAGCTCCCGAGGACACATTGGGAATTATCGTCAAGCTAGTTTTCATCACGCTCATATGATTCGCGTTCGGTACTTTGATACTTTGATATGTGGGTGGAACGGTACTTGGGTACTGCCCTAACTTGGACAAGCATCCCACTTATGATTAACCCCTATTGCAAGCATCCGCAACTACAAAAGAAGTATTAAGGTAAACCTAACCACAACATTAAACATATGGATCCATATCAGCCCCTAACGAAGCAACGCATAAACTAGGGTTTAAACTTCTGTCACTCTAGCAACCCATCATCTACTTATTACTTCCCTATGCCTTCCTCTAGGACCAAATAATGGTGTAGTGTCATGTAGTCGACGTTCACATAACACCACTAGAGGAAAAGACAACATACATCTCATCAAAATATCAAATGAATACCAAATTCACATGACTACTAATAGCAAGACTTCACCCATGTCCTCAGGAACAAACGTAACTACTCACAAAGCATATTCATGTTCATAATCAGAGGAGTAATAATATGCATAAAGGATTTGAACATATGATCTTCCACCAAGTAAACCAATTAGCATCAACTACAAGGAGTAATCAACACTACTGGCAACCCACAGGTACCAATTTGTGGTTTTGATACAAGATTGGATACAAGAGATGAACTAGGGTTTTGAGAGGAGATGGTGCTGGTGAAGATGTTGATGGAGATTAACCCCCTCCCAATGAGAGGATCGTTGGTGATGATGTTGGTGATGATTTCCCCCTCCCGGAGGCAAGTGTCCCCGATAGAACAGCTCCGCCAGAGCCCTATATTGATTCCGCCAAGGTTCCGCCTCGTGGCAGCGGAGTTTCGTCCCGTAAGCTTGCCCACAATTTTTTCCAGGGTAAAAGTGATGATATAGCAGAAGATGGATGCCGGAGGCCCACCAGGGGGCCCAGGAGATAGGGGCGCCCTATAGCGGGGGCGCGCCCCCTGTCTCCTGGATAGTGTGTGGGCCCCTAGCCTATTTCTTTCGCTCAGAAATTCTTATTAATTCCAAAAGGTTGTTTCGTGGAGTTTCAGGACTTTTGGAGCTGTGCAGAATAGGTTTCCAACGTTTGCTCCTTTTCCAGCCAGAATTCCAGTTGCCGGCATTCCCCCTCTTCATGTTAAACCTTGTAAAATAAGAGAGAATAGCCATAAGTATTGAGATTTAATGTGTAATAATAGCCCATAATGCAATAAATATTGATATAAAAGCATGATGCAAAATGGGTGTATCAACTCCCCCAAGCTTAGCCCTCGCTTGTCCTCAAGAAGAAGCCAAAATCGAAAAATATGTCCACATGTTTAGAGATAGAGGTGTCGATAAAAATAAAATACGGACATGAGGGCATCATGATCGTTCTAATAACAGCAACATATATAGATTTTGTCATATGATTTCCTATGCTCAAGTAACAAGCAATTCACAATGTCAAGTATGGTTCAAAAACTTCATTGGGAACTAACAAACTATAATCTCAGTCATTGAAGCAATTGCAATTTATCGTAACATCAGAAAGAGTCAATAATAGAGCTTTTCAGCAAGCTCACATACTCAACTATCTCGTAGTCTCCTACAATTGCTAACACTCACGCAGTACTTGTGGAGTTTTAGCCGGACACTGAGAAAGATAGGGGCTTATTGTGTTGCCTCCCCACGTATTCACCTTTAGGTTATGTCAACAATAATAGCCCATGCTAACTTACATCCAATTGGATATATATATCATGATCTTTCAAACACGAGGAGCTTGCCAAAGGATAAAATAAAAAGGGAAAGGTGAGGATCACCTTGACTCAAGCATAAAGTAAAAACATAAAGTAAAAGATAGGCCCTTCACAGAGGGAAGCAGAGGTTGTCATGCGCGTTTAGGGTTGATGCATAAAACCTTAATGCAAAAGAACTTCACTTTATATTGCCCCTTGTATGTGGACCTTCATTATGCAGACTGTCGCTCTTATTACTTCCACAACAAGTTCGTACAAAGCTTATTTTCTCTGCACTAATAAGTCATACATATTTAGAGAGCAATTTTTATTGCTTGCAACGATGACAACTTACTTGAAGGATCTTACTCAATCCATAGGTAGGTATGGTGGACTCTCATGGAAAAACTGGGTTTAAGGATATTTGGAAGCACAAGTAGTATGTCTACTTGGTGCAAGGAGTTTGGCTAGCATGACGGGGAAAGTCAAGGTCAACATGTTTGGAAGGTCAATGACAATATACTTTAACTGAGATGTCGGAAAACGTAAACTATTGCGTTGTCTTCCTTGCCAACGTCAACTCTTTTAGCATGTCATACCTAATGAGTGCTCCCAATTATAAAAAGGTGTCCAAGATAATATATTTGTATGTGAACCCCTCTTTCCTTATCACTTCCTATTAATTGCAACGATGACCAAAACTACGTTTCATCAACTCTCAACAATTTTTATGCCTCATACTTTCTATGTGTGAAGTTATCACTATCCATAAGATCAATATGAACTCTTTATTCTTTCTACTTTCTCAAGATCATACCACATAGCAAAGCCCTTGACTCAACACTTATCTTTATTGTAGATAGCTCACGGACTCGAATACAAAAAGAGATGACAATGCAAAACTCAAAACTACTTGATATCAAAACTTCAAACTACTAGATCAAGACACTACTAAAAGGATCGAACTAAATAAAGAAGTAAAGATAGGAGTGTGATGGTGATACGATACCGGGGAACCTCCCCCAAGCTTGGCAGTTGCCAAGGGGGAGTGCCCATACCCATGTAATTATTTCCTCGGAGGTGGTGAAGTAGGAGATGTTGATGATGTAGGCTTGTCGTTCGTCTTCCAAGGCATAGGCTCTCGATCATAAAAGGATGATTGAGTCTCTGGGATCCTCAAATGTGCAACCAAACTCATTCGCTTGAATCTATATTCATACTCACAGTTCTGGTTTTGCAGATCATAGATCTGGGCTGGGAGGTGCTTGATTTTCTCTTGAAGCTTGAAGATGGTCTCCCCAATGACTTTGGCATCCAGCTTGTGGTTGTTGGTGAACTTTGTGATCATCATCTGGTTGGCGTTGAGTCCACGCTCCACCATCCCTTGACACTTGAAAACTTCCTGCTCCACGGCTTCGAGCTTTGTCTCCACGCTCCGGTACCCTTGGTCCCTCCACATCGCGGATGTGCAGCACCCCTCATGCATCTCAATGGTTTGAGGGTGTTGCAGTACCTCCGCGAGATAGGGGTTGATAACCCTCTCGAAAAACTTGTCCTTGGGAGCGCTTGGAGACGCCATGATGCTCTAGATCTGAAACAGAAACAGCTTGAAACGAAAACAGAGGATTTTTGCGTGATACGGCAGTCAAAACCTTCGGGAGTATATATAATGAATTTTTACCGACCAAAATTTGTAACGTGCAAGAAAACGGAGTCTGGGAGGCACACGAGGTGCCCACGAGACAGGAGGGCGCACCCTACAGGGGGGGCGCCCTCCTCTCTTGTGGGAGCCTCGTGTCCCTTTCGGACTACTTCTTTCTTCCTAAAATTCTTAAATATTCCAAAACTGATAAAAATTGCCATTGGAGTTGTTTTGGAGTCAGTTTACTTACCGTACCACATACTTTTACCTTTTCAGGGCCTGGAACATGCTGGAAAGTGTCCCTTATGTATTCCTCAGGGGTTACGGTTTCAATAATATTAGTTTCAACATTGATAGGATTACCTGAAATATAGTGTTTAATTCTTTGACTGTTTACCACCCTCGGATTTGTGCCTTCGAAGTTGTTGATTTTTATGGCACCAGAATGATAGACCTCCTCGATAATGTAGGGACCTTCCCATTTTGAGAGAAGTTTTCCTGCAAAAAATCTTAAACGAGAGTTGAATAATAACACATAATCTCCTACGTTAAACTCATGCTTTTCTGTCCTCTTATCATGCCAATGTTTGACTTTTTCTTTGAAAAGCTTGGCATTCTCATAAGCTTGGGTTCTCCATTCATCAAGTGAGCTAATATCAAATAACCTCTTCTCACCGGCAAGTTTGAAGTCATAATTAAGCTCTTTAATAGCCCAATATGCTTTATGTTCAAGTTCAAGAGGTAAATGACACGCTTTTCCATAAACCATCTTATAAGGATACATACCCATAGGATTTTTGTATGCAGTTCTATAGGCCCATAATGCATCATCAAGTTTTTTGGACCAATTCTTTCTAGATCTATTCACAGTCTTTTGCAAAATTAATTTGAGCTCTCTATTGCTCAACTCTACTTGACCACTAGACTGCGGATGATAAGGAGATGCTATTCTATGATTGACATCATACTTAGCAAGCATCTTACGGAAAGCACCATGAATAAAATGTGAACCACCATCAGTCATAAGATATCTAGGGACTCCAAACCTTGGAAAATAACTTCTTTAAGCATTTTAATAGAAGTGTTATGATCAGCACTACTAGTTGGAATAGCTTCTACCCACTTAGTAACGTAATCAACAACAACTAAAATATGTGTATAACCATTAGAGGCAGGAAAAGGTCCCATATAATCAAAGCCCCAAACATCAAATGGTTCAATAACAAGAGAATAATTCATAGGCATTTCTTGACGTCTACTAATGTTACCTATTCTTTCACATTCATCACAGGATAAGACAAACTTACGAGCATCTTTGAAAAGAGTAGGCCAATAAAAACCAGATTGTAGTACCTTGTGTGCAGTTCTATCTCCAGCGTGGTGTCCTCCATAAGATTCAGAGTGACACTTATGTAGAATCTGTTCCTGTTCATGCTCAGGCACACAACATCTAATAACACCATCTACTCCTTCTTTATAAAGGTGTGGATCATCCCAGAAGTAATGTCTTAAATCATAAAAGAACTTTTTCTTTTGCTGGTATGTGAAACTAGGCGGTATAAATTTAGCAAGAATGTAATTAGCATAATCAGCATACCAAGGAGCAGTACAAGAAGCATTGACGACCGCTAATTGTTCATCAGGAAAGCTATCATTAATAGGCAGTGGGTCATCAAGAACATTCTCTAACCTAGACAAGTTATCTGCAATGGGGTTCTCAGCTCCCTTTCTATCAATAATATGCAAGTCAAATTATTGGAGCAAGAGAACCCATCTAATGAGTCTAGGCTTAGCATCTTTCTTTTCCATAAGATATTTAATAGCAGCATGATCAGTGTGAATAGTAACTTTGGAATCAACAATATAAGGTCTAAACTTATCACATGCAAACACAACTGCTAAGAACTCTTTTTCAGTAGTAGCATAATTTCTCTGGGCAGTATCAAGAGTCTTACTAGCATACTGGATAACATTCAATTTCTTATCAACTCTTTGCCCAAGAACAGCACCTACAACATAATCACTAGCATCGCACATAATTTCAAAAGGTAAATTCCAATCAGGTGGTTGAACAATAGGTGCAGTGATCAAAGCTTTCTTAAGTGTTTCAAAAGTTTCTACACAATCATCATCAAATACAAAAGGAATATCTTTTTGCAATAAATTAGTAAGAGGCCTAGAGATTTTATAAAAGTCCTTAATGAACCTCCTATAAAAACAGGCATGACCAAGGAAACTTCTTATACCTTTTATGTCCTTGGGACATGGCATCTTTTCAATAGCATCTACTTTGGCTTTATCAACTTCAATACCTCTCTCGGAGATCTTGTGCCCCAAGACAATGCCTTCATTAACCATAAAGTGACACTTTTCCCAATTCAGGACGAGACTAGTGTTTCACATCTCTGCAAAACTCGATCAAGGTTGCTCCAACAATCATCAAAAGAGGATCCATAGACGGAGAAGTCATCCATGAATACCTCACAAATCTTTTCACAAAAATCAGAGAATATAGCCATCATGCATCTTTGAAAGGTAGCAGGTGCATTACATAAACCAAAAGGCATACGTCTATAAGCTAAAGTACCAAAAGGGCAAGTAAAAGTAGTTTTAGATTGATCCTTTGCTGACACAAGTATCTGAGAGAAACCAGAATAACCATCTAGAAAGCAAAATTGGGTGTGTTTGGATAGCCTTTCTAGCATTTGATCAATAAAAGGTAAAGGATAATGATCTTTCTTAGTAGCTTTATTTAACTTACAGAAATCAATTACCATCCTATAACCTGTAATAATTCTTTGCAGGATCAATTCATCTTTATCATTAGGAACGACGGTAATACCTCCCTTTTTAGGGACACAATGGACAGGGCTTACCCATTCACTATCAGCAACAGGATAAATAATACCTGCCTCAAGGAGCTTTAGTATCTCCTTTCTTACCACTTCCTTCATCTTGGGATTTAACCGTCTTTGAGGATCTCTAACTGGTTTGGCATCTTTGTCCACTGACATCTTGTGTTGACATGATGTGGGCCTAATGCCCTTAAGATCATCCAGAGTATATCCAATAGTTGCTCGGTGCTTCTTCACAGTTTTCAATAACCTTTCTTCTTCTTTCTCTGAAAGGTTAGCACTAATAATAACAGGATATATTTCTTTTTCATCAAGATAAGCATACTTAAGATTGTGAGGTAAAGGTTTGATTTCAAACACGGGATCACCCTTGGGTGGAGGGGGATCCCTGTAACGCCCCGAGACCAGAGCTCCAGAAGACTTCCAGCTATTCCGAGTTTCGCCGTCTGTTTCATTTGTGCTTGCTCTTTTATTTTTTGCTTTGCATCATGTCATCATGCCATCATGTCATTTAATTTTTAAAACTCTTCTAAATAAATTGCATAGATCTTTTGATCTATTTAAATCGAGGGATATTCACATGGTGATTTCTCTTTATAACATATCCTCCCAATATTAGGGAGCTATATAAAATATTTCTTTAATTTGGAAATCACCATAACACACTTGCAAAATATCCCATGCCGTTGTTATCTCAATTCTTGGTCTCCAACCTTGCCCATAATTTCTTTCATCATTTTCCGGAGCTCCACCAAAAATCCGAACATTTTTGGACACTGCGGAATCCTAGTCCTAGTTCAAACCCATTTGAATTAAATTCAAATGAGTTTGAATTTAAATCTTTCAATCATGCCTCTTTCTATTTTCTTGGAACGAGCATATTTTTGCGAGTCCGGGAAAATAATCCCCATGCGCAAATCTTCCCCCTAACCTCTCTTTCTTTTCTTTCTTTTCTCTGTTCTGTTTTTTATTCATTAGAGAGAGGGAGAAGAAGCCCTGCAAACCAGGCCGGGCCGGCCTGCTTCCTCGCAGCCCACCTCTCCAGCCGCAGCCCACTATCTAAGCAGGCCCAGCCGCGCCTAACCCTAGCCCGATCCCATGCATCTCTCTTCCTCCCCTCGCTCCCTCTGAGCGCCGCCACGCGCAGCCCTCGATCCCCTCGCGCCCTCGCCCCGTCCCTACACCGCATCGACAGGGAGAGCCCAGCGCTCTCTCCCCTCGTTCTCACACAGCGCCCAGCCCCTTCGCCCGATCCCCATCTCCCTCTCGTCTCCCACCGCGCAGCCCGCGACCTCCCCTCCTCTCGAGCACGCCTCTCATGGCGACCGCATCAATCGCGCCGGCCTCTCCTTCCCTGCGCCACACCAGGACCTCCACAGCGCCGCCGCCTCAAGCTCCAATCCGGCGGCCCCGTCGCCTCTGCGCGCGAGCGCCGCGCGCCCAACCTCCTCCCTCGCGCGGCTCCTTCCCTGCCTCCACCGCGAGCCCACCATGGCGCCCGCAACCGTCGTCCTCCACACCGAGCAGGAGCTCCGCCGCCTCGACTCCTGGTCCAGACAGCCACCGGAGTCCCGCAGGTCCGCGCCGTCGCCTCCTCCGCATCGAGCTAGGGAGTGGCGCTCCTCCTCCCGGCCTCCTCGCGCCCATCCGCCCTTGCTGGCGTTGCTCAACTCCGGGCGCCCCTGCCTCACGTCTCCCTCCTCGTGCCAGGGAGAGGAGCTCCCTCTTCCTCGCCGTCCTTCGACTCGTCGTTGCTCCGGCGCCCGTTCGCAGACGCCCGGAGTCCATCTTTGGTTGCACACCAAGTCGGCCATGCCTTGCTGCCTCCTATACACTGTTGGTCAATAGTTGATGCACGCCAAGTTCTTCGACTACAGCCGATGCCCCGAGGACACTGAGTACGACTACACACGGAGATGCGTCAAGTTCCACTACCGTCGACATGAACATCTACGAAAACGTGTACAACTACCGTCGCCACGTGAACAACGACTTCCACTACGCCGTTTATGACTACTTCCCTCGACGATCATCGCGAGAACAACTACTTCCCTCTACGAAACGCAAACTGTCCCGTTTGAACGCTTCGAAGGTATAACCCGAGACGACCGCGATGAGATGCCCTTGCATGTATGAGATGTACGATATGTTTGCATTGTGCCCGTTTGTTTCGTGCGCGTTCCTTCCTCGTTTGCCATGCCACTATCCCGTGGGAACCCGGTAGTCGGGAGCACCCCACCATCCTTGCATGACACGCATCCGCACACTTCTCTCTTGCATCGGTATCTCAAATCGAGTTACCGGAACCGATATGTTGCCGTGGCACCATTTTCGGTTATGTTGCCGTGGCACCATTTTCGTTATCGTTGCCGTGGCACCCCTTTCGTTCCACCATGGTGACAAATGCTTCATAACATGCTCATGTCAACATTTTCATAAAATTGCATAAACTTGTATATGTCATCCGCATCATGATAACAACATTTAAATGTTTAAAATGGTGTTTGCATTAAATTGCTAAATGCCATGTGGGGATTTACCGGAATTGTTGTTTGTTGATCCGACCTCACTTAAACTTGCCTAAATAGTTCGTTTATTTATGCTTCACCTCTTGCCATGCTTAACAACATTTAATATTGTTTAGTAGCATAAACGAGAGTGAACTAAATACTTGCATGTGGTGTTTCGTTAATATGCAACTCGTTGCATATTGAGCTCCACTTAACTTGTAGTGTTGTTTGTGCATATTGCCATGCCATGCCTCATTAAACCGGACATGCATCATACTTGTTTGTGCATCATGCCATGTTTAGGCTTGTGTGTTTACCGTGTTGTTTGCTTCTTTCCGGTTTGCTTCTCTCGTTAGCTTCGGTTTCGTTCCGGAGTTGTGAGGATTCGTTCGACTACGTCCGTTTGTCTTCTTCATGGACTCGTTCTTCTTCCTTGCGGGATTTTAGGCAAGATGATCATACCTTCGAAATCATTACTATCTTTGCTTGCTAGTATTCGCTCTATCGCTATGTTAGCCCTACCTGCCTTTGTTTACCATGCCTACCTATTGCCATGTTAAAGCTCTAACCATCCTGTCCTAGCAAACCCTTTGTCTGGCTATGTCACCGCTTTTGCTCAGCCCCTCTTATAGCATTGTTAGCTGCAGGTGAAGATGAAGGTTGTTCCAGGTCGGAACGTGGTTATTTTGGGATATCACAATATCTCCTGTTAGTATTAATGCACCTTATATACTTGGTAAAGGGTGGAAGGCTCGGCCTTATGCCTGGTGACTTGTTCCACTCTTGCCGCCTTAGTTCCGTTTACCGGTGTTATGTTCCTTGATTTTGCATTCCTCACACGGTTGGGTGATTTATGGGACCCCCTTAACAGTTCGCTTTGAATAAAACTCCTCCAGCATGGCCCAACTTTGGTTTTACCATTTGCCACCTAAGCCCTTTCCCTTGGGTTTTCGCGAGCCCAAGGGTCATCTTTATTACCCCCCCGGGCCAGTGCTCCTCTGAGTGTTGGTCCAAACTAGAGCACCGTGCGGGACCATTCCTTGGCAACTTGGATTACGTCGGTACCTGTACGCTTCGCTTATCCGGTGTGCCCTGAGAACGAGATATGTGCAGCTCCTATCGGGATTTGTCGGCACAGTCGGGTGGTCTTGCTGGTCTTGTTTTACCATTGTCGAAATGTTTTGCGAACCGGGATTTCGAGACTGATCGGGTCTTCCTGGGAGAAGGTCTATTCCTTCGTTGACCGTGAGTGCTTGTGATGGGCTAAGTTGGGACACCCCTGCAGGGTATATAATCTTTCGAAAGCCGTGCCCGCGGTTATGAGGCAGATGGGAATTTGTTAATGTCCGGTTGTAGATAACTTGACACTTGACTTCATTAAAATGCATCAACCGTGTGCGTAGCCGTGATGGTCTCTTCTCGGCGGAGTCCGGGAAGTGAACACGGTTTGAGTTATGCTTGACGTAAGTAGTTTCAGGATCACTTCTTGATCGCTTCTAGCTTCTCAACCGATGCGCTGCTTCTCTTCTCGCTCTCACTTGCGTATGTTAGCCACCATATACGCTTAGTGCTTGCCGCAGCTCCACCATATTACCCCTTTCCTACCTATGAGCTTAAATAGTCTTGATTTCGCGGGTGTGAGATTGCTGAGTCCCTGTGGCTCACAGATTCTACCAAAACAGATGCAGGTGCCGAGGATACTGGCGCAGATGGCGCAACCGAGCTCAAGTGGGAATTTGATGAGGCCCTTGGTCGTTACTATGTATCGTTTCCAGATGATCAGTAGAGGTGCCCAGTCGGGTCGATCGGGGATCTGTGTTGCATTTGGGGTAGTCTTCTTTTATTTTGGTTCCGTAGTCGGACCTTGAGTGTAATCTGGATGATGGATGTTTATTTATGTATTGTGTGAAGTGGCGACTGTAAGCCAACTATGTATCCTTTCCCTTATGTATTACATGGATTGTGCGAAGATTACCTCACTTGCGACATTGCTTTCAATGCGGTTATGCCTCTAAGTCGTGCTTCGACACGTGGGAGATATAGCCGCATCGAGGGCGTTACAAGTTGGTAATCAGAGCCAGCCCCGACCTTAGGAGCCCCACTGCTTGATCGTTTTTAGCGGCCGAGTTGTGTCTAGAAAAAATGTTTTGAGTCATTTAGGATTATATATATCGGAGAGTTAGGAATTCTTTTACTCCCCAGTCTCTTCATCGCTCTGGTAAGGCATTCTGACGTATAGTTTTGACTCTTCTCTTCTCAAATTTCACTAAATTTTTTTTTAGGATCACGCGGGTATCTTGGAATCGTTCCGATGGTTTTATGATGAGAACATTGTCTTGGTGCCTCCTGTCAGGGGTTTAGTGGAAGTGTCCCGGGGAGTTGAGCTCTGAGGTGTTGTCGCCATAATTTTATCGTTGCAGTTCTGGAATACCTGAGTTTAGTACGCCGACATCGAAAATCTCTTTTATGCAGTTGTTGGTGAGATAACCCCGATAACCCAGTACTGAGGTGAGTACGGGAGTATTTCCATGACTCGTATAACGGATGCTTTTTGAAGGTTGAGGTACACGATTTCTGAAGGTTTCTTGGTTATGTGTTGAAGGATGGATACAGCTGGATGTAGGGATTGTTAGTTTGGGTGAGATATATTGCTTCCCCTGTATCCCCAACACCAGATTGCATAACCAGAAAGTTTCAGGAGTTTTATAGGTGGGAATTCAAGTAGCTCCTAGAATATCTTTCCGACAGATGCATGATATGGGATTGGGTAAATCTCTATCATATGTATTTGTTCCGGCTTATTCTGCAAGCCAAATCCTTTGTTTCTTTTCATTTTTGGTATTCGAGTTGCTTTGAAGTCAAATGTTGAATCCATACCTTCCCTAAACGTTGTTCTCTTATGGCTATGTGAATACTAATCCTTCTTGATCATCGAGATTGTCATGTTAATTCTTTTCCTACCGGTGTGCTTCTCTTCAAGTGGATCCGATCATCTCAACGTCCGCAAGATCAATTCTAAGTTTTCTCAATGGTGTTTATTTCATCTGTCCCAAGTTGCCTTTGTTTTTCCCGCCCTCCCACCCTTTTTCTTCAAGGACTCAGATATCTTAATCAAGTATCCATCTTATGGACGTGAAGTCTCTTCATTCTTTTCTTTCAATGTTCTTATCCGGTGATTTTCCATGAAGATGCTCAACAGTTTCAAGTTCATCATCCTTCATTGTTGTTTCTTCTCCGGTGGATCCAATTCAAGCTTTCAGTATTGATCATATTCCTTTCCTCGTGTCAAATGCTTTCTCATGTCGATGCCCCTCTCAATCACTAACCTCTTGCTATTCATTTGTTCCAGAGTGTTGAAGATATCTCAGAAGATTTGTATTTCCATTCTTAATCTGTTCAAGCTATTTGGAGGTTGTTACCTCATTCAAGCCATTTAATTCAACCGACGCAATCTCTCTTTTAAATTGTTCAACGGTGTTTTCTTTTGAGTGGGCCCTAACCCACAGGTCTTTTCCCAGGATCTTACCTGACTCGTCTAATTATCAGGAGCGATTCTCAAATTCATTTCCAAGTTTGACGTAAGAATGAATTATCATCAGTCAAATGTCTTTCTCCAAGATCTTTCAAATTCTGTCATTGTTGGTTCAACCTTTCAAATTTTCATTCCAGAG
The DNA here is from genome assembly GCF_018294505.1 of Triticum aestivum. NCBI lineage: Eukaryota > Viridiplantae > Streptophyta > Magnoliopsida > Poales > Poaceae > Triticum > Triticum aestivum. Next base: position 274,588,323 of record NC_057807.1, read on the forward strand.
TGCCTCAACAATTCATGGTGGTTCTCATCATCATTCTCAGCATGTGAAGACCGAAGAAGGATTTCTCTTAAATCTTGCTCCATTCTCTTCAAGATTCATGGTTCTAGCTTGATGCCATCCTTTCATAATTGTTTTGATTGGGAAAATTCTTTTCACCCATTCGGAGCATTTCATGAGTTGTTTCCATTTCTTTCCTCCGAAGGCCATCGTGTCATAATTCTTCATTCTCAGCCTGTAGCTATCATTCTCCAAATCTTACCGGTGCATCGTTCAAATATCCTCTAATCAGTTCATAGCCTCTTCGTTCTCATGTATCCAAATCCCCTCAAGTATCTTCGTTCATTTTCCAATTCTTTCCGGTGATTTGTGCCTTTGCTACTTTCATTTTCAATTCTAACGGTGGTTCGTTCAAGATTTCACTTCCTTTGTTATCATATAAAAACATTCGTTGTTTCCAAATTCCAACGGTGGTTCCATCAATACCTTCTCAAGTTTACGCTATGTCTCTCTTAATCCTTTCTACGAGAATAAGTAGTATGCCAAATCCATTGCTTGTCATCAATTTAATTTGATGAAGGATAAGCATACAATAAATCTTATTCTTATTTCCTCGAGGTGATTCAATTCTTTTCTTCCGGAGATTGTTCATGATGAGATAATTCTCGGTTCTAGTGTTTCATCTTTTCTTTTCCGGAGTTCCAAGTTTTCTGCATTATCTCGCCGCGAAGCGCCATCTAAATCATCACAAGGCTTCACCTTGTGTTTTCAACTTCTCTTTCTTTCTATCATCCTTTTGTTTACCGGAGTTCTTCATGGAGGCTCAACATGGTGGTTCATCAAGGATTCTTTTCATTCTTCAATTGTTCTATTTTCTACCGCAGTGCTCTCAATTGTGTTCAACTCCATTGTGTTCTTTCTATCAACTTTTCAACCTTTCAAGGTTCTTTGGTTTCACTCTTTTGTCGAAGAAGCAACTTAGTTCTACCTCTTCTCTTCCTCTTCCGTTTCTCTCCGGTGCCATCCTAGATCTCGGGACGAGATCCTCTTGTAGTGGTGGAGTGTTATAATGCCCCGAGACCAGAGCTCCAGAAGACTTCCAGCTATTCCGAGTTTCGCCGTCTGTTTCATTTGTGCTTGCTCTTTTATTTTTTGCTTTGCATCATGTCATCATGCCATCATGTCATTTAATTTTTAAAACTCTTCTAAATAAATTTCATAGATCTTTTGATCTATTTAAATCAAGGGAAATTCACATGGTGATTTCTCTTTATAACATATCCTCCCAATATTAGGGAGCTATATAAAATATTTCTTTAATTTGGAAATCACCATAACACACTTGCAAAATATCCCATGCCGTTGTTATCTCAATTCTTGGTCTCCAACCTTGCCCATAATTTCTTTCATCATTTTCCGGAGCTCCACCAAAAATCCGAACATTTTTGGACACTGCGGAATCCTAGTCCTAGTTCAAACCCATTTGAATTAAATTCAAATGAGTTTGAATTTAAATCTTTCAATCATGCCTCTTTCTATTTTCTTGGAACGAGCATATTTTTGCGAGTCCCGGAAAATAATCCCCATGCGCAAATCTTCCCCCTAACCTCTCTTTCTTTTCTTTCTTTTCTCTGTTCTGTTTTTTATTCATTAGAGAGAGGGAGAAGAAGCCCTGCAAACCAGGCCGGGCCGGCCTGCTTCCTCGCAGCCCACCTCTCCAGCCGCAGCCAGCCGCAGCCCACTATCTAAGAAGGCCCAGCCGCGCCTAACCCTAGCCCGATCCCACACATCTCTCTTCCTCCCCTCGCTCCCTCTGAGCGCCGCCACGCGCAGCCCTCGATCCCCTCGCGCCCTCGCCCCGTCCCTACACCGCATCGACAGGGAGAGCCCAGCGCTCTCTCCCCTCGTTCTCACGCAGCGCCCAGCCCCTTCACCCGATCCCCATCTCCCTCTCGTCTCCCACCACGCAGCCCTCGACCTCCCCTCCTCTCGAGCACGCATCTCATGGCGCCCCCATCAATCGCGCCGGCCTCTCCTTCCCTGCGCCACACCAGGACCTCCACAACGCCGCCGCCTCAAGCTCCAATCCGGCGGCCCCGCCGCCTCTGCGCGCGAGCGCCGCGCGCCCAACCTCCTCCCTCGCGCGGCTCCTTCCCTGCCTCCACCGCGAGCCCACCATGGCACCCGCAACCGTCGTCCTCCACACTGAGCAGGAGTTGCGCCGCCTCGAGTCCTGGTCCAGACAGCCACCGGAGTCCCGCAGGTCCGCGCCGTCGCCTCCTCCGCATCGAGCTAGGGAGTGGCGCTCCTCCTCCCGGCCTCCTCGCGCCCATCCACCCCTGCTGGCGTTGCTCAACTCCGGCGCCCCTGCCTCACTTCTCCCTCCTCGTGCCAGGGAGAGGAGCTCCCTCTTCCTCGCCGTCCTTCGACTCGTCGTCGCTCCGGCGCCCGTTCGCAGACGCCCGGAGTCCATCTTTGGTTGCACACCAAGTCGGCCATGCCTTGCTGCCTCCTATACACTGTTGGTCAACAGTTGATGCACGCCAAGTTCTTCGACTACAGCCGATGCCCCGAGGACACCGAGTACGACTACACACGGAGATGCGTCAAGTTCCACTACCGTCGACATGAACATCTACGAAAACGTGTACAACTACCGTCGCCACGTGAACAACGACTTCCACTACGCCGTTTACGACTACTTCCCTTGACGATCATCGCGAGAACGACTACTTCCCTCTACGAAACGCGAACTGTCCCGTATGAACGCTTCGAAGGTATAACCCGAGACGACCGCGATGAGATGCCCTTGCATGTATGAGATGTACGATATGTTTGCATCGTGCCCATTTGTTTCGTGCGCGTTCCTTCCTCTTTTGCCATGCCACTATCCCGTGGGAACCCGGTAGTCGGGAGCACCCCACCATCCTTGCATGACACGCATCCGCACACTTCTCTCTTGCATCGGTATCTCAAATCGAGTTACCGGAACCGATATGTTGCCGTGGCACCATTTTCGGTTATGTTGCCGTGGCACCATTTTCGTTATCGTTGCCGTGGCACCCCTTTCGTTCCACCACGGTGACAAATGCTTCATAACATGCTCATGTCAACATTTTCATAAAATTGCATAAACTTGTATATGTCATCCGCATCATGATAACAACATTTAAATGTTTAAAATGGTGTTTGCATTAAATTGCTAAATGCCATGTGGGGATTTACCGGAATTGTTGTTTGTTGATCCGGCCTCACTTAAACTTGCCTAAATAGTTCGTTTATTTATGCTTCACCTCTTGCCATGCTTAACAACATTTAATATTGTTTAGTAGCATAAACGAGAGTGAACTAAATACTTGCATGTGGTGTTTCGTTAATATGCAACTCGTTGCATATTGAGCTCCACTTAACTTGTAGTGTTGTTTGTGCATATTGCCATGCCATGCCTCATTAAACCGGACATGCATCATACTTGTTTGTGCATCATGCCATGTTTAGGCTTGTGTGTTTACCGCGTTGTTTGCTTCTTTCCGGTTTGCTTCTCTCGTTAGCTTCGGTTTCGTTCCGGAGTTGTGAGGATTCGTTCGACTACGTCCGTTTGTCTTCTTCATGGACTCGTTCTTCTTCTTTGCGGGATTTCAGGCAAGATGATCATACCTTCGAAATCATTACTATCTTTGCTTGCTAGTATTCGCTCTATCGCTATGTTAGCCCTACCTGCCTTTGTTTACCATGCCTACCTATTGCCATGTTAAACCTCTAACCATCCTGTCCTAGCAAACCCTTTGTCTGGCTATGTCACCGCTTTTGCTTAGCCCCTCTTATAGCATTGTTAGCTGCAGGTGAAGATGAAGGTTGTTCCAGGTCGGAACGTGGTTATTTTGGGATATCACAATATCTCCTGTTTATATTAATGCACCTTATATACTTGGTAAAGGGTGGAAGGCTCGGCCTTATGCCTGGTGACTTGTTCCACTCTTGCCGCCTTAGTTCCGTTTACCGGTGTTATGTTCCTTGATTTTGCGTTCCTTACATGGTTGGGTGATTTATGGAACCCCCTTAACAGTTCGCTTTGAATAAAACTCCTCCAGCATGGCCCAACTTTGGTTTTACCATTTGCCACCTAAGCCCTTTCCCTTGGGTTTTCGCGAGCCCAAGGGTCATCTTTATTACCCCCCCGGGCCAGTGCTCCTCTGAGTGTTGGTCCAAACTAGAGCACCGTGCGGGACCATTCCTTGGCAACTTGGATTACGTCGGTACCTGTACGCTTCGCTTATCCGGTGTGCCCTGAGAACGAGATATGTGCAGCTCCTATCGGGATTTGTCGGCACAGTCGGGTGGTCTTGCTGGCCTTGTTTTACCATTGTCGAAATGTTTTGCGAACCGGGATTCTGAGACTGATCGGGTCTTCCCGGGAGAAGGTCTATTCCTTCGTTGACCGTGAGAGCTTGTGATGGGCTAAGTTGGGACACCCCTGCAGGGTATATAATCTTTCGAAAGCCGTGCCCGCGGTTATGAGGCAGATGGGAATTTGTTAATGTCCGGTTGTAGATAACTTGACACTTGACTTCATTAAAATGCATCAACTGTGTGTGTAGCCGTGATGGTCTCTTCTCGCCGGAGTCCGGGAAGTGAACACGGTTTGAGTTATGCTTGACGTAAGTAGTTTCAGGATCACTTCTTGATCGTTTCTAGCTTCTCGATCGATGTGCTGCTTCTCTTCTCGCTCTCACTTGCGTATGTTAGCCACCATATACGCTTAGTGCTTGCCGCAGCTCCACCATATTACCCCTTTCCTACCTATGAGCTTAAATAGTCTTGATCTCGCGGGTGTGAGATTGCTGAGTCCCCGTGGCTCACAGATTCTACCAAAACAGATGCAGGTGCCGAGGATACTGGCGCAGATGGTGCAACCGAGCTCAAGTGGGAATTTGATGAGGCCCTTGGTTGTTACTATGTATCGTTTCCAGATGATCAGTAGAGGTGCCCAGTCGGGTCGATCGGGGATCTGTGTTGCATTTGGGGTAGTCTTCTTTTATTTTGGTTCCGTAGTCGGACCTTGAGTGTAATCTGGATGATGGATGTTTATTTATGTATTGTGTGAAGTGGCGACTGTAAGCCAACTATGTATCCTTTCCCTTATGTATTACATGGATTGTGCGAAGATTACCTCACTTGCGACATTGCTTTCAATGCGGTTATGCCTCTAAGTCGTGCTTCGACACGTGGGAGATATAGCCGCATCGAGGGCGTTACAATCCCCAAGAATTTCAACGGGAAGGTTATGTTTCAGCATAGGTTCCTGTTTAAGGAACGCTTCATCTATTTCTTCCCTTTCCTTCATAAACATATCATTTTCATTGTCTAGCAAATATTGTTCTAACGGATCAGTTGGAGGAACAACAATGGAAGCAAGACCAATAATCCCATCCTTACTAGGTGGTTCCCTTTCACGAGGTTGTCTACTAAACTTAGTGAAATTAAACTCATGAGACATACCATCTATGCCAACAGTGACAATATTATTTTCACAATTAATCTTAGCACTAGCAGTATTCAAGAAGGGCCTACCAAAAATAATGGGACAAAAGGCATCTTGTGGGGAAGCAAGAACAAGAAAATCAGCAGGGTATTTAACCTTCCCACACAAAACTTCAACATCTCTAACAATCCCAATAGGTTTAATGGTATCCCAATTAGCAAGCTTTATAGTAACATCAATGTCTTCTAATTCAAAGGGTGCATTGTCGTGCATAATTTCTTTATAAAGATCATAATGTATCGCACTAGCACTAGCACCCATATCACATAAGCCATGATAACAATGATCTCCTATTTTAACAGAAATAACAGGCGTGCCTATGACAGGTCTACGTGTCTTAGTTTCAGGTCTAGCAATATTAGCAATCTCACCCAAGAAAGAAATGACATGCCCATCTAAGTCCTCATCCAAGAGATCTTTAACCATAGCAATACTAGGTTCAACATTAATTTGCTCAGGAGGTGTATAAGTCCTAGTATTACTCTTACGAACAACAGTCGAAGCTTTAGCATGATCGTTTATCCTAACAGGAAAAGGAGGTTTTTCAACATAAGCAATAGGAATAATAGGATCACTATAGGTAATAGTCTTTTTGTCGGGGAAACTGATCCACGAACACCTATGGGGACCAGCGGACCGAGCCCCTTTCGGTTCGGAGGGGGGCGGAGGTCGCACGAAGAGCGGATTGAGGCAATGCACACGAGCAGTTTACCCAACTTCGGAGCTCTCCGGAGAGATAACACTCCTACTGCTGCTTGTTTGATTGTATTCAGTTCTTGCTCAGGAGCGATGAACGCTACCAGACCGAGCGTGAGAGTGTTCTTGGTGTTTCGAATGAGCCGAACCCCTTCTACGTTGTGCATGGGCCTCCTTTTATACGCACAAGGGGTCACCGACAGGTGGCAACGCAGACTAGAGGGGTAAAAATGGAAAAAGAGTGCGGTAGGTACAGCTACCTCTACTATAGATACAGTGTATCATACCTAACCCTGAAGGCAGGGGACAAGGGCATTAAATGCACATCTGTGTCGTCTAAACAGTGCGGGAAGAGACCGCCAGGGGCGCCACCGATCGCCACGATGGCCTTCTTGTCAGTGCCGCTTGCCACCGTGCACCGCTGGCTGCACAGCCTTCCGCCACGCGTGCCTGGAAAGGTCCCAGGACGACACGTTGGTGGATGTGCTGGAGCCTGGGCGCGGAACGACCGCTTGCCGCGGTAAGTATCTTGCCGTGGGCGCTACCTTGTCGGGCCCGGGAGCTTGTCGCTCACCGTGCCTTGCCGGGACGCGTGGCGCGTCGCGGCAAGCGTTCTTGAGATGCCTTGGTTGGCCTTCCCGGCAAGCTCCTCTTGCCGGGGCCTTGTCTTCTCAGGTTGAATACTTTGTTCTCGAATGGCTTCCCGGCAAGCTCCTCTTGCCGGGGTCTTGTCTTCTGAGGAGCCACAGAGGATCTTGGCGGTGACCTGGCGAGCCTTGCCGCGGGGTGCTGCAACTGCCCGTGCACAAGTTCGGGGTACTAGGGTACCCCTACTCTAGTACACCGATAGGAGCCCCCGGGCCTGGGCCACACACGGTGCCGAGCGCTGTTGGGCCAGGCCCAAAACAGGGCACGGGCACACGCGGCCTGGTCGTGCCGTTTGCTACTCCGCATCCACTGCGCCCTCCCCGAACGGCACGCGTTGATTGCGGCGTCGTGGGAGAGATCGTGGGGGATTCTTTATTCGGAAAATGCGTAACGTTCGCCCCCTCCCCCTTTATAAGCAGAGGGAACAGAGGCAGTTGCTCACCTTGTCTGTTTACTACTCCAAAATCTCCGACGTTCCCCTCTCTTCTGAGAAAGCAGCGCTCCGCCCCTAATCTCCGCCGTCGCCACCAACGCCGCCGACCCCCTCCACCACCTTCGCCATGGCTCCGAAGACCGGGAAGGTCGCGAAGTCGGCCAAGGCGCTGCGGCTCGAGGCGCTGCGAAAGGAGCGGGCCACTTTCCCCGCCGAGCTCGACGCAGAGGGGCTGAGGCAGTGGTTCTATCTCTTCTGGTCGACGGAGACGCGTGCGCATCCGCGCATGAAGGTACTCTCCGCCGCTGCTTCAACTCGGTCTCCATACGGGTATCCTTTCTTCCCGTTGTTCTTCTACTGCGGCCTCTGCCCACCTTTCTCAGAATTTTTCTGCGACATCATGAACACCTACGGGTTTCATCTCCTTGATTTCACCCCCAACGCCGTCTTGACCATGTCCGTTTTCGCACATTTGTGCGAAAACTTTGTCGGGGTCCACCCAAATGTTGCTCTTTTCCGCCATAACTTCATGCCTCGGGTCGAGAGAGGAGAGCCGCTTTCCGGGGGGATCGCCTAGATCTCGAGGGCTGGCAAGAAGGAGGCGTATCAGGAGGGGGAGCTCCACAGCAAGTGGGATGAGTGGAGAGCAGAGTGGTGTTGGATCATGGAGGAGGACCCGCAGCCGTTCACCGCCCTGCGCCAAGTTCCACTAGGGAGCGGCAATGATTGGAGCAGCCTGGCCCCGGAGGACGCGAGGCTGAAGATTGCCACCACCAGAATCTTGCGTCTCAGGGTTGCCGGGTTGACTGTGGGTGCCGTAGGTGCATATTTTCTCCGCCGCCGCATTGCCCCCTGCAAGAGAGGAAAAGACCCGCTTGGGAGTTTGGCGACCCGGCAGATATCATGCTGCTGCGCCCGGGCCTCAATTTCAACTTCACCGTGCTGGAGCTGGATGCGATGCTCAAGGAGCTATTCAAGCATGATCCTCAGCATCCAGAGTGGTTCAGGTTGCCGGCGGGGTTCGTCCCGCTGTGCAACAATTCTTCCCTCGACCGCATCCACGCGATGATGTTGCAGTGCGATTCGCATGGCCTTGTCCCAACGTGGCAAGAGCCAGCCGACGAGGTAGTGCAGCAATTCTTCGACGGGCTGGTGGAGGTGGAGGTCCACGCCGACGAAAAGAGGAGCCTCACCCGCGACACTACCGAGGAGGAGATGCGACGCATCGCCACCAGGGCGGAAGAAGCAGCGGCAGCCGCCGCCGCGGGTGAGTTTGGCTTCACTGTGGAAGAGGCAGAGGCGGAGGCGGCGGCAAGCCTTGCCGAGCGAGAGTGGATCGATGGTGAAGAAGAGCTTGCCGCGCTGGAGGTTGAGTCGAGCGAGCCCGCTGAGGGTGAGCCCGCCGAGGGTGCGAGCGGCCCGCCATCTCCAGGCCACTTGCCGCAGACGGAGCCCACAGCGCAGCCCCCAGCTCAACCACGAAGGCGCCTTCGCAGGGGCGGGGATGCAGTGGGGCGACAAAGGAGTCAGTAGCCGACGCGCCGCGCGACACGCTCCACCGCGACAAGCGATGTTGCCGTGGGTGCGCCTCGTGCCACTGCGACAACTGGAGCTGGAACTTCCCGCGCCACCGCTGCCGCGCCCGCCAAGCGGACAAGGGACCCTACTCCTCCGCCTCGTCGCGCCGCAGGTGGGCCGGACTTCGACCTCTCCGCGCTCAGCTCCGACGAGGAGGAAGAAGAGTAAGACTTTTCTGCTGTACTTGTAATTTTTCAATCTTGCAGCTTTATCTTCTATCTAACTTGCTTCAATTTGCACTTGCTCCTTCCCAGGACGTTGGCTCAAAGAGCGGCAAAGAGGGCCAAAGTTCCGTTGGTTATCATCGAGGACGAGCCCGTCGAAACAACAGGAGGGGCGCCCGAGGCCACCTTGCCGGACCCGGCAACTACCCCGCGAAGCAGCCCCCAGCGCAGCCCCCAACATAAGTACATGATTCACTTTTTGCTTTTTGGGCGCACACGGGTGCTCTTTTCTTTGCTGAAATCTGATCATTGATTTGCTTGTGTAGGAGCAGAACAGCTTCATCAGGAGGGCTCGGGAACCGTCTCCGACGTGCCGTCTGCTTCCTCTACACCACCAAGGGAGGATTCTCCAGCAAGGGAGCGCTCCCCGGCAAGGGAACAATCCCCGGCAAGAGAGGAGTCTCCGGCAAGGGGCAGCACCAGCGAGCCTCCGGTGGTGGAGCCCATGGTCATGGATCTCAGTGCAGGTAATCCCTTGCTTGAAATCTCCCTCGTGTTCTTCTGATCTTTCTTTTTGGATCTTGACTTCTTCTCCTTCTCCGTTCTCCAGATCCACCTTCCACAGAGCCAATGGAGACCGAGGAGGGCGGCGAGGAGAATGTGCGCGGCGATGCTGACGATGCCGCCGCCGTCGAAGAAGAAGCCAGTGCTGATGACCCCGCCGACGAGGAGGCCGCCAAGGCTGCTGGCGCGGGAGCTGGCGAAGGGTCCGGCGGTCGCACTGACGGCCCCGAGGCCGCAGGAGCGCCAGGCACTGCACCGACCGCCGATCCTTCCGCCGCCGCCGCAGCGCCAGGCTCCGAGGAGCCCCAGCCCGGCGCCTATCTGAAGGCCGGCGAGGGTGTCTTCATGAAGCTCCCCTGGGCGTCGAGCTCCAGGGCGCCAGTCGAAGGAGAAGCTTTCGATGGGGAGGTGCTCGCCTCCGCTAGGCTATCACTGGTTGACGCGCCAAGCAGCAGCAGCGGCGAGTCTGAGAAGGAGCGGCTACTCCGGAAGCTGGTGTCGCTATACCGCGCCCGCCAAGCCAAAGTGGAGTCCCGGGAAGCGCTTGTCGCGCAGGCGGGAGCGGACATTGAGAAGCGTGCGGAGGAGCTCCGGGAGCGCAACCAGGAGGCTCTCCGGGCCGTCGCAGAGGAGCGCGCGCAGCTCATCGAGGCCCGGAAGGCATTTGTCCTTGAGAAGGCCGAAGCCGAAGAGCAGCAGCGGCTTGTTGTCGAGGAGTTTTCTGCGCGGGAAGGGGAGCTGACTCAGAGGAGAGTAAACCTCGATAGCCAGGAGGAGGATCTTGCCGCGCGTGAACAGACACTTAGCAGGGCGCTCCAAGAAGCAAAGGATGCGGCTGCGGCGGCCGAGACCGCCAAGAAGGAATTGGAGGCAAGAGTGGCGCAGCTGGAGGCTGATCTAAAGGCTGGCAGCGAAGAGCTTGCCGCGCTCAAGCTGGAGCGCGAGAGGGACGCCCTCGCCCATGGTGAGCTGCAGGGTCAACTCGCCGAGAAGGGCAAGGAGCTGAGCGCCGCCAAGGATTCCAACGCCGATCTGAAGCTTAAGCTGGCCACCTTGACGGAGACGCTGGACGGCGCCAAGAAGAGGGAGGCAGACTTGAAGGAGGAGATCAAGGGCAACGAAGCGTTGCTGACGAGGGCCGCCGAGACCCAGAACACCTTCAAGGATACTGTTGAGCTCTGGACGGAGGGCCTCGTGAACATCGCTGCTGTCATTGACGGGGAGCTGGCGCAGCTGGGGGTGGAGCACTTTGGGTACTCCTCCGATGAGAATCCCCCCCCAGCGCCAAGCTCACCATATTCTTCAAAGGCGTGGCGACAGCCCTTCAGCAGCTCCGAGAGAGGATCCCGAAGCAGCTGGCCGACGAGTCGCGCACGATCTGCACCCGAGTCCTGGAGAAGGTGTTGGTGAAGGTGGCCTTCCGCAACCCAGGCCTCAACTTCGCCAACGTCCTGAAGAAGCTGCCGGCGGATGCTGATCTTGACGCGCTCAAAGCCCTTGTCGCACCCATTGTGGACAAGGTGAATGAGGTCAAGAGGGTTGATGGCGGCCGCGTAGATTAGGCCGTCCGTTTTCTTCTTTTCTTGCCGCTGCTAGTCATGTCACGGGAACACTTTATTAGAGGCGCGACAAGTTACTTCTGTAATATAACTCTATCTTAGGTAATAATTGCTATGTTACTTCCTTTACTCGACTCTTGGCTTTGTATGTTTCTGCCCTACGCTTTCTAGGGAAACTTACCGGCGCAGGCACCCTTGCCGCGAGCGCCGAGTGCGGAACTTCAGCAACCTGCTGGCGGGGCCGCTACCGACAAGCAACCTTGTCGCAACTAGTCGCAGTTCACTCAAGTTGTTGAGCGGACTCGAAACAAAGTAAGGGTGCAACTAGCTACGAGCTGGTTCCTCCGCGCACAGGTTTTCCATACAAAGCGCGGTCGTTCAAGGAAAATAACTCAAAAACTTAAAAACTGATTGCTCAAACTTTGGCAACTTAGCTTTTCTGTCGCTTGTTTCCCGGCAAGATGAATCTTTCTTGAACGGCCCGGTCCACACCATTATCTTCTCCTCCCCCCCCGGCAAACCTTGTGGGCGAGTAAACCTTCCTTCTTTTGAGAAAGAGACAGAAAAAGAAAGTAATGATATGGAGCCTTACGGCTCGTTATTGCTTACCGGGGTCTGGTGCTGCACAAAATGTCAGATGATACATGCGAAAAGAAAGAAAGCATGAAATTGACAAGGTGTGCGGAGCACATGAGTTTTATTTACGCACGGGGTCTGCGCCCGGCTTTGTACAAAGGATTACATGCAACAGCGGCAAGACTTGTACAAAAGGTGGTTGCCGGAACGGGTTCCGACAACCGCGCCCTACGGGTAAAACTTACGAAGATGCTCAATGTTCCAGGAGTTGCTCACCGGAATGCCATCTTCGGTCTCTAGGCGGACAGCGCCGGGCCTAGTGACTCGTTTCACCCGATAAGGGCCTTCCCACTTCGGCGTCAACTTGTTGGAATTCTTGGCGGACTGAACACGCCGAAGAACAAGGTCGCCTTCCTTGAAGCTTCTGGCTTTAACTTTGCGGCTATGGTAGCGACGCAAAGCTTGCTGGTAGCGAGCGGCTCGCACAGCAGCCTGAAGACGGTCTTCCTCAAGGAGCAGCGCGTCATCTTGTCGCAGCTGCTCTTGCTCGAGCTCATCGTAAGCGAGCACTCGAGGCGACCCGTAAACGAGTTCCGTGGGGAGAACTGCTTCTGCTCCAAAGACTAGAGCGAAAGGTGTCTGGCCAGTGGCTCGATTCGGCGTCGTCCTAATCGACCAAAGAACCACCGGCAGCTCCTCGATCTAGTTTCTTCCGCACTTGTGCAGCCTGTCGAAAGTTCTGGTCTTGAGTCCTCGCGGCACTTCAGCATTTGCCCTCTCCGCTTGACCGTTGCTTCTCGGATGAGCAACAGAAGTGAAGCAGACCTTGGCGCCAAGATCTTGGACATACTGCATAAAGGTGCGGCTCGTAAACTGCGTGCCATTGTCGGTGATGATCCTGTTAGGGACTCCGAAACAGCAAACAATTGACCTGAAAAACTTGACTGCTGACTGTGCTGTCACCTTCCTCACTGGTTCCACTTCCAGCCACTTTGTGAACTTGTCGATTGCAACGTACAAGAACTCAAAGCCCCCGACAGCTCAGGGGAAGGGGCCGAGGATGTCGAGCCCCCAGACCGAAAATGGCCAGGATAAAGGGATCGTCTGGAGAGCTTGAGCTGGCTGGTGTATCTGCTTGGAATGGAACTGGCACGCTTCACACTTGGTTACTTGTGCAGTTGCATCCTGGAGGGCTGTCGGCCAGAAGAAACCTTGCCGGAATGCCTTGCCGGCAAGTGCTCTTGCACCAATGTGGTGACCACATATGCCTCCGTGTATCTCTGCCAACAGCTGTTGTCCATCTTCCTGGCGAATACACTTCAATTTCACACTGTTGAGTCTTATTATGTACAGTGTGTTGTCGACAAACTTGTACATACTTGACTGTCGGGCTACTCTTTCCGCTTCTTCTTGCTCTTCGGGAAGTTCTCCTGTCTGAAGGAAACGGACAATCTGCTGCGCCCATGCTGGAGCTTGTGGCTCGACAACGAGGACTAAAGGCACATCTGCTGCTGCGGGAACATCCGCTTCGACGGCAAGGGCCTGCGGCCCTGCCGGAGCTTGATGTTCCCCGGCAAGCTTGCCGGAGCAAAGCTTGTCGGGAGCGTCTGCTTCAACGAAACAAACCGTAAGGCTTGCCGGAGCAAACTGCCCCTCAGCACTCTTGGCTTCGATTTTGGGGACCTTCTTGGCGGAGGCTTCGGGAAGCTCTGCCGGAAGGTAGTCACCAGAAACCAACTTCCTCTTCTTGCTCTGTCCAGTTGATGGTGTCACGGATGGTTGAGTCAGCTTGAGCACAAAGATCCCTGGTTCCACAGGTAACTTTAGTGCGGCGCACTTTGACATGCCATCAGCAATGTCATTCTGAGCTCTTGGAACATGTTCCATTTGTAAGCCGTTAAAGTGCTCTTCTAGCTTTCTCACCTCATCGACATAGGCCTCCATCAACGGACTCTGGTAGCTTTTGTTCACTTGGCAGACGACAAGCTGCGAGTCACCTCTGACAGTGAGCTTCTTGATCCCAAGGTCTGCTGCGATTCTGAGGCCGGCAAGCAAACCCTCATACTCTGCAGTATTGTTTGTTGCTTGCACCTTGGGAAAGTGCATCTGGACTACGTACTTGAGGTGCTCTCCGGTGGGTGCGATAAGCAGCACGCCAGCATCGGTGCCTTGCAGCGAAAAGGCACCATCAAAGTACATGAGCCACTCCTTGCTTGCCTCCTTAACAGGGATGCTCATTTCTGGAATTTCATCGTCTGGTGTCGGCGTCCATTCTGCTATGAACTCTGCCAATGCTCTACTTTGGATAGTTGAAGTGCTCTCAAACTTGAGGCCAAAGCTTGACAGTTCCAGTGCCCACTTGACAATCCTGCCTGTTGCTTCTAGATTCTGCAGTATCCTCTTCAGCGGAAAGCGAGTGACAATTGTGATCTCATGTGCCTGGAAGTAATGGCGCAGCTTTCTCGAGGCCATGAGAAGGCCGAAAAGCAACTTCTACACTCCAGAGTACCTTGACCTAGCCCCCTGCAGAAGGGAGCTGACAAAGTAAACTGGGCGCTGCATCATTTTCTTCTGCACCTCTTCACGCACCTGCGCAGATTCATCTTTGTCGGGATCAGAGCTTGTCGGCGAAGCCCCCTGCTTGTCGCTGGATGGACTTGCCGCGGTTGCTGGCTCATCATCTGCCTCCCTCTCCGCCACTAACGCAGCACTAACCACTTGATTGGTTGCCGCTAGGTACAGCAGCAACTTCTCTTGTGGCTTAGGTGCGACAAGTATTGGAGTGGAGGACAGGTACCTCTTCAAGTCCTGCAGCGCACCCTCTGCTTCCGGAGTCCATTTCATTGGACCTGCCTTTTTCAATATTTTGAAAAATGGCAGGGCGCGCTCAGCAGACTTAGAGATAAACCTGCTGAGAGCAGCTACGCAACCGGTAAGCCTTCGCACATCCTTCACGCGCTTCGGTGCTTCAATCTGCTCAATGGCCTTGATCTTGTCGGGATTAGCTTCAATTCCCCGCTGTGATACAAAGAACCCGAGAAGCTTGCCGGATGGAACTCCAAACACGCACTTCTCGGGGTTGAGCTTGAGGTTGATCTTGCGCAGATTTGCAAAGGTCTCAGCTAAATCTTGAATCAGAGTAGCCCTGTCTTTGCTCTTGACCACTATATCATCCATGTATGCTTCCACATTTCTGTGTATCTGGGGCTCAAAAGCGACATGGACTACCCTTGCAAACGTTGAACCAGCATTCTTCAACCCAAAGGGCATCCGTATGAAACAGTATGTGCCACAAGGGGTGATGAATGCGGTTTTCTCCTCATCCTCTTCTGCCATGAAGATCTGATGGTATCCTGAATATGCATCAAGAAATGAAAGCAAATCACATCCGGCCTTGGTCTTCTTCTTCCCCCCGGGAGCTTCAGCGGCAAGTGGCTTGCGATCGGCTGCGTCTGCTGCTTCCCGGTAAATCTTGTCGGTGCAGATAAGGGCATCCTTCTTGTCGCCAGGGACAGAGATGACACCTATCGGGCCTGGCATCTTGAGCACGTTGTAGGCATAATGAGAGGCTGCCATGAACTTGGCGAGCGCAGGGCGACCGAGGATCCCATTGTAGGGCAATGGAAAGTCAGCCACGTCAAAAGTGACCCTCTCGGTTCTGAAATTCAGTTCGCTGCCAAATGTGACCGGCAACGTGATCTTTCCCTTCGGCTTGCTCCTTCCCGGGTTGATTCCTTGGAATGTGCCAGTCTCTTCGAGCTCGCTGTCAGGTATCTGGAGTTTCTGGAGGACCGCGGAGGATATCAGGTTCAAGCCGGCCCCGCCGTCAACTAGCATCTTCGTGACTTTGAGGTTGCGGATAGTTGGTGAAACCAACATCGGCAAGCACCCGACCGCAGTTATGCGATCAGGGTGATCCTCAATATCAAAGATGATAGGCGTGCTGGACCATTTTAGAGGCCTGCGTGACTCCATGGATGGTTCCGCTGCATTAACTTCCCGCATCCACTGCTTGAGTTGGCGGTGTGAAGCATGCAGGGAAGCACCGCCATCAAGGCACAGGACCTCTGTGGCTTTCTGAAATTCCTGCTCATCGGCCTCATCATCATCCATATCTTCGTCGTTGTCGTCGTCTTCATCCTTGTCGCGGCCACGGGGAGGCCTATCTCCTTGCTGCTGCTTGGCCTTGCCGCGGCGTCCTCCCCGGCCGGGGCGTTTCTTGCTGGCTCCCCCAGCACCTTCCTGGGCTTTCTCCTTGTCGCGCCGCTCATACTCAGCCTTCTGCTGCTCAACAAGCTGCTCAACCTTCTTACAACTCTGGAGGTCATGGCCCTTGGTGCGGTGGATCTTGCAATATTGCTTGCCGGAGCTGTCTTGCTTGTCGGCGGTAGCCACAGCCTGGCTCTCCTTGCCGGAGCCAGCAGCTATAGCTTTCTTGGCGCCACCTCCGTTGCCGGACTACTCGACAACTAGCACTTCGTTGCCCTTCTTCCTTCTGTTGTTCCGCCGCCGGCCTTTCCTTGCCGGGGCAGCATCCTCACTGTCCGATCCTCCTGCTCTTGTGTTCTCTCCGGGGAGCCTCCTCCCCTCTTCAGCACGTGCACACTTGTCGGCCAGGGCATAAAGCTCGCTGACGTCCCTGATCTTGCACATCGCCATCTCCTCCCTCATCCTGCGGTTTCGCACGTTCTGATGAAACGCGCTGATGACCGCGGCGGGGTGGACATCCGGGATGTTGTGCTGTACACGGTTGAATCTTTGAATGTACTTGCGCAGGGGCTCTCCTTCTTTCTGGGCAAGCAGATGAAGATCGCTTTCTTGGCCATGAGGCTTGTGGCCGCCTGTAAAGGCGCCGACAAACTGATGGCACAGATCCGCCCAAGAAGAAATGGAATTGTCCGGCAAGTGCATGAGCCAGGATCTGACATTAGGCTTGAGCACCAGCGGGAAGTAGTTGGCAAGGATCTTGTCGTCTCGTCCTCCGGCAGCCTGCACCGTGATGGTGTAGATGTTGAGGAACTCCGACGGATGCGACTTGCCGTCGTACTTCTCCGGTACATCTGGCTTGAAATTCTTCTTGCTGGGCCACTGGACTTGCCGCAGCTCACGGGTGAAGGCAGGGCAACCTACCGCGTACGGCAAGTCGTCTGGTTCCCCTGGCGCATGCATGTCGACAGAGGGCCCAGCGCGCTGGTCAGATTGACGCCGCGCTTCTCTTCGATGCTCGATGCGGGTACGAGCGTCCTCTTGCTGTCGTTCGTGCAGAACTTGGCGCTGATCGCGGCGAGCGCGCAGATCTGATGACGCGGTGGAGTCGCTGTCGAGGTGGACCCGGCGAGTCGGCGATCTTGGCCTTCGTGGTGGAGAGTGCATGGAAGTTGCACCCCCATCGGTCTTGTCGCCATCGGCTCGCGTCCGGCAGTCTTGCTGCGGCAGTGAAGTGCTCGGTTGCCGCGCAGTGTCGCCATTGGCGAAGCCGATGAGGCTCTGAATAGTGGCCCTCCATTCGTCGGTCTTGTCCGCCATCAGAGGATAATCTAGAAGCAGTTGAGCTCGCGCCAAGGCTTCTGCTGGAGTGGTGGGCGGCAGCAGCGAACGGTGCGAGGAGCGGGATATGCTCGGACTTCTAACTATGTTAGAAGGAGCAGTATCCCGTCCGGGCGACCGCACTTCGCTGGGGCCAGCATGCTGGCGTGCATGCTGGTCTTGAACTCCGCGAGATCCTCCAGCTTGATCTTGGCCCAGCAGACGTATGGCGCTACGAACGCCATGACACTGCTGGTCCCGCGCCTCCTGAGACAGGCGCGGTGCGCGTACGGACGCCGAGGTCTGTGCTGCCTTGTCCTTGGACTTGGCCGCACTATGAGCACCCTCGTCGACGCCCGTTCTTCCACCGGCGTCCACTCCACCGTCCGCTTGCTCTGGAGGCGGTGGAAGCGACGCGGACGGAACAGCTGCCTCCGAAGCCTTCTTCTTCGGTGGCATGTCGATGAAGATGATGAAGTTTTAGCTCGTGTGCACGCCGGATCAGGTTCACACGATCCCCCCGCCCCCTACCTGGCGCGCCAAAGATGTCGGGGAAATTGATCCACGAACACCTATGGGGACCGGCGGACCGAGCCCCTTTCGGTTCGGAGGGGGGCGGAGGTCGCACGAAGAGCGGATCGAGGCAATGCACACAAGCAGTTTACCCAGCTTCGGAGCTCTCTGGAGAGATAACACTCCTACTGCTGCTTGTTTGATTGTATTTAGTTCTTGCTCAGGAGCGATGAACGCTACCAGACCGAGCGTGAGAGTGTTCTTGGTGTTTCGAATGAGCCGAACCCCTTCTACGTTGCGCATGGGCCTCCTTTTATATGCTCAAGGGGTCACCGACAGGTGGCAACGCAGACTAGAGGGGTAAAAATGGAAAAAGAGTGCGGTAGGTACAGCTACCTCTACTGTAGATACAGTGTATCATACCTAACCCTGACGGCAGGGGACAAGGGCATTAAATGCCCATCTGTGTCGTCTAAACAGTGCGGGAAGAGACCGCCAGGGGCGCCACCGATCGCCACGATGGCCTTCTTGTCAGCGCCGCTTGCCACCGCGCACTGCTGGCTGCACTGCCTTCCGCCACGCGTGCCTAGAAAGGTCCCAGGACGACACGTTGGTGGATGTGCTGGAGCTTGGGCGCGGAACGACCGCTTGCCGCGGCAAGTATCTTGCCGCGGGCGCTACCTTGTCGAGCCCGGGAGCTTGTCGCTCACCGTGCCTTGCCGGGACGCGTGGCACGTCGCGGCAAGCGTTCTTGAGATGCCTTGGTTGGCCTTCCCGGCAAGCTCCTCTTGCCGGGGCCTTGTCTTCTCGGGTTGAATACTTTGTTCTCGAATGGCTTCCCGGCAAGCTCCTCTTGCCGGGGTCTTGTCTTCTGAGGAGCCACAGAGGATCTTGGCGGTGACCTGGCGAGCCTTGCCGCGGGGTGCTGCAACTGCTCGTGCACAAGTTCGGGGTACTAGGGTACCCCTACTCTAGTACACCGACACTTTTCTTCGACTGTCATAGGTGCAACTACTTTCACTTCAACAGGAGGATTATAATTCAACCACTTCTCTTTAGGGAGATCAACGTGAGTAGCAAAAGATTCACAAAAAGTAGCTACTATCTCAGAGTCAAGTCCATACTTAGCGCTAAATCCACGAAAAACATCGGTATCCATAAAAGATTTAACACAATCGAACTTAGGTGTCATACCTGACTCCTTACCATCGTCGGAACCCAATCTTCAGAGTTGCGTTTATTCTTTCCAATAAGTCCCATTTGAAATCAATAGTCTTCAGCATATAAGAACCAGCACATGAAGTATCGAGCAGGTTGCGATTATCAAGAGAAAGCCGAGCATAAAAATTCTGAATAATCATTTCCTGAGAGAGCTCATGATTGGGGCATGAATATAACATTGACTTAAGCCTCCCCCAAGATTGAGCGATGCTTTATCCTTCGTGATGCCAGAAATTATATATGTAATTACGATCACGATGAACGAGATGCATAGGATAGAACTTCTGGTGAAATTCCA
Organism: Triticum aestivum; assembly: GCF_018294505.1. NCBI lineage: Eukaryota > Viridiplantae > Streptophyta > Magnoliopsida > Poales > Poaceae > Triticum > Triticum aestivum. The sequence goes on from NC_057807.1 coordinate 274,607,638, forward strand.
ACTTCAGTCGCTTATAATTCCAAGATCTCGTATCATCACATAGCCTATACCATGTCATTGCATCTCCCTTCAAAGATAAAGGGAAGACCTTCCTTTTGACAACATCATCGGGAATACCTGCAGGCTTAAACAATCCACAAACTTCATCCACAAAGATAAGGTGTAAATCGGGATGCAATGTTCCATCTCCTGCAAATGGATTAGCTAGCAGTTTCTCTATCATACCTGAAGGAATCTCAAAATAAATATTTTCATCAAGTTCAGTAGGTTGAGGAGCAACTCTTCGCTCTTCTGGTTGGGGTGAAGATACCCCAAACAAGCCCCTCAAAGGGTTAGATTCCATAGTGACAAGTAACAGAAAATTTCAGCACACTATATAAATGTTTCTTACCAAGTTCCACTCACCAAAAGCGCTACACTCCCCGGCAACGGCGCCAGAAAATAGTCTTGATGACCCACAAGTGTAGGGAACCTATCGTAGTCCTTTCGATAAGTAAGAGTGTCGAACCCAACGAGGAGCAGAAGGAAATGATAAGCGGTTTTCAGTAAGGTTTTCTCTGCAAGCACTGAAATTGTAGGTGATAGATAGTTTTGTGATAAGATAAATAGTAACGAGCAACAAGTAAATAAAGTAAATAAAGTGCAGCAAGGTTGCCCAATCCTTTATGTAGCAAAGGATAAACCTGGAAAATTTCTAATAATGATAAAGGAGCTCCCGAGGACACATTGGGAATTATCGTCAAGCTAGTTTTCATCACGCTCATATGATTCGCGTTCGGTACTTTGATAATTTGATATGTGGGTGGACCGGTACTTGGGTACTGCCCTAACTTGGACAAGCATCCCACTTATGATTAACCCCTATTGCAAGCATCCGCAACTACAAAAGAAGTATTAAGGTAAACCTAACCACAACATTAAACATATGGATCCATATCAGCCCCTAACGAAGCAACACATAATCTAGGGTTTAAGCTTCTGTCACTCTAGCAACCCATCATCTACTTATTACTTCCCTATGCCTTCCTCTTGGCCCAAATAATGGTGAAGTGTCATGTAGTCAACGTTCACATAACACCACTAGGGGAAAAGACAACATACATCTCATCAAAATATCGAACGAATACCAAATTCACATGACTACTAATAGCAAGACTTCACCCATGTCCTCAGGAACAAATGTAACTACTCACAAAGCATATTCATGTTCATAATCAGAGGAGTAATAATATGCATAAAGGATCTGAACATATGATCTTCCACCAAGTAAACCAATTAGCATCAACTACAAGGAGTAATCAACACTACTAGCAACCCACAGGTACCAATTTGTGGTTTTGATACAAGATTGGATACAAGAGATGAACTAGGGTTTTGAGAGGAGATGGTGCTGGTGAAGATGTTGATGGAGATTGACCCCCTCCCGATGAGAGGATCGTTCGTGATGACGTTGGTGATGATTTCCCCCTCCTAGAGGGAAGTGTCCCCGGCAGAACAGCTCCGCCAGAGCCCTAGATTGATTCCGCCAAGGTTCCACCTCGTGGAGGCGGAGTTTCGTCCCGTAAGCTTGCCCACAATTTTTTCCAAGGTAAAAATGATGATGTAGCAGAAGATGGACGCCGGAGGCCCACCAGGGGGCTGAGGAGATAGGGGCGCGCCCTATAGGGGGGGGGGCGCCCCTGTCTCCTGGACAGGGTGTGGGCCCCCTGGCCTATTTCTTTCGCTCAGAAATTCTTATTAATTCCAAAAAGTTGTTTCATGGAGTTTCAGGACTTTTGGAGCTGTGCAGAATAGGTCTCCAACGTTTGCTCCTTTTCCAGCCAGAATTCTAGCTGCCGGCATTCCCCCTCTTCATGGTAAACCTTGTAAAATAAGAGAGAATAGCCATAAATATTGAGATATAATGTGTAATAACAGCCCATAATACAATGAATATTGATATAAAAGCATGATGCAAAATGTACGTATCACCAAGCGATGTCCAAGACGTCCACCGCCTTCGGGTCAAGGATGGGCTCGGTGATATTGACGATGAGTTGGTTGAGGGCGAGGGTGATCTGACCACTGCGGGTGGCGTAGCCGTAGCTGATGGCGTCGGGGAAGATCATGGTGAAGATGTTGCCAGCGGAAGGGGTGACCGCCTAGTCCCACTGGCGACAGTAGAGCTGGGTGAGCTCAGCCTCGATCATTTCAGGTGAGGCCACCCTATCCACCACTATGATAATCGCCTGAAGAGTGGGGGTGGGTGTGGGACGTCGGGGACCTCGAGGTGGAAGAATCTGAGCCCCTCAATGTCGTGGTCGTACATCATGAGCTCGGAGTGTTGGAAATACACCCTAGGCGCAATAATAAAATGGTTATTATTATATTTCCTTGTTCATGATAATTGTCTATTGTTCGTGCTATAATTGTATTGATCAGAAACCGTATTACATGTGTGAACCACACCATGTCCCTAGTGAGCCTCTAGTTGACTAGCTCGTTGATCAACAGATGGTCATGGTTTCCTGATTATGGACATTGGATGTCATTGATAACGGGATCACATCATTAGGATAATGATGTGATGGACAAGTCCCAATCCTAAGCATAGCACAAGATCGTGTAGTTCGTTTTCTAGAGATTTTCTAATGTCAAGTATCATTTCCTTAGACCATGAGATTGTGTAACTCCCGGATACCATAGGAGTGCTTTGGGTGTACCAAATGTCACAATGTAACTGGGTGACTATAAAGGTGCTCTACAGGTATCTCCGAAAGTGTCTGTTGGGTTGGCACAAATCGAGACTGGGATTTGTCACTCCGTATGACGGAGAGGTATCTCTGGGCCCACTCGGTAATGCATCATCATAATGAGCTCAATGTGACCAAGTGGTTGGTCACAGGATCATGCATTACGGAACGAGTAAAGTGACTTGCCGGTAATGAGATTGAATGGGGTATTGGGTTACCGATGATCGAATCTCAAGCAAGTGACGTACCGATTAACAAAGGGAATTGTATACGGGATTGCTTGAATCCTCGACATCGTGGTTCATCCGATGAGATCATCGCGGAGCTTGTGGGAGCCAACATGGGTATCTAGATCCTGTTGTTGGTTATTGGCCGGAGAGATGTCTCGGTCATGTCTGCATAGTTCCCGAACCCGTAGGGTCTACACACTTAAGGTTCGATGACGCTAGGGTTATAGGGAATAGATGTACGTGGTTACCGAATGTTGTTCGGGGTCCCGGATGAGATCCCGGACGTCATAAGGAGTTCCGGAATGGTCCGAAGGTGAAGATTTATATATGGGAAGTCTAGTTTCAGTCACCGGAAAGGTTTCGGGATTTATCGGTATTGTACCGGGACCACCGAAGGGGGTCCGGGGGGCCACCTGCCCCGAAGGACCTAATGGGTTGTAGTTGGGAGGGAACCAGCCCCTTAGTGGGCTGGTGCGCCCCCCAAGGGCCCAAGGCACCTAGGGTTGGAAACCCTAAGGGGGCCGCTACCCCCCCCTGAGGGACCACCGCCCCGGGCCCCCCTCCCAGGGGCCGCCTCTCTGCCCCCCCCTCTCTAGATGGATATAGGGGGCCGGTGCCCCCCTCCCCTTCCCCTATATATAGTGGGGGTTTTGGGACTGCCAGAGACACGAGTCTCCCTCTCTCTTGGCGCAGCCCTACCCCTCTCCCTCCTCGTCTCTCGCAGTACTTGGCGAAGCCCTACTAGAGTGCCACGCTCCTCCACCACCACCACGCCGTCGTGCTGCTGCTGGACGGAGTCTTCCCCAACCTCTCCCTCTCCCTTGCTGGATCAAGGCGCGGGAGACGTCACCGGGCTGCACGTGTGTTGAACGCAGAGGCACCGTTGTTCGGTGCTTAGATCGGATTCGGCCGCGATCCGAATCGCTTCATGTACGACTCCACCGAACGCGTTCGTGCAACCCTTTCGCATAGCGATCTTCAAAGGTATGAAGATGCACTCCCCTCTCGTTGCTAGTAAACTCCATAGATTGATCTTGGTGATGCGTAGAAAACTTTAATTTCTGCAACGATCCCCAACAGTGGTATCAGAGCTAGGTCTATGCGTAGTTTCTATGCACGAGTAGAACACAAGTTTGTTGTGGGCGTCGATTTTGCCAATTTACTTGCCACTACTAGTCTTATCTTGTTTCGGCGGCATCGTGGGATGAAGCGGCCCGGACCGACCTTACACGTACGCTTACGTGAGACAGGTTCCACTGACTGACATGCACTAGTTGCATAAGGTGGCTAGCGGGTGTCTGTCTCTCCCACTTAAGTCGGATCGGATTTGATGAAAAGGGTCCTTATGAAGAGTAAATAGCAATTGGCATATCACGTTGTGGTTTTGGCGTAGGTAAGAAACGTTCTTGCTAGAAACCTATAGCAGCCACGTAAAAACTTGCAACAACAATTAGAGGACGTCTAACTTGTTTTTGCAGCATATATCGTGTGATGTGATATGGCCATGAAGGATGTGGTGAATGAAATATATGTGATGTATGAGATTGATCATGTTCTTGTAATAGGAATCACGACTTGCATGTCGATGAGTATGACAACCGGCAGGAGCCATAGGAGTTGTCTTTATTTAGTGTATGACCTGCGTGTCATTGAATAATGCCATGTAATTACTTTACTTTATTGCTAAACCGTTAGCCATAGTAGTAGAAGTAATAGTTGGCGAGACAACTTCATGGAGACATGATGATGGAGATCATGGTGTCATGCCAGTGATGATGATGATCATGGCACGCCGAAGATGGAGATCAAAAGGAGCAAAATGATATTGGCCATATCATGTCACTATTTGATTGCATGTGATGTTTATCATGTTTTTGCATCTTATTTGCTTAGAATGATGGTAGCATAAGTAAGATGATCCCTCATAATAATTTCAAGAGAGTGTTCCCCCTAACTGTGCGTCGTTGTGAAAGTTCGTTGTTTCGAAGCACCACATGATGATCGGGTGTGATAAATTCTAACGTTCACATACAACGGGTGTAAGCCAGATTTACACATGCAAAACACTTAGGTTGACTTGACGAGCCTAGCATGTACAGACATGGCCTCGGAACACAAGAGACCGAAAGGTCGAACATGAGTCGTATAGAAGATACAATCAACATGAAGATGTTCACCGATGATGACTAGTCCGTCTCATGTGATGATCGGACACGGCCTAGTTAACTCGGATCGTGTATCACTTAGATGACTAGAGGGATGTCTATTTGAGTGGAAGTTCATTAAATAATTTGATTGGATAAACTTAATTATCAAGAACTTAGTCTAAAAACCTTTTCAATATGTCTTGTAGATCAAATGGCCCACGCTAATGTCAACCTCAACCTCAACACGTTCCTACAAAAAACCAAGCTGAAAGACGATGGTAACAACTATACGGACTGGGTCCGGAACTTGAGGATCATCCTCATAGCTGCCAAGAAAGCATATGTCCTTGAAGCACCGCTAGGTGAAGCACCTGTCCCAGCGAACCAAGACGTTATGAATGCTTGGCAGTCGCGTGTTGATGATTACTCCTGGTTCAGTGCGGCATGCTTTACAGCTTAGAACCGGGGCTTCAAAAGCGTTTCGAGCAGCACGGAGCATATGAGATGTTCCAAGAGCTGAAAATGGTTTTCCAAGCTCATGCCCGAGTCGAGAGATATGAAGTCGACAAGTTCTACAGTTGTAAGATGGAGGAGAATAGTTCCGTAAGCGAGCACATACTCAAAATGTCTGGGTTGCACAACCGCTTGTCTCAGTTGGGAGTTAATCTCCCGGATGACGTGGTCGTTGACAGAATCCTTCAGTCGCTTCCACCGAGCTACAAGAGCTTTGTGATGAACTTTAATATGCAGGGGATGGAGAAAACCATTCCTGAGGTATATTCGATGCTGAAATCAGTGGAGGTGGAAATCAAAAAGGAACATCAAGTGTTGATGGTGAATAAAACCACTAAGTTCAAGAAAGGCAAGGGTAAAAAGGGCTTCAAGAAAGACGGCAAGGGAGTTTCCGTGCCCGGCAAGCAAGCTGCCAGGAAGAAGCCAGAGAATGGACCCAAGCCTGAGACTAAGTGTTTTTATTGCAAGGGAAGTGGTCACTGGAAGCGGAACTGCCCCAAGTACTTAGCGGACAAGAAGGCCGGCAACACCAAAGGTATATGTGATATACATGTTATTGATGTGTACCTTACCAGTACTCGTAGTAGCTCCTGGGTATTTGATACCGGTGCGGTTGCTCATATTTGTAACTCAAAACAGGAGCTGCGGAATAAGCGGAGACTGGCGAAGGACGAGGTGACGATGCGCGTCGGGAATGGTTCCAAAGTCGATGTGATCGTTGTTGGCACGCTACCTCTACATTTACCTACGGGATTAGTTTTAAACCTCAATAATTGTTATTTAGTGCCAGCTTTGAGCATGAACATTGTATCTGGATCTCGTTTAATACGAGATGGCTACTCATTTAAATCCGAGAATAATGGTTGTTCTATTTATATGAGAGATATGTTTTATGGTCATGCCCCGCTGGTCAATGGTTTATTCTTAATGAATCTCGAACGTAATGTTACACATATTCATAGTGTGAATACCAAAAGATGTAAGGATGATAATGATAGTCCCACATACTTATGGCACCGCCGCCTTGGTCACATTGGTGTCAAATGCATGAAGAAGCTCCATGCAGATGGACTTCTGGAGTCTCTCGATTATGAATCATTTGACACGTGTGAACCATGCCTCATGGGCAAAATGACCAAGACTCCGTTCTCCGAAACAATGGAGCGAGCAACCAACTTATTGGAAATCATACATACTGATGTGAGCGGTCCAATGAGCGTTGAGGCTCGCGGTGGCTATCGTTATGTTCTCACCCTCACTTATGACTTAAGTAGATATGGGTATGTCTACTTAATGAAACACAAGTCTGAAACCTTTGAAAAGTTCAAGGAATTTCAGAGTGAGGTTGAAAATCAACGTGACAGAAAAATAAAGTTCTTACGATCAGATCATGGAGGGGAATATCTGAGTCACGAATTTGGCAAACACTTAAGAAAATGTGGAATCGTTTCACAACTCTCGCCGCCTGGAACACCTCAGCGCAATGGTGTGTCCGAACATCGTAATCGCACTCTATTGGATATGGTGCGATCTATGATGTCTCTTACCGATCTACCGCTCTCATTTTGGGGCTTTGCTTTAGAGACTGCTGCATTCACTTTAAATAGGGCTCCGTTGAAATCCGTTGAGATGACACCGTATGAATTATGGTTTGGGAAGAAACCTAAGTTGTCGTTGCTAAAAGTTTGGGGATGCGATGCTTATGTCAAGAAACTTCAACCTGAAAAGCTCGAACCCAAGTCGGAAAAATGCGTCTTCATAGGATACCCTAAGGAAACCTTTGGGTATACCTTCTACCTCAGATCCGAAGGCAAGATCTTTGTTGCTAAGAACGGGTCCTTTCTGGAGAAAGAGTTTCTCTCGAAAGAAGTAAGTGGGAGGAAAGTAGAACTTGATGAAGTACTGCCTCTTGAAGCAGAAAGTAGCGCAGCACAGGAAGATGTTTCTATGGTGCCTGCACCGGCTAGAGAGGAGGTTAATGATGATGATCAAGGAACTTCGGATCAAGTTGCTACTGAAATTCGTAGGTCCACGAGGACATGTTCCACACCAGAATGGTATGGCAACCCTATCCTGGAAATCATGTTGTTAGACAACGGTGAACCTTTGAACTATGAAGAAGCGATGGCGAGCCCAGATTCCAACAAATGGCTTGAAGCCATGCAATCCGAGATAGGATCCATGTATGAAAACAAAGTATGGACTTTGACTGTAGGACCTTGAAGTATGTCTAGAGGGGGGGTGATTAGACTACTTGACCAATTAAAAACTTAACCCTTTCCCAATTTTAGAGTTTGGCAGATTTTAGCTTTTTTAGGACAAGTCAAGCAATCATCACACAAACCAAGCAAGCATGCAAGAGTATATAGGCAGCGGAATTAAAGCATGCAACTTGCAAGAAAGTAAAGGGAAGGGTTTGGAGGATTCAAACACAATTGGAGACACGGATGTTTTTGGCGTGGTTCCGATAGGTGGTGCTATCGTACATCCACGTTGATGGAGACTTCAACCCACGAAGGGTAACGGCTGTGCGAGTCCACGGAGGGCTCCACCCACGAAGGGTCCACGAAGAAGCAACCTTGTCTATCCCACCATGGTCGTCGCCCACGAAGGACTTGCCTCACTAGAGGTAGATCTTCACGAAGTAGGCGATCTCCTTGCCCTTACAAACTCCTTGGTTCAACTCCACAATCTTGTCGGAGGCTCCCAAGTGACACCTAGCCAATCTAGGAGACACCACTCTCCAAGAAGTAACAAATGGTGCGTTGATGATGAACTCCTTGCTCTTGTGCTTCAAATGATACTCTCCCCAACACTCAACTCTCTCATAGGATTTGGATCTGGTGGAAAGAGGGTTTGAGTGGAAAGCAACTTGGGGAAGGCTAGAGATCAAGATTCATATGGTAGGAATGGAATATCTTGGCCTCAACACATGAGTAGGTGGTTCTCTCTCAGAAATGGTAAGTTGGAAGTGTAGGTTTAGTTTGATGGCTCTCTCCATGAATGAAGAGGAGGTGGAGGAGTATATATAGCCTCCACACAAAATCTAACCGTTACACACAATTTACCAAACTCGGTGGGACCGATTCAACAGACTCGGTCGGACCGATTTAGTAAACCTAGTGACCGTTATTGATTTTCAGTGGGACTGACATGCATCTCGGTGAGACCGATTCGGTTAGGGTTAGGGCATAACGTAATCTCGGTAAGACCGATTACACAAACTCGGTGAAACCGATTTTGGTAATAAGCTTTCCAGAGAGTTGGTCAGGTAAACTCGGTGGGACCGATTTGCTCTTTTCGGTGAGACCGAAATGTTACAAAAGGGAAACAGAGAGTTTACATTGCAATCTCGGTGGGGCCGATCGCTCACTTCGGTTAGACCAAAACGTACGAAGGGAAACAGAGAGATTACAATCTCATCTCGGTGAGACCGAGATCCCTACCGGTAAGACCGATTTTCTTAGGGTTTGTGGCAGTGGCTATGACTTTTGGAATCGGTGGCGCCGGATTGGAAGAATCGGTGTGACCGATTTTGGTTTTGGGTTTAGGTCATTTGTGGATGTGGGAAAGTAGCTGAGGGTTTTGGAGCATATCACAAAGCACATGAAGCAAGAGGCTCATTAAGCAACACCTCATCCCTCCTTGATAGTATTGGCTTTTCCTATAGACTCAATGTGATCTTGGATCACTAAAATATAAAATGAAGAGTCTTGAGCTTTTGAGCTTGAGCCAATCCTTTGTCCTTAGTATTTTGAGGGATCCACTTTCATCATCCATGCCATGCCATTCATTGAGCTTTCCTGAAATAATAGTCTTGGAATAGCATTAGCTCAATGAGATATATGTTGTATGAATTACCAAAACCACCTAGGGATAGTTGCACTTTCAATCTCCCCATTTTTGGTAATTGATTACAACATATAGATCCAAGCTTCGAGAAATGATAATAAGAATAAATCATCATCGCTTTGAGAAGTATGTGATAAGCAAGAGCTCCCCCTAAATTTGTGCATAGTTTAAAATTTGCTTTGGACTGCAAATGCACAAGGAATTAGGCTCATGGGTTACTCTTCCATGTCACATACATCTTGGTGGAGCGCTCAAAATGATAAGTATTGAATACATGCACTCATCACCAAGCAAAGTGAATGATCACATAAGATAGATAGGATAATATCATCAAACATGCATAAGTGTAGCTTATGATCAAACACATGATCATCAATGTCTCACAAGCATAGTATCTCAACCAATCAAAAGCAAGCAAGTTTAAACCACCAAATCAAGAGAGAACAAAAGCAACACTCTCTCTCTAGAAGCCTATGATCTATACATTTTTCTCCCCCTTTGGCAACAAGTGAAGGAAATATGCCCTAGAGGCAATAATAAAGTTATTATTTATTTCCTTATAATCATGATAAATGTTTATTATTCATGCTAGAATTGTATTTACCGGAAACATAATACATGTGTGAATACATAGACAAACAAAGTGTCACTAGTATGCCTCTACTTGACTAGCTCGTTAATCAAAGATGGTTATGTTTCCTAACCATGAGCAATGAGTTGTTATTTGATTAACGAGGTCACATCATTAGTAGAATGATCTGATTGACATGACCGATTCCATTAGCTTAGCACCCGATCGTTTAGTATGTTGCTATTGCTTTCTTCATGACTTATACATGTTCCTATGACTATGAGATTATGCAACTCCCGTTTACCGGAGGAACACTTTGGGTACTACCAAACGTCACAACGTAACTGGGTGATTATAAAGGAGTACTACAGGTGTCTCCAATGGTCGATGTTGGGTTGGCGTATTTCGAGATTAGGATTTGTCACTCCGATTGTCGGAGAGGTATCTCTGGGCCCTCTCGGTAATACACATCACATAAGCCTTGCAAGCATTACAACTAATATGTTAGTTGTGAGATGATGTATTACGGAACGAGTAAAGAGACTTGCCGGTAACGAGATTGAACTAGGTATTGGATACCGACGATCGAATCTCGGGCAAGTAACATACCGATGACAAAGGGAACAACCGTATGTTGTTATGCGGTCTGACCGATAAAGATCTTCGTAGAATATGTAGGAGCCAATATGGGCATCCAGGTCCCGCTATTGGTTATTGACCGGAGACGTGTCTCGGTCATGTCTACATTGTTCTCGAACCCGTAGGGTCCGCACGCTTAAGGTTACGATGACAGTTATATTATGAGTTTACATGTTTTGATGTACCGAAGGAGTTCGGAGTCCCGGATGAGATCGGGGACATGACGAGGAGTCTCGAAATGGTCAAGACGTAAAGATTCATATATTGGATGATATGGTTAGGCCAAGGGGTCAAGCCCATGAGGCTTTAGGTCGGTGCAAAAGGAGTTTTGCGGAGGCCAGGGGGCCAAACGCCGGAGACCCTGGCGTCTGGCCCTGGGCCAGACGCCGAGGCCCATGGCGTCTGGGCCAGACGCCAAGGATTGTGGCGTTTGGTCCTGGAGTCCGAGTGGGACTCTTGCCTTTCGGGCAAAACCAACTTTGAGGAGGCTTTTGCTCCAAGTTTCGACCCCGGGGCTCAACATATAAATAGTGGGGCAGGGCTAGCACCAAAGGCACAACAAGTTGATCCACGTGATCTATTCCTTAGCCGTGTGCGGCGCCCCCAGCCACCATATTCCTCGATAATACTGTAGCGGAGTTTAGGCGAAGCCCTGCTGCTGTAGTTCATCAAGATCGTCACCACGCCGTCATGCTGACGGAACTCTTCCCCGACACTTTGCTGGATCGGAGTCCGGGGATCGTCATCGAGCTGAACGTGTGCTCGAACTCGGAGGTGTCGTAGTTTCGGTGGTTGATCGGTTGGATCGGGAAGACGTACGACTACTTCCTCTACGTCGTGTCATCGCTTCCGCAGTCGGTCTGCGTGGGTACGTAGACAACACTCTCTCCTCTCGTTGCTATGCATCACATGATCTTGCGTGTGCGTAGGAAATTTTTTGAAATTACTACGAAACCCAACAGTGGCATCCGAGCCTAGGTTATTTATGTTGATGTTATATGCACGAGTAGAACACAAGTGAGTTGTGGACGATACAAGTCATACTGCCTACCAGCATGTCATACTTTGGTTCGGCGGTATTGTTGGACGAGACGACCCGGACCAACCTTACGCGTACGCTTACGCGAGACCGGTTCCCTCGACGTGCTTTGCACAGAGATGGCTTGCGGGCGACTGCCTCTCCAACTTTAGTTGAACCAAGTATGGCTACTCCCGGTCCTTGCGAAGGTTAAAACGGAGTCTATTTGACAAACTATCGTTGTGGTTTTGATGCGTAGGTGAGATTGGTTCTTACTTAAGCCCGTAGCAGCCACGTAAAACATGCAACAACAAAGTAGAGGACGTCTAACTTGTTTTTGCAGGGCATGTTGTGATGTGATATGGTCAAGGCATGATGCTGAATTTTATTGTATGAGATGATCATGTTTTGTAACCGAGTTATCGGCAACTGGCAGGAGCCATATGGTTGTCGCTTTATTGTATGCAATGCAATCGCGATGTAATGCTTTACTTTATTACTAAACGGTAGTGATAGTCGTGAAAGCATAAGATTGGCGAGACGACAACGATGCTACGATGGAGATCAAGGTGTCGCGCCGGTGACGATGGTGATCATGACGGTGCTTCGGAGATGGAGATCACAAGCACAAGATGATGATGGCCATATCATATCACTTATATTGATTGCATGTGATGTTTATCTTTTTATGCATCTTATCTTGCTTTGATTGACGGTAGCATTATAAGATGATCTCTCACTAAATTATCAAGAAGTGTTCTCCCTGAGTATGCACCGTTGCGAAAGTTCTTCATGCTGAGACACCACGTGATGATCGGGTGTGATAGGCTCTACGTTCAAATACAACGGGTGCAAAACAGTTGCACACGCGGAATACTCAGGTTATACTTGACGAGCCTAGCATATACAGATATGGCCTCGGAACACGGAGACCGAAAGGTCGAGCGTGAATCATATAGTAGATATGATCAACATAGTGATGTTCACCATTGAAACTACTCCATCTCACGTGATGATCGGACATGGTTTAGTTGATTTGGATCACGTGATCACTTAGAGGATTAGAGGGAGTTCTGTCTAAGTGGGAGTTCTTAAGTAATATGATTAATTGAACTTAAATTTATCATGAACTTAGTCCTGGTAGTGTCGTGGTTCTAAGCCTGACAGTAGAGTGGGGGGTAGGTATGGAGAGGCAAGGTCCTAGCTATGGAGAGGTTGTAAGCACAAGGGATGTACGAGTTCAGGCCCTTCTCGGAGGAAGTAACAGCCCTACGTCTCGGAGCCCAGAGGCGGTCGAGTGGATTATGAATGTATGGATTACAAGGTGCCGAACCCTTCTGCCTGTGGAGGGGGGTGGCTTATATAGAGTGCGCCAGGACCCCAGCCAGCCCACGTTGGAGAAGGTTTAAGGTGAGTTAAGTCTGGGGCGTTACTGGTAACGCCCCACATAAAGTGCCTTTACTATCATAAAGTCTACTTAATTACAGACCGTTGCGGTGCAGAGTGCCTCTTGACCTCCTGGTGGTCGAGTGCGTCTTCGTGGTCGAGTCCTTCAGGCCAGTCGAGTGTGTCCTCGTTGGTCGAGTGAGTCCTCGTTGGTCGACTGGAAGGCGACCTCTTCTAGGGATGTCCTAGGGTAAGTTACTTGGGACAGGTCCGTGACCCTACCCTAGGTACATAACCCCATCATTAGCCCCCGAATGGATTGAGGCTTGAGTGAAGAAGGAGTTGATGTCGTTTCCGATTAACCTTTGCGCTCTAGTTGTGCGCTGTTCTGGATCAAAGAATCTCTTCGTTGACAGGGAGCAATTCGTCTTTGGTCGACTCGATCCATTCTATTTTTGCGTCGAGTGATCTTTCGAGCTTCGTCGATCTCCGAGCGACGGATCGCCGGAATCACCGCGTCTGACAGACTGGTTTGTTGTTCGCGGATTCTGCGGGGTGCGAAATTTGGGGGCGCGCGCGAAGCGGGGCAGACCGCGGCGTTCGGATAGGACGGGGCGTAGACGCCTCGATCTCCGCGCCGCCTTTTTCGCCACGTATCCAGTCCTCATAACTGCTCACAGATATGATTAGATCGACCGGGCCCACTCGTCAGCCACTCGGAAGGGACCTTATAAATGTGCCCGGCGAAGATTTCTGCGCTGCGCCTCCGCATTCTCCCTCTCTCCCTCTGCTCCCTTCCTCCCTGCTCAGCGTGTCCGCTCTCGCCTCCGCACCGCTTTCCTTCGTGCATCTCACCGGCGACCATGGCCAAGGAGAAGACGGCGGCGCTGGAGCGTGCCAAGAAGGCGTCGGCATCGGAGAAGGCGAAGGGGAGATCCACCAGCCGCCGAGGATCCTCGTCCAGATCCCGCCTGCCGAAAGGCTGGGTCCAAGGCGACTGGATCCAGTCGACCATCACGGAGAAGGACCTCCTCGACATGGCCAACGAGGGCTTGATCCCTCACGGAGCTGCGAGGTTGCCGGGGAAGGAGTGGCAGCCACAACTAGAAGAGGGTGAGTGTGTGCTTCTGGCCACTCATGTCGATCGGGGGTTTTCCTTGCCACCGAGCATTTTCTTCCGGGGTTTCTTGAATTTCTTTGGAGCGCAGCTCCACCACTTTACCCCAAACTCCATTGCCTACCTTGCTGCATTCGTGTCTATGTGTGAGGGTTTCTTGGGCTGTCGACCGCACTGGGGTTTGTTCAAACGTATCTTCACGTGTCGCTCTCAGACCGTGAAGAAGGCGAGCCCAGGTGACGAGAAGACCCGAGTCGTCCAAATGTGTGGGGGCCTGGGGATTCAGGTGAGGAACAATAGCACCTTCCCGCCCATGTCTTTTCCCGAGTCCGTCAGGGGCTGGCAGTCGACTTGGTTCTACTGCCAGGTCCAGTCGACGCCGGGGCAGTCGAGTGGACTCCCTCCGTTTACCATGGACCGAGTGAACAAGCCCTCCCCCCTGAAGCTGATTCCGGAGGAGAAAGCCGACGTGAAGATGTTGATGGAGCGCGTGGTGCAGCTGGTTCGGGACGGTGTGACAGGCATGGACCTCCTGGAGGTTTTCCTCAAGCGTCGCATCCAGCCTCTCCAGTTCAGGAGCCACTGCATGTGGTTGTACTGCGGGCCCGAAGACGAGACTAGAGTCCACCCAGAAGAAGTCGACGATGTCACTCTGGAGAGATGGATGGCAGCCGTTACCGGAAACAGGGACAACCCGCGCGGAGCCAGAAGAATTCCTCCACTCGACCACGACAGCATCCCAAACAAGGTACACTTGCTCTGCTTTCCATTGCCCTCGTCGTATTCATTTCTGCTAACCCTGTCGACTGGTCGACTGATCCTTGTTTGGGCGACTGCTAGGCCTTCACCGAGCTATACTCGATGCCCAATGGGGCACAAGCTTCGACTGAGGAAGGCGAGGCGAGCGGGGGCGAGGCGAGCGGGGGCGAGGCGAGCGGGGGCGAGAGCCAGGAAGAGGAGGAATGGGACTCGGATGCTGCAGGGGATGACGACGACGATGATGATGATGAAGGTGATGAAGATGACATCGAGGACGAGGAAGAAGAGGAAGAGGAGGTCGTTCCACCGCGCTCAGAAAGGCGGTCGAAGCTTGTCCACGACCCTTCGACCGAACGTGGCAAGGGGGTTGCGACCGCCACCCAGTCGACCAAGCGCCCCCGGACCACCTCTCCGGCGCCGACTGAAAAGGCGCCGAAGCAGCCCAGGGCGGCTTCATCGAAGCCGACCAAGCTCCTGCCGAAGATGAAGGTGTCCATCCCCACCATTTCAGGGTAATTGTGTTGCTCATATTTTCTTATTCTTATGCGAACTTTATCTCTGGTCGACACTGATGTTAGTCGACTGATCCTTTGGAGTTGCAGTGCTGCTACTTCTGAGACCTCGGCCCGGGCCGATGACCACGAGATGGAGGATGCCGCAACTTCGAATCCAGGTGCTGTGTTCTTAATACCATTCTTAGTCGACTGACTTGCGATCTCTGATCCTGACCCTTCTCTGCAGCTCCACCCAACACTGTTATCGATCTTCCTGATGATGATGAGGATGAAGAGCCGCTGAAGCATAGGAGGAGTCGAAAAGCGCCCGCCAGCAAGGTGCCTCAGGATGTGTCAGCGCCTGAAATTCTGACTGTGGAGGGAGAGAACACCACTCGACACACGGTGACCTTCGCGACTCCACTGACGAGTGCTCAGCAGCCCTCCCTCTTCACGACTCACCACGTCCCAGAGGACCAAGCTGGTGCGGCGAAGGAGGCGATACGCCAGGCGGGACTCATGATGGAGCAGCTGAAGACCATCCGGGATGCGAGCCAGGCAGCTTATGACGCCAGCTCTGCCCTCCAAAGCAATGTCCAGGTCAGTCGACTGCTGTTTGTTCTGCTGGATATGCTACCAAAAACTTTTCTTTTCCGGGATTTATATTAGTCACCCACTGGGAGTGTCGAATAAACTCCGTGTTAGCGGGGGCACGCTGAGTGCACCCGCTGGGTGTAGTCCCCAAGGCTAAGGTCGACTGCTGGCAGTCGGCCTTAGGCTTTATAATGTCAATCTTTCTATCAGTCGACTGGTCGACTGGATTTCGCAAACCGGTGGGGGCACGCTGAGTGCACCCACTGGGTGTAGTCCCCGAGACTGTGGTCGACTGCTTGCAGTTGATCACAGTCTTAGATAATGCGTCTCGCACACTGTTTTTTTTTTTTTTGAGGTCGACTGGTCGACTTTGTCTTCAACAGGATTAGTGGGGGCACGCTGAGTGCACCCACTGGGTGTAGTCCCCGAGACTACGGTCGAATGCTTGTATTCGGCTGTAGTCTTAGAAACTTGTGTTTTTCCCTTTTTCACTCGGAAGTGAATTATTTTTGACGTTTAGTCGATTGGTTCTTCGCAGAACTCCTGTGATCTTGTGGCTCGCTACTCAGAGCTAGAACAGAAACATACTCAAGTCGAGCTGAGCTTGAAGCTGGTTCAGGAGAAGCTGACAAAGGCGAAGGAGGAGACTGAAGGTATGTTTGGTGAGACCTTGACGACTGCTTTTCCTCTTGCTTGTTTCAACATCTGATCTTGCTGTGTCTTGCAGGTAAGGTAAGGGAGGCCCAGCAGAAGAAAGACCTTGAGCTAGCTGAGAAGATCAAGCTTGCTGACGAGAAGTTAGCTTCAGTCACCAAGCTTGAACAAGACAATACCAACCTGAAAACTGCTCTTGGGATTGCCAACAAAGAAGTCAGTCGACTGAGAACTGACAAAGCTGCCTTGACCGATCAAGTCAGCAAATTGACTGAGAAGAAGACTGCGCTGGAGGCCTTCCTGAGTGGCTTTGCCAAGAAGCTGTTTCTTATGCTCGAAGGTAAACCTCCATGTTTGGCAAATATTTCTGACTGTGGCTTCTTCCATTCGACTATCCCCTTGACTTAGTGATCACTCTTGCAGAATTTTGTCAAAACTTTGAAGAAGAAACCAGCCGACTGGAGCCAAACCTTGACCCTGTCAATTCTCCGGTGAATGACGAGGTTGCCATGGATATCTTCCGACTGGAATCTCGCGTTGCATCCGTCGTGGATTATCTCGCAAGGCTGAAGGCCGCCACATCTCGCATCGACTCGACGCTCTGGCCTGAGGAGACACTTCAGAATGACCTTGAGTCATTAATGGCCCGCTTGAACACGATCCCTGGTCGAGTGCAGGAATGGAAGAAGTCCTCAGCTCGGTGTGGTGCAGATGTTGCTCTGTGTCTGGCCCGAGTCCACTGCAAAGATGCACGAGAGGAGAAGCTGGCGGCTCTTCGGGTGGCCAATACCAAGAAGCACGACTTCAGGTCCTTTATGGAGACTTTCCTTGCAGCTGCCACTCGGATCGCCGACGGAATTGACCTTGATGAATTCGTCGCACCTTCCAGCCCTCCACAGGAGGGGTAAAAAACTTCTTATGGCTCGACTCTTTTAAATTTGCCTCGGTATGCCGAGTGGAATTGTATCCGACAAACTTTAACAGGCTTGACGCCTGAGCACTTTCGGTTCCTTTAGACATCGATTCAAACTTGAATTTGGCGCTTGAATATGATTGCCTTCGGCTCAAAATGTCCTTTGCAGGTTCAAAGCAAGGTGCCTGTGCTTAGGCGAGCGCTTGGACTGCAGCTAAGCCTCCGAGCGTGAGGATCGCTCTTCACTCGGTAGGGTTTTTATAACTTAGGCGAGCACGAGGCTGCAGCTAAGCCTCCGAGTGGAAGGCTGGCTTACCACTCGGTAGGATTTTGATAAACTTAGGCGAGTGCTTGGACTGCAGCTAAGCCTCCGAGTGAGAGGATTGCTCACCACTCGGTAGGATTTTTATAACTTAGGCGAGCACGAGGCTGCAGCTAAGCCTCCGAGTGGAAGGCTGGCTTACCACTCGGTAGGATTTTGATAAACTTAGGCGAGTGCTTGGACTGCAGCTAAGCCCCCGAGTGAGAGGATTGCTCACCACTCGGTAGGATTTTTATAACTTAGGCGAGCACGAGGCTGCAGCTAAGCCTCCGAGTGGAAGGCTGGCTTACCACTCGGTAGGATTTTGATAAACTTAGGCGAGTGCTTGGACTGCAGCTAAGCCCCCGAGTGAGAGGATTGCTCACCACTCGGTAGGATTTTTATAACTTAGGCGAGCACGAGGCTGCAGCTAAGCCTCCGAGTGGAAGGCTGGCTTACCACTCGGTAGGATTTTGATAAACTTAGGCGAGTGCTTGGACTGCAGCTAAGCCCCCGAGTGAGAGGATTGCTCACCACTCGGTAGGATTTTTATAACTTAGGCGAGCACGAGGCTGCAGCTAAGCCTCCGAGTGGAAGGCTGGCTTACCACTCGGTAGGATTTTGATAAACTTAGGCGAGTGCTTGGACTGCAGCTAAGCCCCCGAGTGAGAGGATTGCTCTCCACTCGGTAGGATTTTTATAACTTAGGCGAGCACGAGGCTGCAGCTAAGCCTCCGAGTGGAAGGCTGGCTTACCACTCGGTAGGATTTTGATAAACTTAGGCGAGTGCTTGGACTGCAGCTAAGCCCCCGAGTGAGAGGATTGCTCTTCACTCGGTAGGATTTTTGTAACTTAGGCGAGCACGAGGCTGCAGCTAAGCCTCCGAGTGGAAGGCTGGCTTACCACTCGGTAGGATTTTGATAAACTTAGGCGAGTGCTTGGACTGCAGCTAAGCCCCCGAGTGAGAGGATTGCTCTCCACTCGGTAGGATTTTTATAACTTAGGCGAGCACGAGGCTGCAGCTAAGCCTCCGAGTGGAAGGCTGGCTTACCACTCGGTAGGATTTTCACAACTTAGGCGAAACGGATTCGCAGCTAAGCCTCCGAGTGAGAGTCTGGCTCACCACTCGACAGGATTTTTCCAAACTTAGGCGAAACGGATTCGCAGCTAAGCCACCCACTGAGGGGGAGTTTTTATGTGGACAAAAAGAAAAAGTGCTGACACAATTATTTCTAAACCCATGAATTACAGAAGTTCTTTATTGCAACTCATCCGAGTGATACAACTTAAGTGTAAAACGGGCGGAGTAGCTCCGCGTTCCAAGCTCGGGGCTCGTCGATATTATGCTCGACGTTGTAAAGACGGTATGCCCCGTTGTGGAGAACCTTGGTAACGATGAAAGGGCCTTCCCAAGAAGGAGCAAGCTTGTGTGGTTTGTGCTGATCCACTCGGAGAACCAAATCCCCTTCCTGGAAGGCTCGACCCCTCACATTTCGGGCGTGGAAACGGCGCAGATCTTGTTGGTAGATGGTCGACCGGATCAGAGCCATCTCCCTTTCTTCCTCTAAAAGGTCGACTGCGTCCTGCCGCGCTTGTTCAGCTTCTGCTTCGTTGTAGATTTCGACTCGAGGAGCATTGTGGAGAAGATCACTCGGCAAGACTGCTTCGGCTCCATAGACCAAGAAGAATGGAGTTCTTCCGGTCGACCGATTGGGCGTGGTCCGCAGTCCCCAGAGCACAGATGGAAGTTCATCGACCCAAGCTCCAGCCGCGTGTTTGAGATCACGCATCAGTCGCGGTTTCAGTCCCTTGAGAATCAGTCCATTAGCTCGCTCTGCTTGTCCATTCGACTGCGGATGGGCGACTGACGCGTAGTCGACCCGCGTGCCTTGGGAGTTGCAGAAGGTTCTGAATTCCTCGGTGTCGAGGCTCTTGATTGGTTTAGCTTCGATCCACTTGGTGAACTTGTCGACTGCCACCAGTACATGCGTGAAGCCACTTCGTCCTGTTCTCAAAGGACCGATCATGTCCAGCCCCCAAACTGCAAAAGGCCAGACGAGTGGGATGGTCTTCAAAGCTGAGGCAGGCTTGTGCGACATATTCGAGTAGAACTGACATCCTTCGCACTTATCTACTATCTCCTTTGCCATCTCATTCGCCTTGGGCCAGTAAAATCCGGCTCGGTATGCTTTGGCCACGATGGTCCGAGAGGACGCATGATGACCACAGGTCCCCGAGTGAATATCGTTGAGGATGAGTCGACCTTCTTCTGGTGTTATGCACTTCTGACCGACTCCAGTCGTGCTCTCTCTGTATAATTGTCCTTTGATGACGGTAAAAGCCTTAGATCGACGGACGATCTGTCGAGCCTCTTCCTCATCCTCCGGAAGTTCTTTCCTCAAGATATATGCGACATACGGAATCGTCCAGTCGGGAATGACTACCAAAACCTCCATGATCAAGTCGACCACCGCTGGGACTTCAACTTCAGTCGGATCTGTGGCACTCTTGGGCTGCGGAGTTTCTTCGGTGAAAGGATCTTCTTTGACTGATGGAGTATGTATATGCTCCAAGAACACACCACTC
This sequence comes from Triticum aestivum, assembly GCF_018294505.1. Lineage (NCBI taxonomy): Eukaryota > Viridiplantae > Streptophyta > Magnoliopsida > Poales > Poaceae > Triticum > Triticum aestivum. Next base: position 274,628,144 of record NC_057807.1, read on the forward strand.
GGAATGGCTTCTCTCTTGGAACCTATCTTTGCTAGATCATCAGCTGCTTGATTCTTCAGTCGGGGTATATGATGGAGTTCCAACCCCTCGAACTTTTTCTCCAGCTTCCTCACTGCACTGCAGTATCCAGTCATGGCTGGGCTTCTTACGTCCCACTCCTTCATCACCTGATTGACCACTAAATCCGAGTCACCATAAACCATTAGGCGACGGACGCCGAGTGAAATGGCCATGCGCAACCCATATAGGAGGGCCTCATATTCTGCCTCATTGTTGGAGGAATCAAAGTGAATCTGGAGCACATATCTGAGCTTATCTCCTCTGGGGGAAACCAGGACAACCCCAGCACCGGAACCATTCAACATCTTAGAACCATCGAAAAACATGGTCCAATGCTCCGAGTGAACTTCAGTCGGCTGCTGCTGTTCGATCCACTCGGCGAGGAAATCTGCTATTGCCTGGGACTTAATGGCTTTCTTTGCCTCAAACTTGATATCAAGGGGAAGAAGTTCAATCGCCCATTTGGCCACTCGACCAGTTGCATCTCTGTTGTGCAAAATCTCTGATAGTGGAGCGTCGCTGACGACTGTGATTGAATGGTCAGAGAAATAATGAGCAACCTTCTTTGTGGTCATGTATATTCCATACACAAGCTTCTGATAATGAGGATATCTCTGCTTGGATGGAGTCAAGACTTCAGACAAATAATACACTGGGCGCTGAACTTTGAGAGCTTTTCCTTCCTCTTCCCGCTCGACCGTTAGCACAGTACTAACGACTTGTCCTGTGGCTGCGATGTAGAGCAACAGAGGCTCTTTGCTGATTGGAGCAGCAAGCACCGGCTGGGTGGAGAGCAGAGCTTTTAGCTCGGCAAACGCTGCATCAGCTTCTGGAGTCCACTCGAACTTGTCAGCCTTCTTCATCAGTCGGTAAAGAGGCAGTGCCTTTTCACCGAGTCGTGAGATGAATCGACTTAATGCGGCCAAGCATCCAGTAAGCTTCTGGACATCGTGCACTCGCACAGGGCGTTTCATTCGGAGAATAGTGCCAATCTTTTCTGGGTTGGCGTCGATTCCCCGTTCGGAAACGAGAAAACCGAGTAACTTGCCACCAGGAACTCCAAATGTGCACTTTGATGGATTGAGCTTGATATCATACCTTCTGAGGTTGGCAAATGTTTCGGCAAGGTCGGCGAGCAGGTCGGAACCTTTTCGTGACTTAACAACAATATCATCCATATAAGCTTCCACATTCCGACTGATTTGAGTGAGTAAACACTTCTGGATCATTCGCATAAATGTGGCTCCGGCATTCTTGAGGCCGAATGGCATGGTGATATAGCAGAAGCACCCGAATGGAGTGATGAAAGCTGTTTTTACTTCATCGGGCCCATACAGACGGATCTGATGGTACCCGGAGTAAGCATCTAAAAAAGACAACCTCTCGCATCCCGCGGTCGAGTCAACAATTTGATCTATGCGAGGGAGAGGAAAGTGATCTTTCGGGCAGGCCCGGTTTATGTGCTTGAAATCAATGCACATTCGGAGCGACTTGTCCTTCTTAGGAACCATGACGACGTTAGCGAGCCACTCGGAGTGGAATATCTCTCGGATAAATCCTGCCGCCAACAGTCGAGCCACTTCTTCACCGATGGCCTTTCTCTTCTGGACGGCGGACCGCCGAAGATGTTCTTTGACTGGCTTTGCAGACTTGTCGACTCTTAGGCGATGCTCAGCCAGTCCCCTGGGAACACCTGGCATGTCAGCGGGCTTCCATGCAAAAATGTCCCAGTTCTCACGGAGGAACTGGATGAGCGCTTCTTCCTATTTTGGGTCGAGTGTTGTGGAGATTCGGGTCGGAGCTGCTTCGGGGTCGGTCGGGTGAATGTGAACAGGCTTCGTCTCACCGGACGACTGGAATGCAGATTCTGTGGCGGGCTTCTTGGATCGCAGCAAGTCACTCGGATCTGCGTTTTGCTTGTATTCTTCGAACTCGACCGCTGTCACTTGGGAATCGGCAATTTTGGAGCCCTTCTGAAAGCACTCCTCTGCCTTTTTCCTATCTCCGGTGACAGTGATCACACCTTTGGGACCGGGCATCTTCAATTTGAGGTACACGTAACATGGTCGAGCCATGAACCGTGCATAGGCTGGCCTCCCCAAAATGGCATGATATGCACTTTGAAAATCCACGACCTCAAACGTCAACTTTTCTTTGCGGAAATGCTTTGAATCGCCAAATACTACGTCCAAAGCTATCTGGCCGAGAGACTCAGCCTTCTTCCCTGGTATAACTCCATGGAAGCTCATGTTACTCGTGCTCAATCGGGACATCGGAATGCCCATACCTTTCAGCGTGTCTGCATATAACAGATTCAGCCCACTTCCACCGTCCATCAGCACCTTTGTCAGTCGAGTGCCTTCGACAACTGGATCGACCACCAAAGCTTGCCTCCCAGGGGTGGCAATATGAGTTGGGTGATCAGATTGGTCGAATGTGATGGGTGTTTGAGACCACTTCAGATAATTTGCCTTCGCAGGAGCAACCATGTTAACCTCTCGGTTAATTACTTTCAGTCGACTTCTGCTTTCCACATCTGCGAAGATCATCAGAGTGGAGTTGATATGCGGGTATCCTCCCTCACTGTCCTCTTTGTCTTCGGCTTTGTCTGACTCTTTCTCCTTGTCTTTAGACTGTTTTCCCTGAAACTGCTGGATCAGGAGTCGACACTGGCGAGTGGTGTGCTTTGGGTAAATGATATTCCCCTCTTCATCTTTCTTCGTGTGAATATGACACGGCATATCCATCACGTCGTTCCCTTCTTTATCCTTCACCTTCTTGGGGTTCCAGGATCCTTTTGGTTTCCCCTTAGACTTTCCTTGAGTAACGGCCAGAGCCTCTCTAGGAGCTGCTGGTTCAGCCTTCCGCTTCTGTTTCCGACTGGAATTTCCTTTTTCCGACTGACTCGGCTTGTGCTTGCCGCTTCGGAGTCGGTCTTCTTCTTCGCCGTTGGCGTACTTGGTAGCAATCTCCATCATCCGACTCAAGGTCATGTCACCGGTTCGACCAAATTTCAAGCTGAGTTCTCTGTTCTTGACACCATCTTTGAAGGCGCATACTGCCTGATGGTCAGAGACATTTTCCACTGTGTGATGCAAAGTGATCCACCTCTGAATATACTCTCTGAGAGTCTCATTGGTTTTCTGCACGCAGACTTGCAACTCTGTCAATCCCGCTGGTCGCTTGCAAGTCCCTTCGAACGTTCTGACGAACACTCGGGACAGATCTTCCCAAGTGTAAATACTGCTAGGAGGTAATTGGGTCAACCATGCCCTGGCAGAACCTTCCAACATGAGGGGCAAATGCTTCATGGCCACCTCGTCGTTCCCACCACCGATCTGAACTGCCACTCGGTAGTCTTCAAGCCAAGTTTCAGGCTTAGACTCACCAGTGAACTTGCTGACTCCTGTTGCCAACCTGAAATTGGGGGGAATAACAGCGGCTCTGATAGCTCTGCTGAAACATTCAGGACCAGAAACATGTACTCGACTGCTCGTGGGCACTTCTCTGTCGAGTGCACCACGATGGGCTCTGTTCCGGTCGACCAACCCTTGCACGATAATGGATCGCGCGTCGAAGCCTGGCTCCCTGGGGTCAACTGGAACTCTACGCCCTGTACTGTACTGACGCCTATCATCTGGCTGCCGAGGAGCGTAAGACCCACCCCTCGGAGGGGAATAGGGCACTCGACGCCTATCATCTCGGTCGAGCCTGTCGCCATATTGATCTCGCCGATACTCACGCCCTTCGCGCCGCGGAGGCGATCTGGGGCTGTGAGCCGACTGTACCGTATTCACAGTGACAGATCGACTGTGAATTCTGTTGCGCGACTGAGACACGGCTGAATTCTGATCTCCTGCTGCCCGGAGCAGATCCCTGATCTGCAGCAAACCTCTGCCAGCTTCTGACTGCGAAGGCTGAATGGACTCTGCTATACGGGTCGCAGCTGCTAAATTCTGAATTGGGGTTCGATATACCTGAGTCGGCGGGAAGAGTTGACGTCGACTGGTGTCGGGAACTCGTTGCCGCGCGCGCTCGTCGAGTGCTCGCTGAAGGTTCTCCAGTCGAGTGCGCTCGGCCAAATTGGCTAGACGCGCCTCCTCCAAGGCACGAGCCTCGGGGGTTTCTCCTGCGATGGGAATACGCAGGGGATCCTCGTTCCTGCGGCGAAGCTCTTCTCTTTGCAGAGAGTCGAGTGGCTCGGGCTGGTACTCTTCGTAACCTCGAGCAGGGTCGCCGCCGTCGCCTGCTCCACCACCGCGGGCGAAGCCAGGAGGGCTATGGGGCCCGTCGACCATCAAGATTTCCGCCGCTGGATCACTGCTTCCGCACTCGGATGCAGTCTCTCCGGAGCCAGTCGACTGATCGAACAAGCCGTAGAGAGATTCGTTGGGCTCGATTGCCGCAACTTGTGTAGTGGCCGACTGGCGAGCCACCGCGTGACTCACCCATCGCTGAAGCCTCGACCGGCCTGAGCGCTTGCGCTGGCGGGAGACCGGGAGGGTGGAAGACGAAAGAACCGACCGATACTGGGTCGATGGTTGCCGCAGCAGAACGCCGCGGACACATGCGCGAAAATGCATCGCACCGCGGACGGGGAGCGCATCTACGTCGAGTGGAGCCTCTTGGAGCCATGCGGAGTCGTCGGCGATGAAGGTGAGAGTGCCGAGACGGATCTCTTGACCCTCGATCAAAACTCCAGCAGACACCATGATGAAAATACTCGGAAGAATCGCAACTTCTCCACAAAATCGCTAAAACACCTGCCCCATGGTGGGCGCCAACTGTCGTGGTTCTAAGCCTGACAGTAGAGTGGGGGGTAGGTATGGAGAGGCAAGGTCCTAGCTATGGAGAGGTTGTAAGCACAAAGGATGTACGAGTTCAGGCCCTTCTCGGAGGAAGTAACAGCCCTACGTCTCGGAGCCCAGAGGCGGTCGAGTGGATTATGAATGTATGGATTACAAGGTGCCGAACCCCTCTGCCTGTGGAGGGGGGTGGCTTATATAGAGTGCGCCAGGACCCCAGCCAGCCCACGTAGGAGAAGGTTTAAGGTGAGTTAAGTCTGGGGCGTTACTGGTAACGCCCCACATAAAGTGCCTTTACTATCATAAAGTCTACTTAATTACAGACCGTTGCGGTGCAGAGTGCCTCTTGACCTCCTGGTGGTCGAGTGCGTCTTCGTGGTCGAGTCCTTCAGGCCAGTCGAGTGTGTCCTCGTTGGTCGAGTGAGTCCTCGTTGGTCGACTGGAAGGCGACCTCTTCTAGGGATGTCCTAGGGTAAGTTACTTGGGACAGGTCCGTGACCCTACCCTAGGTACATAACCCCATCAGGTAGTATTTTGCAAATTATAGATCAATAGCTCGCGTTGTTGCTTCCCTGTGTTTATTTTGATATGTTCCTAGAGAAAATTGTGTTGAAAAATGTTAGTAGCAATGATGCGGATTTGATCCGCGATCTGAGGTTTATCCTCATTGCTACACAGAAGAATTATGTCCTTAATGCACCGCTAGGTGACAGACCTATTGCAGGAGCAGATGCAGACGTTATGAACGTTTGGCTAGCTCAATATGATGACTACTTGATAGTTATGTGCACCATGCTTTATGGCTTAGAATCGGGACTTCAAAGACGTTTTGAACGTCATGGACCATATGAGATGTTCCAGGAGATGAAGTTAATATTTCAAGCAAATACCCGAGTTGTGAGATATGAAGTCTCCAACAAGTTCTATAGCTAAAAGATGGAGGAGAATCGCTCAACTAGTGAGCATGTGCTCAGATTGTCTGGGTACTACAATCGCTTGAATCAAGTGGGAGTTAATCTTCCAGATAAGATAGTGATTGACAGAATTCTCTAGTCACCATCACCAAGTTAGTAGAACTTCGTGATGAACTATAATATGCAAGGGATAACGGAAACAACTCCCAAGCTCTTCGTGATGATGAAATCAATGAAGGTAGAAATCAAGAAAAACATCAAGTGTTGATGGTTGATAAGACCACTAGTTTCAAGAAAAGGGCAAAGGGAAGAAGGGGAACTTCAAGAAGAACGGCAAGCAAGTTGCTGCTCAAGTGAAGAAGCCCAAGTCTGGTCCTAAGCCTGAGACTAAGTGCTTCTACTGCAAAGGGACTGGTCACCGGAAATGGAATCACCCCAAGTGATTGGCGGATAAGAAGGATGGCAAAGTGAACATAAGTATATTTGATATACATGTTATTGATGTGTACTTTACTAGTGTTTATAGCAAACCCTAAGTATTTGATACTAGTTCAGTTGCTAAGATTAGTAACTCGAAACGGGAGTTGCAGAATAAACAGAGACTAGTTAAGGGTGAAGTGACGATGTGTGTTGGAAATAGTTCCAAGATTGATATGATCATCATCGCACACTCCCTATACTTTCGGGATTAGTATTAAACCTAAATAAGTGTTATTTGGTGTTTGCGTTGAGCATGAATATGATTTGATCATGTTTATTGCAATACGGTTATTCATTTAAGTTAGAGAACAATTGTTGTTCTGTTTACATGAATAAGACCTTCGATGGTCATACACCCAATGAACATAGTTTGTTGGATCTCGATCGTAGTGATACACATATTCATAATATTGATGCCAAAAGATGCAAAGTTAATAATGATAGTACAACTTATTTGTGGCACTGCCGTTTGGGTCATATCGGTGTAAAGCGCATGAAGAAACTCCATAAAGATGGATTTTTGGAATCACTTGGTTATGAATCATTTGATGCTTGCGAACTGTGCCTTTTGGGCAAGATGACTGAAACTCCGTTCTCCGGAACAATGGAACAAGCTACTGACTTATTGGAAATAATACGTACCGATGTATGCGATCCAGTGAGTGTTGATGCTCGTGGCAAGTATCGTTATTTTCTGACCTTCACAAGATGATTTGAGCAGATATGGTTATATCTACTTGATGAAACATAAGTCTGAAATAGTTGAAAGGTTCAAAGAATTTCAGAGTGAAGTGGAAAAATCATCGTAACAAGAAAATAAAGTTTCTGCGGAGACGAATATTTGAGTTACGAGTTTGGTCTTCAATTAAAACAATGTGGAATAGTTTCACAGCTCACGCCACCTGGAACACCACAACGTTATGGTGTGTCCGAACGTCGTAACCGCGCTTTATTGGATATGGTGCGATCTATGATGTCTCTTATTGATTTACCATTGTCGTTTTGGGGTTATGCATTAGAGACAGCTGCATTCACGTTAAAAGGGCACCATCTAAATCTGTTGAGACGACACTATATGAACTGTGGTTTAGCAAGAAACCCAAGTTGTCGTTTCTTAAAGTTTGGGGCTGCGATGCTTATGTGGAAAAGTTTCATCCTGATAAGCTCGAACTCAAATCGGATAAGTGAGTCTTCATAGAATACCCAAAGGAAATTGTTGGGTACACCTTCTATCACAGATCCGGAGGCAAGATATTCGTTGCTAAAAATGGATCCTTTCTGGAGAAGGAGTTTCTCTCGAAAGAAGTGAGTGGGAGGAAAGTAGAACTTGATGAGGTAACTGTACCTGCTCCCTTATTGGAAAGTAGTTCATCACAGAAATCAGTTCCTGTGACAAATACACCAATTAGTGAGGAAGCTAATGATATTGATCATAAAACTTCAGATCAGGTTACTACAGAACCTCGTAGGTCTTCTAGAGTAAGATCTGCACCAGAGTGGTGTAGTAATCATGTTCTGGAAGTCATGTTACTAGACCATGATGAACCTACAAACTATGAGGAAGCGATGATGAGCCCAGATTCCGCGAGATGGCTTGAGGCCATAAAATCTGATATATGCTCCATGTATGACAACAAAGTATGGACTTTGATTGACTTGCTCGATGATCAGCAAAGCCATGTTAAATAAATGGATCTTCAAGAGGAAGACAGACACTGATAGTAGTGTTACTATCTACCAAGCTCGACTTGTTGCAAAAGTTTTTCAACAAGTTCAAGGCGTTGAATACGATGAGGTTTTCTCACTCGTATCGATGCTTAAGTCTATCTGAATCATGTTAGCAATTGCCACATTTTATGAAATCTGGCAAATGGATGTCAAAACTGCATTCCTTAATGGATTTATTAAAGAAGAGTTGTATATGATGCAACCAGAAGGTTTTGTCAATCCTAAAGGTGCTAACAAAATGTGCAAGCTCCAGCGATCCATCTATGGACTGGTGCAAGCATCTCGGAGTTGGAATATACGCTTTGATAAGTTGATCAAAGCATATAGTTTTATATGGACTTACGATGAAGCCTATATTTACAATAAAGTGAGTGGGAGCACTACAGCCTTTCTGATTAGTATATTTGAGTGACATATTGTTGATCAGAAATGATGTAGAATTTTTTCTGCAAAGCATAAAGGAGTGTTTTAAAGGAGTTCTTTAAAAAGAAAAGACCTCAGTAAAAAGCTACTTATATATTGAGCATCAAGATCTATTGAGATAGATCAAGACACTTGATAAGATTTTCAATGAGTACATACCTTGGCAAGATTTTGAAATAGTTCAAAATGGAACAGTTAAAAAAAGAGTTCTTGCCTGTGTTGCAAAGGTATGAAATTGAGTAAGACTCAAATCCCGACCACAGCAGAAAATAGAAAGAGAATGAAAAGTCATTCCCTATGCCTCAGTCATAGGTTCTATAAAGTATGCTATGCTATGTACCAGACCTATTGTATACCTTGCTCTGTATTTGGCAAGGGAGTACAATAGTGATCTAGGAGTAGATCACTGGACATTGGTCAAGAATATCCTTAGTAAGGACTAAGGAGATGTTTCTCGATTATGGAGGTGATAAAAGAGTTTGTTGTAAAAGTTACATCAGTGCAAACTTTTACACTAATCCAGATGACTCTAAGACTCAATATGGATACATATTGAAAGTGGGAGCGATTAGCTAGAGTAGCTCCGTACAGAGCATTGTAGACATAGAATATTTGCAAAATACATACGGCTCTGAATGTGACAGACCCGTTGACTAAGCTTCTCTCACGAGCAAAACATGATCACACCTTAGTACTCTTTGGATGTTAATCACATAGCGATGTGAACTAGATTATTGACTCTAGTAAACCCTTTGGGTGTTGGTCACATGATGATGTGAACTATGGGTGTTAATCATATACAGATATGAATATTGGTGTTAAATCACATGACGATGTGAACTAGATTATTGACTCTAGTGCAAGTGGGAGACTGAAGGAAATATGCCCTAGAGGCAATAATAAAGTTATTATTTATTTCCTTATAATCATGATAAATGTTTATTATTCATGCTAGAATTGTATTTACCGGAAACATAATACATGTGTGAATACATAGACAAACAAAGTGTCACTAGTATGCCTCTACTTGACTAGCTCATTAATCAAAGATGGTTATGTTTCCTAACCATGAGCAATGAGTTGTTATTTGATTAACGAGGTCACATCATTAGTAGAATCATCTGATTGACATGACCGATTCCATTAGCTTAGCACCCGATCGTTTAGTATGTTGCTATTGCTTTCTTCATGACTTATACATGTTCCTATGACTATGAGATTATGCAACTCCCGTTTACCGGAGGAACACTTTGGGTACTACCAAACGTCACAACGTAACTGGGTGATTATAAAGGAGTACTACAGGTGTCTCCAATGGTCGATGTTGGGTTGGCGTATTTCGAGATTAGGATTTGTCACTCCGATTGTCGGAGAGGTATCTCTGGGCCCTCTCGGTAATACACATCACATAAGCCTTGCAAGCATTACAACTAATATGTTAGTTGTGAGATGATGTATTATGGAACGAGTAAAGAGACTTGCCGGTAACGAGATTGAACTAGGTATTGGATACCGACGATCGAATCTCGGGCAAGTAACATACCGATGACAAAGGGAACAAACGTATGTTGTTATGCGGTCTGACCGATAAAGATCTTCGTAGAATATGTAGGAGCCAATATGGGCATCCAGGTCCCGCTATTGGTTATTGACCGGAGACGTGTCTCGGTCATGTCTACATTGTTCTCGAACCCGTAGGGTCCGCACGCTTAAGGTTACGATGACAGTTATATTATGAGTTTACATGTTTTGATGTACCGAAGGAGTTCGGAGTCCCGGATGAGATCGGGGACATGACGAGGAGTCTTGAAATGGTCGAGATGTAAAGATTCATATATTGGATGATATGGTTAGGCCAAGGGGTCAAGCCCATGAGGCTTTAGGTCGGTGCAAAAGGAGTTTTGCGGAGGCCAGGGGGCCAAACGCCGGAGACCCTGGCGTCTGGCCCTGGGCCAGACGCCGAGGCCCATGGCGTCTGGGCCAGACGCCAAGGATTGTGGCGTTTGGTCCTGGAGTCCGAGTGGGACTCTTGCCTTTCGGGCAAAACCGACTTTGAGGAGGCTTTTGCTCCAAGTTTCGACCCCGGGGCTCAACATATAAATAGAGGGGCAGGGCTAGCACCAAAGGCACAACAAGTTGATCCACGTGATCTATTCCTTAGCCGTGTGCGGCGCCCCCAGCCACCATATTCCTCGATAATACTGTAGCGGAGTTTAGGCGAAGCCCTGCTGCTGTAGTTCATCAAGATCGTCACCATGCGGTCGTGCTGACGGAACTCTTCCCCGCCACTTTGCTGGATCGGAGTCCGGGGATCGTCATCGAGCTGAACGTGTGCTCGAACTCGGAGGTTCCGTAGTTTCGGTGCTTGATCGGTTGGATCGGGAAGACGTACGACTACTTCCTCTATGTCGTGTCATTGCTTCCGCAGTCGGTCTGCGTGGGTACGTAGACAACACTCTCTCCTCTCGTTGCTATGCATCACATGATCTTGCGTGTGCGTAGGAAAATTTTTGAAATTACTACGAAACCCAACAACAAGTTACCAAAAAGTTCATAGAAAATGCATAGTGCTAGATCGACTCTTAGGCTTGATCTTCAGTTGGTGGTGTAGAGATGGCTCCTTGGACGAAGGCTTCAGTTGATGTAGAGGGTGCTGGAGTTGATGCTGAAGCTGGTTGCACTGGAGCTGAAGGGGCAGTAGCTGGTGTTGAAGATGTTGCTCTAGTGTCTGGCACTGGCACAACAGCTTACCTCTGAGCTCTAGGCACTCTGGCAAAGACATTTGTGGTTGTCTTGCCCTTCCTCTCCTGCATGTCATCCTGCAGTTTCTCCACAACTGTTTGAATCTCAGTTACCTTGACATCAAGATCATGAAATTTGAGTTCCATGATTCTCTCCAGGCACTCCTGATTCTGAGTGAGGGTGTCCAATCCCTTCTCAATCCTCAGAGATGATGCTATCAAGTAACCAAGCTGCTCCTGCTTGTTTTTCAAGAAATACTCAGATGCCTCCTCTTGAGTTGGCATCTTGGCAGCCTTCTCCTTCCTTGCCTTCTCCCTCTTCTCTTGAGCTTGAACTGATGATGGATCATCCTCATTCATGACAACCTCATTGCCTTCAAAGTCTGGATAGAGTGGAAAATGTTCCCTATCCAATAGATATTTGCCAGTTCCCATCTTTGAGTTGACCAATTCCTGAATCTGAGGTGCATAACCACAGCTCCTCTTCTGATCTGCTGCAGTCCTCTTAATGGTTTCCACTATAAGGCTCGTGACTTTAAATTTTTGTGGCACATCAAATAAATGCAACATATTGATGGCATGCCCTCTGATCATGTTGTGGTCACCAGACTTGGGCAACAAAGTGTGCCTAGGAATCCAATTGATAGTAGGCAGCCCTGACAACAGAAAATGGACTGATCCAAAAGAGAAAGTCTCTAGGGCTTTGTCTGGGATCTCCTTGTACATGTGTGCCATGGTATTGTGTCCCATTTTCTTCTTGGCATATACATCCAGATCATCATCATTTTCCTTTGGGGCATTTATCAGTTTTCCCATTCTTCAACAGTGGATTGGTACCTTGTACCTTCAGTCATCCAAACAATTCTTCCATCTGGGTAAAAATGTGCTGTGGAGTAGAATTGCATGATAAGTTCATCATTCCAGTTTGTGAGATTTTGCCCAACAAATTCTGCAACTCCACAAGCAACAAAGATGTCTTGCACTCCAGGATAGTGCTCTTCATTTTCCTTCATGTAGGTCCAGTCGACCCACCTCATATCACAAACTATGGGCTTCTTGTCCAATAAGATTGTCTCATAGAAGTCCTACTGTTCCTTTGTATGGAACCTGTAATCAATTGCAGTTCTTCTCCTTGTGGCATATGGATCTGCCATCCTCCATCGCCTCAATCCCGAGTCTTTTCTGATGTTCATGTCCTCATCCACAGGATGGGCATCATTGTGATCTGGTATCTTAGGCTTGAGCTTCCTTAGAACCTGTCCTTCTTCATCTTCCTCCTCCGCAACCTCAGGCACTGGGGCCTTGTTCTTCTCAGCAGCTGGAATACTCATGGTATTCCTATTTGGTGCAGACTTGGCCTTGGGGGCAGCTTTGGGTGCTTCCTTGGGTTTAGATGTTGCAGCCCCAGATTTAATAGCATCACCCATAAGTTTGGTGCCTTTGGTGCTGGTGCAGCAAGCTCTTCCTGTTCCATCATGGAAGGTTGACCAACAACTCTGGCCATGGTATTCTTGACCCTTTCCTTCCTCTTCTTGCCTTCAGCAGCTGGCTCTTTGGGATCAGGCTTTTCAGGTAGTTGAGTTGATGCTCTGGCCTTGGACATTGGTTGTCTTCCTGCAGGCCTTTTGATCTTCATGCCTAGCTTTGTATCCTTTGCTGAGCCATATTCCTTCTTGAGCACCACTTTCTTGGAAGTAGCCTCATCTTCTTCAGCTTTGTAGTCCTCATCTTCTGAGTCTGAGGTTCTCTTTCTCCTTTGCCTGGTAGCAGCCTTAGGCAGGTTGCTAGGAGTGCTTCTGCTCCCTTCATCTGAAGTGCTAGAGGGACTAGTGCCCTCACTCATGTGAATCTGCTCTGCTGACCTGTTCTGGATGTCACTCTGGTCTGACATGTTGCAAAGGCTGACTGCTGACCCAGTGAAGAGTTATAGATGAGATAGAGTGGATGAGCATCACAAAATGCAGAGATTTTTCAAAAGAATGATTCAAAAATTCAGTTTTAGTCTTCCACAGAAAGCATTTTGGATCAACCGATTTTCAAACTCGGTGATACCGAAGCAGTGTTTGGAACCTAAACTGATGAACTCAGTTGGACCGAGTCACAGTTCGGTGGCATCGAGACTGCTAGGGTTTCACAGAATCCTAAAATCGGTCGCACCGATTAGTAATTCTCGGTCAGACCGAGAGAAACTAGTGCAATGGCATATGCCAAATCGGTGAGACCGAGTTTTTCAACTCGGTGGGTCCGAGATGGTTTCAGCGGAAACCTAACCCTAAAAATTCGAATCTAATCTACTCTACGGACTACTTTGGCTGGATAGGATTGTTTCAATCGTGGCAAGAATCAATAAGAGTATAATGTGCTAGGAATCAGATGTGGATAGCACAAAGATCGAGTCCATACCCTAGTGCGGCGATGAACTCGCTACGGCGTCAATGGTGGGGTTGAATTCCGTTGACGGCGGCAGAGACCAGCGACAGGAGGCGGCTGGCGACGAGGAGACGATCCGGAGACCTTCGATGGCAGAGCGAGCTATTGCGCGGGTGAAGGGGTTCGGAGAAATTTCCAAAATTTTGCCCGTGTCTATATATAGCCCGACCCTGTCGGTGTGACCGAGTGGAACAACTGGGTGGCACCGAGATGCATAACTGTGTTCAGTTACAGCAACTCGGTGTGACCGAAAAGTTCAAATCGGTTGCACCGAGATTGAAAACTCATATCAACTTAATGATCTCGGTAGGGCCGAAATGAAGGAATCGGTCAGACCGAGAATCACAAAGAGGTTTTGGAAGTTTAAGTCTATGACGAATCGGGGACTTCGAGTGCTCCTCACACGGAGTGGTTCAAATCTGACTTGATCAAATTTTGTGATGTAGCATGAATAAACTTTGAGACGAGAAAAGCATAGATAGCTAGAGAGGATTCTTAGGCATTCTTGTCCATCCACTTGGCCAAAAGAAGAAAGAACCAAACAATCAAAACAACAAGTGGATGTCCTTGAATGAGTAAAATATGCACCAACATGCTCACACAAAAAATGGCAAATGAAATATGTGGCAAAGCATGCACAACCAATTCTAGCATCTATCAAACAATTGGCGATGACTAGGTCATCTATATATGAGTATATTGACTTAGGAGTCAAATGAGAACATTTGATCATAGGTCATACTCATCGTTTAAGCTCAAGTGGGGTTACCACTTTTACATAATGCATTGATGTGTTCACACCATTAGAGTTGCTTTGACTCAATTTTTTGAGTTAAGCTCCCCCTAGATGTGAGATCCCCCCTTCAGAGGGATGAACTAACCTTGGGTTTTGTCGATGATGACTTCATGTAGGTGTTGAAGATGTGGATGATCAATGTTGATGTAGATCATTTGGATCAATCCTTTGGAGTGAGTTGCACTTTCAACTTACCTACATGGGTTAGTCCCACAAGGAACAAACAAGAATATCCATAGACATAGAGTGATGCACACACAAGATGATGTCCATGAAAACATTAGGTTACCTTGTCCCTTGCCTTACCAACATGAGGGTTTGTGACTCCTTGAACTAGTGCAAGATGTGGAAGTTGATTGCACTTGTCCTTGCCATAAAGATATGAGTGAAGAATGTTGGCGGAGTCACCCTCAAGAACTCTCTAGTTCTTCTTCTTCGGGATCCACATCATCTTGATGGGAATCCTTGGAGTTGTAGTTGTACCTGATGAAGTAGAACTTGACGTAGTCTTGGGAATCCACTTGACCGAGACCTTGGGTGCTTCTTCAAATGCATCAATCTCTTCTTGAAGCTTATCCTTGCCTTTGTTCTTGTGGTCTTGTGGAGGAAGATCATCTTGAGCTTGTGTTCCCTTGAAGGAAGTAGGATCATACTTCTCTTGTTGAGGAACAAACTTCATCTTGGGGTATTGATCTTCTTCCCACTCAACTCCATTGGCATTGAACTTTCGTTAAAAACCAACACCTTGATTCTTCCGGTATCTTCCTTGCTTGCGTACAATTTCCTCGAATTGCTTACTCCCGGCAAGGCTCTTGTAAACACCTTTCTCTATAATTCCCTTCAATAAGCTATTTTCTTGCTCAAGTGTAACTTGGCTAAGAGAATCATTAGTGGAATCAAGAGAACTACTAGAAGCAACAATATTGGATTTAACATTATTATTGTTACTACTAGAGGAAGTATCTTTCTTGTACTTGTTACCAGACTTGACTTGAGGCATGTAAGTAGATAAGAGTAAACGCTTGGCAATGTAAGAAGAACTTTTCTTACGGAGATCATCATTGATTGCTTTTAAGAACTCATGCTCTTGCTCAAGATTGAGCTTTTCAAAGCATAACTTCTCATGAGCCCTTAAAAGTTCTCGATGATCTTCGAAGATAGTTTCATGAGCCAACTTTAGAGTGTTTAGTTCTTTAGTTAGAAGCTCAATTTTCTCCTTATCATTGTCATTCCTTTAATTAGCATGATTAATTGATGTTTCATCATAGTATTCATCACTAGAGTTGTCAACAAGTAAATCATCATCCACAAGCAAGTCATCTTCATCACTATTGAAATCAACATACTCAGGATGTGTTACCTTTGGACCTTTGGCCATGAAGCATCTTCCAATTCCTTCATTTGGTGACTCAAAAATGTCGTAGGAGTTGGTTTACACAAGTGCTAGACCGGCAACACCTTCATCTTGAGTATGTTCGGAGTCGGAGTGATAGCTTCTCTCAGAGTGATTGTCGGAGTCGGAGCCGGATACCCATTCACCAACATGAGCTTGATGTCTTCGTTTTGTGTAGCTCCTTGATGACTTGTCCTTCCTTTCCGAATCCTTGCTTCTCCGTGAGGGTCTTCATTCATAACGATCACCTCTACTCCTCCTCTCTCTTGGTGGTGATTATTCTCTTTTGATTCTTCTTTTTGGAGAATCTTCTCTTCTTTTGTAGGGTGTCGTACACTCATTGGAGTAGTGTCCAGGCCTCCCACAATTGTAGCAATTGCGCTCTCGACTAGAAGATCTTTTGTCATGATAAGACCTTGACTTGGAGCTTCTTTCTTTGCTTCTACTCTTGTAGAATTTGTTGAAGTTCTTCACCATTAAGCTCGATTCTTCATTGAAGGTTTGTTTCTCACTTGATGATGTGGGGGCTTCACTTGAGGCTTTGTAAGCACCACTTGACTTGTTGTGAAATTCCTCCTTATCCTTGAGTGACATCTCATGAGCAACAATTCTTCCAATGACTTCCGTTGGCTTGAGATCTTTGTAGTTTGGCATCATTTGAATCAAAGTGCACACGGTATCATACTTTCCATCCAATTCTCTTAGGATCTTCTTGATGATGAATTTGTCGGTCATCTCTTCACTCCCTAAGCCGGCAATCTCATTTGTGATAAGTGCAAGCCTAGAGTACATTTCAGCGACACCTTCACCATCCTTCATTTTGAACTTGTCAAGCTGACTTTGGAGCACATCCAACTTGGATTCCTTGACAGATTCGGTACCTTCATGCATATCAATCAAAGTATCCCAAATTTCCTTTGCATTCTCAAGACGGCTGATTTTGTTGAATTCTTCGGGGCACAATCCGTTGAAGATGATATCACAAGCTTGAGCATTGTATTGCAGCATCTTCAATTCTTCCGCATTCGCTTCACGGTTCGGTTCTCTCCCATCAAAGAATTCACCTTGCGAGCCAATACAAATAATTGCCCAAACAGCGGGGTTATGTCCGAGAATATGCATTTTCATCTTATGCTTCCAACTAGCAAAATTAGTACCATCAAAGTAAGGACCTCTACGGTGGTAATTTCCCTTGCTAGACGCCATACTCTCCTAGGTTGTGAAACCAAGGCTATGGCCACCAAAAGCTATGGAAATCAAAGCAAATGGAGACCAAAGCTCTGATACCACTTGTAGGACCTTGAAGTATGTCTAGAGGGGGGTGATTAGACTACTTGACCAATTAAAAACTTAACCTTTTCCCAATTTTAGAGTTTGGCAGATTTTAGCTATCTTAGGACAAGTCAAGCAATCATCACACAAATCAAGCAAGCATGCAAGAGTATATAGGCAGCGGAAATTAAAGCATGCAACTTGCAAGAAAGTAAAGGGAAGGGTTTGGAGGATTCAAACGCAATTGGAGACACGGATGTTTTTGGCGTGGTTCCGATAGGTGGTGCTATCGTACATCCACGTTGATGGAGACTTCAACCCACGAAGGGTAACGGCTGCACGAGTCCACGGAGGGCTCCACCCACGAAGGGTCCACGAAGAAGCAACCTTGTCTATCCCACCATGGCCGTCGCCCACGAAGGACTTGCCTCACTAGCTCCTTGGTTCAACTCCACAATCTTGTCGGAGGCTCCCAAGTGACACCTAGCCAATCTAGGAGACACCACTCTCCAAGAAGTAACAAATGGTGCGTTGATGATGAACTTATTGCTCTTGTGCTTCAAATGATAGTCTCCCCAACACTCAACTCTCTCTCATAGGATTTGGGTCTGGCGGAAAGAGGGTTTGAGTGGAAAGCAACTTGGGGAAGGCTAGAGATCAAGATTCATATGGTAGGAATGGAATATCTTGGCCTCAACACATGAGTAGGTGGTTCTCTCTCAGAAATGGTAAGTTGGAAGTGTAGGTTTAGTCTGATGGCTCTCTCCACGAATGAAGAGGAGGTGGAGGGGTATATATAGCCTCCACACAAAATCTAACCATTACACACAATTTACCAAACTCGGTGGGACCGATTCAACAGACTCGGTCGGACCGATTTAGTAAACCTAGTGACCGTTAGTGATTTTCGGTGGGACTGACATGCATCTCGGTGAGACCGATTCGGTTAGGGTTAGGGCATAACGTAATCTCGGTAAGACCGATTAAACAAACTCGGTGAAACCGATTTTGGTAATAAGCTTTCCAGAGAGTTGGTCAGGTAAACTCGGTGGGACCGATTTGCTCTTTTCGGTGAGAACGAAATGTTACAAAAGGGAAACAGAGAGTTTACATTGCAATCTCGGTGGGACCGATCGCTCACTTCGGTTAGATCGAAACGTTACGAAGGGGAACAGAGAGATTACAATCCCATCTCGGTGAGACCGAGATCCCTACCGGTAAGACCGATTTGCTTAGGGTTTGTGGCAGTGGCTATGACTTTTGGAATCGGTGGCGCCGGATTGGAAGAATTGGTGTGACCGATTTTGGCTTTGGGTTTAGGTCATTTGTGGATGTGGGAAAGTAGCTGAGGGTTTTGGAGCATATCACAAAGCACATGAAGCAAGAGGCTCATTAAGCAACACCTCATCCCTCCTTGATAGTATTGGCTTTTCCTATAGACTCAATGTGATCTTGGATCACTAAAATATAAAATGAAGAGTCTTGAGCTTTTGAGCTTGAGTCAATCCTTTGTCCTTAGTATTTTGAGGGATCCACTTTCATCATCCATGCCATGCCATTCATTGAGCTTTCCTGAAATAATAGTCTTGGAATAGCATTAGCTCAATGAGCTATATGTTGTTATGAATTACCAAAACCACCTAGGGATAGATGCACTTTCATTGACAGACTTGCCCGATGATTGGCGAGAGATAGAAAATAAATGGATCTTTAAGAAGAAGATAGATGCGGATGGTAATGTTACCATCTATAAAGCTCGACTTGTCGCTAAGGGTTATCGACAAGTTCAAGGGGTTGACTACGATGAGACCTTCTCACCCGTAGCGAAGCTATAGTCCGTCTGAATCATGTTAGCAATTGCCGCATTCTACGATTATGAGATATGGCAAATGGACCTCAAAACGGCATTCCTTAATGTCTTTCTTAAGGAAGAATTGTATATGATGCAGCCGGAAGGTTTTGTCGATCCTAAGAATGCTAACAAGGTATGCAAGCTCCAGCGCTCCATCTATGGGCTGGTGCAAGCATCTCGGAGTTGGAACATTCACTTTGATGAAATGATCAAAGCGTTTGGGTTTATGCGGACTTATGGAGAAGCCTGCGTTTATAAGAAATTGAGTGGGAGCTCTGTAGCATTTCTCATATTATATGTGGATGACATACTGTTGATGGGAAATGATAAAGAACTCTTGGAAAGCATAAAGGCCTACTTGAATAAGTGTTTTTCAATGAAGGACCTTGGAGAAGCTGCTTACATATTAGGCATCAAGATCTATAGAGATAGATCGAGATGCCTCATAGGTCTTTCACAAAGCACATACCTTGATAAGATATTGAAGAAGTTCAATATGGATCAGTCCAAAAAAGGGTTCTTGCCTGTATTGCAAGGTGTGAAATTGAGCTCAGCTCAAAGCCCAACCACGGTAGAAGATAGAGAAAAGATGAGTGTCATCCCCTATGCCTCAGCCATAGGGTCTATTATGTATGTCATGCTGTGTACCAGACCTGATGTAAACCTTGTCGTAAGTTTGCTAGGAAGGTACCAAAGTAATCCCGGCATGGAACACTGGACAGCGGTCAACAATATCCTGAAGTACCTAAAAACGACTAAGGATGTGTTTCTCGTTTATGGAGGTGACGAAGAGCTCATCGTAAAGGGTTGCGTCGATGCTAGCTTCGACATAGATCTGGATGACTCCAAGTCACAAACCGGATACGTCTATAATTTGAATGGTGGGGCAGTAAGCTGGTGCAGTTGCAAGCAAAGCATCGTGGCGGGATCTACATGTGAAGCAGAGTACATGGCAGCCTCGGAGGCAGCACATGAAGCAATCTGGATGAAGGAGTTCATTACCGACCTAGGAGTTATTCCCAATGTGTCGGGCCCGATGACTCTCTTCTGTGACAACACTGGAGCTATTGCCCTTGCCAAGGAGCCCAGGTTTCACAAGAAGACCAGACACATCAAGTGTCGCTTCAACTCCACTCGTGAAAATGTTCAAGATGGAGACATAGATATTTGTAAAGTGCATACGAATCTGAATGTCGCAGATCCGTTGACTAAACCTCTTCCACGGGCAAAACATGATCAACACCAGAACTCTATGGGTGTTAGATTCATCACAATGTAACTAGATTATTGGCTCTAGTGCAAGTGGGGGACTGTTGGAAATATGCCCTAGAGGCAATAATAAAATGGTTATTATTATATTTCCTTGTTCATGATAATTGTCTATTGTTCATGTTATAATTGTATTGATTGGAAACTGTAATACATGTGTGAATACATAGACCACACCATGTCCCTAGTGAGCCTCTAGTTGACTAGCTCGTTGATCAACAGATGGTCATGGTTTCCTGACTATGGACATTGGATGTCATTGATAACGGGATCACATCATTAGGAGAATGATGTGATAGACAAGACCCAATCCTAAGCATAGCACAAGATCGTGTAGTTCGTTTGCTAGAGCTTTTCTAATGTCAAGTATCATTTCCTTAGACCATGAGATTGTGTAACTCCCGGATACCGTAGGAGTGCTTTGGGTGTACCAAACATCACAATGTAACTGGGTGACTAGAAAGGTGCTCTACAGGTATCTCCGAAAGTGTCTGTTGGGTTGGCACGAATCGAGATTGGGATTTGTCACTCCATATGACGGAGAGGTATCTCTGGGCCCACTCGGTAATGCATCATCATAATGAGCTCAATGTGACCAAGTGGTTGGTCACGGGATCATGCATTACGGAATGAGTAAAGTGACTTGCCGGTAACGAGATTGAACGAGGTATTGGGATACCAACAATCGAATCTCGGGCAAGTAACGTACCGATTGACAAAGGGAATTGTATACGGGATTGCTTGAATCCTCGACAT
This sequence comes from Triticum aestivum, assembly GCF_018294505.1. Taxonomy (NCBI): domain Eukaryota; kingdom Viridiplantae; phylum Streptophyta; class Magnoliopsida; order Poales; family Poaceae; genus Triticum; species Triticum aestivum. Next base: position 274,649,063 of record NC_057807.1, read on the forward strand.
CGTGGTTCATCCGATGAGATCATCGCGGAGCTTGTGGGAGCCAACATGGGTATCCAGATCCTGCTGTTGGTTATTGGCCGGAGAGATGTCTCGGTCATGTCTGCATAGTTCCCGAACCCGTAGGGTCTACACACTTAAGGTTTGATGATGCTAGGGTTATGGGGAATGGATGTACATGGTTACCGAATGTTATTCGGAGTCCCGGATGAGATCCCGGACGTCACGAGGAGTTCCGGAATGGTCCAGAGGTGAAGATTTATATATGGAAGTCCAGTTTCAGTCACCGGAAAGGTTTCAGGGTTTATCGGTATTGTACTCGGACCACCGAAGGGGTTCCGAGGGGCCACCTGCCCCGAAGGACCTAATGGGCTGTACTTGGGAGGGAACCAGCCCCTTAGTGGGCTGGTGCCCCCCCCCCCAAGGGCCCAAGGCACCTAGGGTTGGAAACCCCAAGGTGGCCGCCGCCCCCCCTAGGGTTGGAAACCCTAAGGGGGTCGTTGCCCCCCTCCCCCCAAGGGGACGCCGCCTCTAGATGGATCTAGGGGGACGGCGCCCCCCTCCCCTTCCCCTATATATAGTGGGGTTTTTGGGGCTGCTAAAGACACGAGTCTCCCTCTCTCTTGGCGCAGCCCTACCCCTCTCCCTCCTCGTCTCTCGCAGTGCTTGGTGAAGCCCTGCTCGAGTGCCACGCTCCTCCACCGCCACCATGCCGTCGTGCTGCTGCTGGGCAGAGTCTTCCCCAACCTCTCCCTCTCCCTTGCTGGATCAAGGCGCGGGAGACGTCACCGGGCTGCACGTGTGTTGAACGCGGAGGCACCGTTGTTCGGTGCATAGATCGGATTCGGCCGCGATCTGAATCGCTTCCTGTACGACTCCACCGACCGCGTTCTTGCAACAGTTCCGCATTGCGATCTTCAAAGGTACGAAGATGCACTCCCCTCTCGTTGCTTGTAAACTCCATAGATTGATCTTGGTGATGCGTAGAAAATTTTAATTTCTGCAACGATCCCCAACACAGAGGTCACCGGTCGCTCCAGGCACAGAAGGGCGGGGTGGCCCGGGTCCTTGCAGATGTAGCATCACCGGGGATTGACACAGTTGACTTGATAGTGACCCTCCACCCCGCAGTTGAAGCACGGGGGACGAGGGAGCCCGGAGATGGGCCCCGGAGCAGCAGAGCCGCCCGGGGCAAGCACGGAAGGGGCGGCCTGGTTGCCCCTTGTCTGCCCACGACGTCTCTTCTTCTTGCCAGGCCCTTGGCGGCCACGGGACGGGCCACCTCCAGGGGCGGTAAAAGAGGTCGGGGCGGTCGGAGCTGCTGCGTGGGGAGGCACATACTTCCGGGACGAGGCAGCGGGCGGCGGAGCTTGGGGCGAGGAGAGGGCGGACGGGACATGCAGGATGGAGAGGAGCTCCGGCCGCAGCGAGGAATGGGGGAGGGCGAACGGCGGCGGGAACGCCAGTCCCCGCGGCTACCGGGGAAGACCGGGCCGGCCCCTACGGTCCGAGCGGCCCAGAGAACACCAGTCATCCCTATGTCCATCCCGGAGTTCGCGAAGCTCGCGTCGGAGTTCCTCCTCGCGGTGGAGGGCATTCGGGAAGGGGCGGGGCAGGTCGCGGTGGTCGTCGACGCGCCGTTTGCGTCGCGACTTGCCGTCGTCCCACTCGCGGGGCATGGCCTGAGTCGGAGAGAGGGGGGAAGAGGCAGCAGCGGCGGGCGATTGAGCGCGGGAGGAGGCGTCGGCACAAGCGGGGGAGCAGGAGGGGAGCCGGGCGAGGCAGAGGTGGCGGCGGGGAGGAAGGATGCGGCGTGAGGAAGGCCTCGAGGGAGCCAAATGCACGGTCGGGGCGAGGTGGGCCTAGGGCAGGGGGAGGCCCCGCCACTAGGATCTGGCCCATATTAGATGGGTTTGGCCCATCTAACGCCACGGCCAGCCGGACCGGGCAGCGGCCCAGCAGGCCTCGACCCAGGGGATCGAGGCCCAGGGAACGGGGCGAGGCAGCAATCCGGAGGGTTTCCCCTCGACGGGTGGGAGCCACCGCCACCGCTGCCACTGGCGGGGAGCTGCCGGCAGGGGTGAGCCCGGGGCGCCTGAGGGACCGAAGCACGGAGAATCGAAGGGAGGAGGATTTGAAGGCCCCAATGAATGAGCGGAAGGGGGACGCACGGGCGATGGGGGCCGAGATAGCATCGGTGCGGCTAGCCGCCGGCGAGGACGAGACCGGCGCAGGGAAGGGGCCAGCCACCAGGCGGCGCCACGACGCACGAGCCCAGCCGAGGTCGGAGCGGCCGGCCACCCCCCAGGAGTGCCTGCGGCGGCGACGGGAGTCACCACCCCTCAAGGAGGCACCTTGCGCCACGGCGGGCCGGGCAAGACTCCGCATCAGCGTCATCCGCCGCGACCGCTGCGAGCCGGTGGCAAAACCCCGCATGAGGGGGGCTGAGCCACCGGCCACGCCGGGCGACGCAGCACGACGAGGAGCCGAGAAGGGGGAGACGGGCGCGCGACCGGGGAGAAGCCGAGTCGTCGTCCGCTAGGTCAGCCCATCGGACACGAGCCGGGGCGGCAGGAGTGGGCAGAGTCGGCTCCGACGACAGCGGCGCCAGCAGCAGAAGTGGCAGCGGGGGGTCCGGCGAGGAGCCGGGGAGGGCAGGGCGGTGGGGGAAGCGCATGCCGCGGCGGGGAGCACGTCACCATCACGAGAGCTCTCCATTCTCTCTCCGCCCATATCATCTCAATTGACCCTTGCGTTTGAATGTAATGGCCGCCGGAGCTCGCCATCACCATTCGCATCATTGACCCTAACGTTTGGATGTAACGGCCGCTAGGCTTTCCTCTCTCTTGATAGTACTCCCTCCGTCCGAAAATACTTGTCATCAAAATGGATAAAAAAAGTTGTATCGTACGATACAACTTCTTTTATCCATTTTGATGACAAGTATTTTCGGACGGAGGGAGTAGATGATAATGATGATGATACCCTGACTCAGGCGTATTCTACAAAAAATAGTTAGAACGAAATGGGAAATACCCTAGGGCGAAAGCACACACGTGAAATCAATCAATTTTTTTTTGGTTCAGACAACAACATCCGAGTGGCGAGACAGCTTACTCATTTTCAACAAACGAAATTCTTTTTTTTTAACTTTCAATCTATTTATTTTCAATCATGATAGTATAATGAACACTAGAAATAATCAAAATTACATCTAGGTCCATAGACCACCTAGCGACGACTACAAACACTGAAGCAAGCTGAAGACGTGTCGCTATCATCGCCCCTCCCTCGCCGGAGCCGGGCAAAACCTTGTTGTAGTAGACAGTCGGGAAGTCATCGTGCTAGAGCCCCATAGAACCAACGCACGAGAACAGCAACCACCACAGATGAAGAGTGTAGATCAAAAGGATCCAACCTGAAGACACACGAACGAAGACGAACATCGAACAGATCCGAGCAAATCCATCAAAGACAGATCCGCTGGAGACACATCTCCACATGCCTACTGATGATGCTAGATGCATCACCGAAACGGGGGCTAGACGGGGAGACCTTTATTTCATCTTGAAGGAACTACCGCCGTCTCGCCTTCCTGAGCAGGACACAAACCCTAACGAAGTTTGAAAAAAAATTCTAAAAACAGAGGCCTCCCACCGGCAAGAGGCGAGATCCACTCCGCCTTCATGGCCCTAAGGCCATCAGAGACGGGACGGACCGGCGGGAGGCAGAGTACCCTAGCTCTTTGGAGGCGGCGACTGGCTAGGTCAAGTCGCGTCGCATAGGCTCATTTTCAACAAACGGAATTCAACTGCGATATAAACAGGTGCAAACTGCTCCCTGAAACACTTGAACGCCTCTTTTACAGAGATGTTCAGCAGTCCTTTCCAGGCTAAACCATACATCCCACTCGAGGCAACTCAATTTGTCAATACTTGATCCACAAAGTGCTGCAAGTCACATACGGATTGTAGGGATATTACTGAGAACGTCAGATGTTAGAGGAACAATTTAGGAAACTCAGACAGCGTGTACTTTCACTGATAAATAGATCATGGAAGGATATCCTCATCAATTGCATGGGTCCACTGACAGAGAAAACATACCAACTACATCAAGACCACGACACACTTTCATTTTCAGTGTTGGTGCAGCACCAAGACATGATGCAGAGAGTTACTTCGATTTACCAAAAGAACCAGTGGCAAGATTTCTCTCCAAATTCCAGTTCCTTCGCCAATTCTGAACTGCGCTCCTTACTGCGCCTTGTGTCTCGCAGATCTCTGCATCGGTGAATTTATGCTCCACAATTCCTATTGGACCTGGCTGCAGAACATTGATTACAGTCTCAACATCTCGCTCCACCTGTCTGTGCGCGATCATCAAGAAATCAAATTAAAACAGATATCCATTGCACGATAATGCTGGAATATTTACGATATAGCACAAGCTTGCTCGAATTTTAAAGGTGCGATGTGCAAGTACCTAATAAACTGGGGCAACCTTTAAGGTAACAGTCTCAGGAAGGACATCACGACAAAAATCCTTGCCTTGATTCAGATTGTTTCCTGTCACTAAAAAAGGCTATAGTTCACAAGAAGAAAGATTACATGACACAGAGTAGCATGCTGATGAGACATACGAATCAATCCATATGTGACCTGTCCAGGTACAATTACTATTCACTACGATAGAGTGAATCCTCAGAATTGACTTAAACTAGTTTTAGCCTAGCGTGATGCAACGAAAACACATCGTACCCTAGATTTTTCTTATCCGAATCCATTAAGGGTTTGTCCTTGGGCATGTCAACTACAAGGTTTGTTTGCAAGTTGCGGTAAGTGTTCGATTTGATTCGAACACAAACTTATATAGAACAAAATAAGTTGTCATCAAACGAACAGCCATACTATATGAAAGATAATTGTGAATGGATCATAGTAGTAACTGAACTTAAAAGTGTGCTGTCAGGCCACCTTCCATGTTCTTCTTTAACATGATCAAGACAGCTGGTACCTTAGCAGCCTAGCACAGTATCCTAACATCTGAAATGCCTGCAATTAGGAAATAGATGCATCCACATCTGACATAGTCTTGGGAACAAAAAAAAAAATCCCGTAGTGCCAGCTCATATGAACAATGGAGGAATGGCTTGAGGGCAAGTGGATGAGGGTTCGGCTGAGGCCCCAATTTTCTTTAAATATAAACTACAACACGGTGGTACCAGTCCATGAGAATTGCACCGAGATACATGGAAATCGGAGTGCATTCCTGCCATCGCATGATGAGCCAGAAAGATTGGGGTCAACTGAGATCGATATGGCAAGAGAAGGATAATCTAGTCGGGGTTCCATTGTCGTCTCCAGAACAAAAGATCATCAGAGCAAAGCGATCCACGCAAGCTAGGTCTTATGGTCTCGAGAGGAAGAAAAAAGAAACTAGGTCCTCACCGTCCCAAATCCCACGCCGCGCGGCTCACCGCATCTCCGCCCCCTCATCGCCGCTCACGGCTCACCTCCACCATCTGGCCGTCATTTTCCACTTCTCCCGACAGAAGAACAAGTTCCGCCATGCATAGGAGGAAACAAGGAGCGATAGGGACCACTACCTGTGCCGTTCCCGGAGTGGAGAGCGGGAGGGGGGATGGCCGTGCGCCAGGAAAGGAAGCCGCGCCTCGGTCGCCGGCCGCCGTTTCGCTGGACTGGAGGTGCAAAGGAGCGGCGCTCCAGATGTTATTTCGATTTCCCAATGGGAAGATCGGTTTTTCTTTTTGTTTATTGTTTTTTCATGGGCAAATCGGCTTTGTCATGTACACCCACGCGTAAAAAAACGCTCTTATATTATGGAACGGAGGAAGTAGCTTTTGTTTTAAGAGAGTTGTTGAATTTGTGATGTACCTGAAGCTCAAGAAAGTAAAATGGTGTAAATGATAGGTTTTTTTTAAGAAAAGGCCTTCAGGCTAGCTTTATTAAATTCAACAAATGCTTACATCATCCGCAAGTAACACCGGAAGGAAACTAGGGGGCATCGAACCACAAAGCTAATGGATCATCCCTTCCCCTTTGAGCTAGCCTATGAGCAACCATATTGCATTCTCTGATATAATGCTGAAAAAAGACCTTCCCAAATATGAACACAAAGAACGACATTCCTCACGTATGGGTCCTGCCACCATAGCTTGTTCAGAATTGTTTGCCATCGCCTCTATCAATATTATGTTATCCGCTCGGGCAACGAGAATATGTGCACCAATAGAACGAGCTAGCTTTAGACCCTCCAAAAGCGCAGCCGCCTCGGCTGAATCAACATCCGCCACATGATCAAGTTTAGCTGTGGATGCCACAATGAAAAAGCCCAAATGGTCTCTAATGACAGCACCACATGAACCAGTATGATCCTCCAAAAAAGAAGCATCTGTATTCAAGACCAGTTGGCCATTTAGTGGCTTCGACCATCTGTTAGTTCTTGGCACGGAAGCCTTCGGTGTTGATGCTCGAACAAAATTTAGTGTCGTAGCAAGTATTGCTTGGCTTGATCTCTCCAAGTTTTGCACATCCTCTCCCTTTTCTATTTGCCTTTTCTGCCACCAAATGTGCCAGCTCGCTACTGCAATCATCTCCGGCAAATCAATCACATCCGTGAAGTTTATTTGGTTCGATTTGTCACACAGCAGCAACTCTAAAATCTCCGCTCCCGATTTTCCTGGAGGTCCGGCTTCTGCTATTTTTTCATGTAGTCCAAGTCAGACCATATTCCTGCGGCCCGCGAGCAACCGAAGAGTGCATGCGTCACATCCTCGACGTGCAATTTGCAGACCGGGCATTGCACCGAAGTAGATATGTGACGATCAGTGAGCACACCAAAACAAGGGATGGCATTATGTAACGAACGCCATATGAAAATTTTCACTTTATTTGGCACTTTGAGGCTCCATATTTTCTTCCATATTGGATGCGGCGTAGGTCCACTCGAGAAAGGGCTCGGCTCAGTATTGCCGTACGAATCTTCCCATTGTTTGTAATATGCTGAACGCACAGTAAAAACTCCCGTTTTCGTCAAGTGCCATGCCACATAATCTTCGGTATCATCATGATGCAGGGGAATTTGCATTATACGATCAGCATCAATAGGCCAGAAGTTTTCTCTAATGAAATTTTCATCCCACTCTCCGGATGCTGGGTCAGTGAGCTCATTCACCCTGGCTAGCATTCTGTTTCCACGAGGAGTAATGATTTTCCTGGAGGAGCAGTTCGGCACCCAACAATCCTTCCATATATTTATCTTCAGGCCGTTTCTAACCCTCCAAATACCCCCTTTCTTGAATGTTTGAACTCCGGCCCATATACTTTGCCACACAAAAGAAGAGCCTTTTTTCAAACTGCAGTTGAGCAGTTCACCAGTAGGATAATATTTAGCACGTAGGACCCTTGCACATAGCGATTCATGGCAATAAGTCTCCAACATTGCTTTGCTAAGAGTGTCAAATTAAAACTGTGTATATCATGAAAGCCCATCCCTCCTCTCTCCTTTGGAATGCATATTTTCCACCAAGCAAACGAATGCATTTTTTGTTGGTTTTCCCGTCACCCCACCAATAATGCGAAATGGCGTCAGTGATCCCCTTGCAAATTTTTTTCGGGAATTTAAACACACTCATCGCATACGTAGGGATGGCTTGGGCCACCGCTTTGATCAATGCTTCCTTACCCCCATAGGATAGTGTTCGTTCCTTCCACCCATTTATCATCTTCTGGATCCTCTCAATTATATGCTTGAAACAGTCAACCCGATCTACCCCAATCATAGAGGGAAGGCCCAAATACTTATCAGAAAGTGATTCAGTCATAATGTCCAGTATCTGGCATACCTCTACCTTCCTTCCACATCTGTATTGGGGCTGAAATAAATCGATGATTTTGCAACGCTTACCATCTGTCCAGAGGCCGAACAGTAATCATCCAATATCCTTTTTAAAGTGTTCGCATTCTCCATATCTGCTCTCATAAGGATCAACAAGTCATCAGCAAAGAGTAAGTGGGAAATCGTAGGGGAATCACGGTACACCTGGACACCATTCAGGTTACCCACTGCTTCCTCAAATGCTATTAAGTTTGATAGCCCTTCTGCACATAATAGAAAGAGATAGGGAGACAGGGGTCCCCTTGCCTCAAGCCTCTCGTTGGATGGAACAGTGTAGTCTCATTTGAATTAAACCGCACTTTGTACTCCACAGAGGTTACACATTCCATGATGAGATCAATCCATCTCTCTTCAAAGCCGAGTCTGCCAAGAATCGCCTTTAGAAAAATCGCCGAGGTGTAAATGATAGGTTTCTCAACAAAGAAACTGAAATTGGGTCTCAAAACCTTTTTTTAAAACGTTTAAAACAAACCGACTGATCCAATGTTTCTGTAAGCCACGTAACCAGCCGTTGGATCATTTTCGATCGAGTGAAAGCAGGGAGGTGAGAGAAGCTTCATGAACGCTAGCACGAGAACGTTATCCTCTCACTCGCACTCTCCTACCCATTCGTATTTCTCCATCCCCTTTCCTCATACCAAACACTCCCACACAGCCAGCCATGGCCGTCACCACGCCATGACCCGCCAACTTACCAGCATGCACTGCTCCGACGAGGCTTCCGAAGGACACTGGAAGGATGGATGCCAGATGAGCTGCTGCAAGGAGACGCCCTTGCCCAGCTGGGGCGTTCTTCTCCATGTGCAGCTGTCAGGTCCTGATGAGATTATAAGCCTTTGTGGCCAAACCACTCATTAATATAATATCTTTTACCCGCAAAAAAACGCGCCGCTGAAATTGTTGTGCTGCATGCTCGACACGCCGTTGCCGCCGTCGTGCTACAAGGCCGCCGTCGCCGTTAATACCGCAACCCACGTTTGCAGCAGCCCTTGTCTCGTCGACATGCTGCAAGGCCATCTTCACCGCCACATTTGCTTTTTGCAGCATTCGTTGTGCTACGAGGTCATCGTCGTCGTGCCACCGCCGCCGATGTTGCGTTGCCACTGTCGTGTTGGAAGGTCGTCGATGTTGCATCGCCGCCGACGGAGCTACAACGCAACACACGCGCCACTTCGAGCCGGATCCCGCTGCCACCGAAGCTACAATGCAGCATCATTCACGATGGTGACTGCGAGCTACAACCTGAAGATTTCGCCGATGACTGCAGATGCTGCAATGCAACATCACTCGTAGTCGGCACTACAAACCACAAGATGCCGTCGGTGACACATGCTTCAAGATCTCGTGTGGTGCTTCAACTCAAAGATCTTGCTGATGACACATGCTTCAATGCAACAACGGCAAAGCTGAAAAGTAGCATCCATGGAGGCACACCGACGATGGTGGTGGTGGCGAGCGTCACCCTCTGGCTTGTTTTGCCTTAATCAATCCTGATGCATAGCAATGGATGAAACGAACGGTGGCCGATGTCGCACCTCACCGGCACTATGCTCGTTAGGGTGTTGTGCTGCTGCAAGTTCGTCGGGCCGGTGCAGCGATAGGGCGTCGTGCTGCAGAGGTTGCCAGCAGGGCGTCGTGCGGTAAGGCTTCATTCGTCGTCCTGTAGTGGCGGGGCGTCGTGTTGTTGTGTATGCTTGGGAGCGGTGGATGCGATACTAGGGAAGGAAGGAAGCTGGCTTAGACGAGGTTAGAACGACCACTGGCACCAGATCGAAGGGTTGGCTAGGCGGATGATTTCTTAGAGGATGTTTGTTTCCAGGGACTTATTGGTTTAGGGACTTAAAAAAGTCTCTATAAGTCCCATCTAAACCAAATAGGAGGGACTTATAGGGACTTAAAGTGGTGATTTGTGACTTATCAAAAAAGACTCTCAGGGAGGAACTTATAGGGACTTTTCCATCGATGACCCCTGCCCCGCACCTACCTTATCGCTTCCCCGCATCCCTGCTTCGCTCCTTCCCCGCACCCTGCTCCAATTGCCGCCGCCGCTAGCAGTGCCCTGAACCGCCGCCGCCATGGCCGACGATGAGGAGGACCGGATCCCCTTCTTCTCTTTGTTCCCCTCGCATCATCAGGCATCCTAGGGCTCATCCGCCAGCGGAAATCTCGGGAGGGGAATGAGATTCTTGGATCTCAACTGCAACGTCGACGACTTCCCGGAGTTGGGCTCGTACCAGCAACTCCTCCTCGACCAGTTAGCCGGTCATGGTCTTCCTCTTATTGGACCTGGTCGTGGGAGGCCCGTGTCCCAGGGCGGAGGAGGCCGCACCCGGTCTCTGAACATCGGAGGCCGAGCCGGCTCTCACCTGCGTCCGTTCGTCGCTCCGGGCGCAGCTGCCATTGAGGGAGGCGTCATAGGGCGTGGGAGGACCATGTCCCAGGTCATCGGACGCGATGTAGGTCGAGCCCATGGGTCCTCATCGGTCGACAGTAGAGGAAAAGCTGCGGGGAAGCAACGTGTGTCGTCAACTACTGCATTTGATAAGTGTTGGCACGAACAAGTGTTAATTCGTTTGTATGAACAAGTGTTATTTCGGTTGTCACTATTCTGTAATTCGATTGTATGAACAAGGATTATGAACAAGTGTTTAATGACTAGGGGTAACATGGTCTTTTAGCATGTCATTTAATAACCTCTAGCGCATGATAAGTTCCTGTAAACAAACAGGTAGGAACTCGAAACTTATAAAATGAGACTTAAAAAAGTCCTAGGAGTTATGAAACAAACAGGGCCTTAGCAAATCATCCGCTTGAGTCCTTGGAACAGTCCTTTTTTAGTGCTTACCAAACAGGCCGCTTGGTGGGTCTCAAAACCTCTTTGAACAATGAACCACCTCAAGTCTCCCGTCAGGGAAAAAAAACAATAAACCACATCTAGTCTTCAGTTAAAGAAAATGCTAAAAAGGGTCTTGCATAAAAGAAAACATCAAGTGTCTTCTTTTTCTAGGAAAGTGATTTTATTCCATCAAACGGAATTTACAACCAAGTTTCTAGACATAATCTTAGTGAGAGCATCTCCAATAGCTGCCCTATTTAAGGGCAGCAACCGTTCTAAGGCACTCATGATAAAAAATGTAATATCACCGGGAGTCATAGAACTTGCGCTCGATATTCAGTTTGGTGCTAAAATTTTAAAAATACAGATTTGTGGTCATTCAACTTGCATTCATGTGCAAACACGATAAATTCGCTCATATTCAGACGTATCTGCGCTTATGTGGCATGCCAGCGTGACTATGGCTCACTGTCAGTTACTGGAATAGCTCGGCGCGTGTTTTTTTCATGAAAGCACCCCTCACTTTGTATTTAATTAAGCAGAAGCAACATGTGGTCTCACTTGTCAGAACGAGGTGGCAGGAGAAATAAGAACAAAACGTGCATACTGAGATTCGAAATCCCAACCTCGGGTCCACGGACTAGCAAAGCACTGCTCCGCAAACCAAACTGTGCTTGAATGGTTAGAGGGACAGTAGTATCCACAGCCCACCAGGGTTCAAGTCTTGGTGCTTGCATTATTTCTGGATTTATTTCAGGATTTCCGGCGATGCGCTTTCAGTGGGAGGAGATGCTCCCGTGGACGAGGAGGCGCCTACGGTGACTCCGTAAATTTTAAAATGACATGTCGGCTCAGTCTCTCGAAGGTGCTCATAGGGGTCAGTGTATGTGTGTATGTATAAGCGCTTGCGTCTGTGTTGATATTAAAAGAAAGCAAAACACTGCTCCAACAACATATTCATGTCTACAAAAAGGTACACCTAGTTTTATATTAGACGCAGATTTTTTTTCAGATTCCTCTTTTTGGGTGAGGATGGGTGGGGCAGAAAAACTGGATACAGAAAAATCTCAGTTCTTTTTGTCAAAAAGAAATTCAAATTAAAACGCATCAAAATATATAATGTTTAACCGATGACACACACGATTTTATCTTGAGCAAGATTTTCTTTGTTATTCCATATTTCGAAAGGCGCCACAATATATTTGAGGACTTTCGTGCAATTAAATAAATAGCGAGGGTGTCTTCTGCAAAAATCTGGCATGCTATGGTCACCCACCGGTTCATGCACTCTCAATCACTGACACGTGGGCCTTCGCCAGGCTGGCGTGCCAAGTGGACATGCCATATGGCTGTATACGAGCGAAGTAACCGTATTTGCACGAAAACGCAAGTTAGATGACTACAAATCCGTGTTCTCAAAGTTTTAGCACCAAAATCAACATTGAACGCAAGTTCTATGACTCCTAGTGATATTACCTTACAAAAATCCTCCAACAATTGTCCAAACGAAAACTTGGAGGATTTTTTTTTTGGCAACCCTAATATGCAACACTAAGTTTTTTCTTTTTGAAAAGGAGGTCATCCCCCAGCCTCTGCATCCGAAAAATGCATGTTGCCATATTATTAAACAAGTTCGGCAAAACATAAAGTCTGTAATCCGGAGTACAACTCACAAAGGGAGCACAAATGAAAAAGGCTAAGTAGAAAAAGAGGCTTCCGTCCAGCCTCATTAGTCGCGAAACTGTAGGAACCGCGACTAATGAAGTCTTCAGTCGCGGTTCGGCAGATGAACCGCGACCAAATGCCTGGGCCCAGGGCGCTCGCGGGCTTTAGTCGCGGTTGGCCAGGCCAACCGCGACTAAAGGTGCCCAAAGGCCTTTAGTCGCGGTTGGCCTGGCCAACCGCGACTAAAGCTCGCGGGCTTTAGTCGCGGTTGGCCAGGCCAACCGCGACTAAAGGTGCGCAAAGGCCTTTAGTCGCGGTTGGCCAGGCCAACCGCGACTAAAGCTCCTCCCCTATATATACCAGTTCAGCACGCTCACTTAGCCATTTGGTGCCACTTCTCTTCACAAGCTTCACAAGGGGGTGTAGGTTTGCTTTTGGTTCCTCTTATGCACACAAGGTGTTTGATGAAATGCCCTAAGAGGGTGAAACAAACATGATATGAAGTGTTGGAGCCACACTTGAGGTTCCTCATTTATTTTTTCCTCCTCGATCGCGGTTAGCAACTTGAACCTTTCATGCATGTGTGTCATTGATAAAATATGCATGTGTGCAGTTCATTGTTTAATTTATATTATTTGTAGCTAGTTAGTTTAACAAATGCATGATGGTTAATTATATATTTTATATTATAATAATGCAGATGAATCGGCAATGGATGTACGGTAACCGACTCTCCGGCGAGTTCACTACGGGTTTGAAAGATTTCCTCGTAGTGGCTAATGCGAACAAGCAGGGGGGTTTTGTTATCTGTCCATGTGTTATCTGTAAGAATCAGAAGGGTTACTCTTCCTCAAGAGATGTTCACATGCATCTGCTTCGGCACGGTTTCATGCCAAGCTATAATTGTTGGACCAAGCATGGAGAAAGAGGGGTTATAATGGAAGAAGATGAAGAAGGGGATGATTTCATCGATGAAAGCTATCTTGCTCATTTCGGTGATACTTTCATGGAGGATGCTGAAGGTGAAGGGGAAGGTGAAGAAGAGGCACGTGATGATCCCGTTGATGATCTTGGTCGGACCATTGCTGATGCACGGAGACGCTGCGAAACTGAAAAGGAGAGGGAGAATTTGGATCGCATGTTAGAGGATCACAGAAAGGCGCTGTACCCCGGATGCGATGATGGTCTGAAAAAGCTGGGCTGCACACTGGATTTGCTGAAATGGAAGGCAGAGGCAGGTGTAGCTGACTCGGCATTTGAAAACTTGCTGAAAATGTTGAAGAATATGTTTCCAAAGGATAACGAGTTGCCCGCCAGTACGTACGAAGCAAAGAAGGTTGTCTGCCCTCTAGGTTTAGAGGTTCTGAAGATACATGCATGCATCAACGACTGCATCCTCTACCGCGGTGAATACGAGAATTTGAATGAATGCCCGGTATGCACTGCATTGCGTTATAAGATCAGAGGCGATGACCCTGGTGACGATGTTGAGGGCCAGAAACCCAGGAAGAGGGTTCCCGCCAAGGTGATGTGGTATGCTCCTATAATACCACGGTTGAAACGTCTGTTCAGGAACAAAGAGCATGCCAAGTTGTTGCGATGGCACAAAGAGGACCGTAAGTCGGACGGGGAGTTGAGACACACCGCAGATGGAACGCAATGGAGAAAGATCGACAGATGGTTCAAAGATTTTGCAGCTGACGCAAGGAACATAAGATTTGCTCTAAGTACGGATGGCATGAATCCTTTTGGCGAGCAGAGCTCCAGCCATAGCACCTGGCCCGTGACTCTATGCATCTACAACCTTCCTCCTTGGTTGTGCATGAAGCGGAAGTTCATTATGATGCCAGTGCTCATCGAAGGTCCGAAGCAACCCGGCAACGACATCGATGTGTACCTAAGGCCATTAGTTGATGAACTTTTACAGCTGTGGGGTGGTGTCCGTGTGTGGGATGAGCACAAACAAGAGGAATTTGACCTACGAGCGTTGCTTTTCGTAACCATCAACGATTGGCCTGCTCTTAGTAACCTTTCGGGACTGTCAAATAAGGGATACAATGCATGCACGCACTGCTTACATGAGACTGAAAGTGTACATTTGCCAAATTGTAAGAAGAACGTGTACCTTGGGCATCGTCGATTTCTTCCGAAAATTCATCCAGTAAGAAAGAAAGGCAAGCATTACAACGGCAAGGCAGATCACCGGCCGAAGCCTGCGGAACGCACTGGTGCTGAGGTATTTGATATGGTCAAGGATTTGAAAGTCATCTTTGGAAAGGGTCCTGGCGGACAATCAGTTCCGAAGGGAGCTGACGGGCACGCAGCCATGTGGAAGAAGAAATCTATATTCTGGGAGCTAGAATATTGGAAAGTCCTAGATGTCCGCTCTGCAATCGACGTGATGCACGTTACGAAGAATATTTGCGTGAACCTCCTAAGCTTCTTGGGCGTGTATGGGAAGACAAATGATACAAAGGAAGCACGGCAGGACCAGCAACGTTTGAAAGACCCTGATGACCGGCATCCGGAATGGTTTCAAGGTCGTGCCAGCTACGCTCTGACCAAAGAAGAGAAGGTCATCTTTTTTGAATGCCTGAGCAGTATGAAGGTCCCGTCTGGATTCTCGTCCAATATAAAGGGAATAATAAACATGGCGGAGAAAAAGTTCCAAAACCTGAAGTCTCACGACTGCCACGTGATTATGACGCAATTGCTTCCGATTGCTTTGAGGGGGCTCCTGCCGGAAAATGTTCGAGTAGCCATTGTGAAGCTATGTGCATTCCTCAATGCAATCTCTCAGAAGGTAATCAATCCAGAAGTTCTACCACGGTTACAGAACGATGTGATCCAATGTCTTGTCAGTTTCGAGTTGGTGTTCCCGCCATCCTTCTTCAATATTATGACGCACCTCCTGGTTCACCTAGTCGAAGAGATTTTCGTTCTCGGTCCTGTATTTCTACACAATATGTTCCCCTTCGAGAGGTTCATGGGAGTATTAAAGAAATATGTTCGTAACCGTGCTAGGCCAGAAGGAAGCATCGCCAAGGGCTATGGAAATGAGGAGGTAATTGAGTTTTGTGTTGACTTTGTTCCTGACCTTAAGCCGATTGGTCTTCCTCGATCGCGGCACGAGGGGAGACTAAGTGGAAAAGGCACGATCGGAAGGAAATCAACGATATGTATGGACGGCCATTCTCTGACTGAAGCACACCACACTGTACTGACCAATTCCAGCTTGGTGGCTCCGTACTTTGAGAAACACAAGAATATTTTACGCTCGGACAACCCGGGGAAGCCTGAATCCTGGATTAGGAAGGCCCACATGGAGACTTTCGGCAGTTGGTTGAGAAAACATTTAATGAATAACAATGATGTTGTAGATCAGCTGTACATGTTGGCCAAGACACCATCTTCGACTATAACGACTTTCCAAGGGTACGAGATAAATGGGAATACATTTTACACGATCGCCCAAGATAAAAAGAGCACCAACCAAAACAGTGGTGTCCGCTTTGATGCAGCAACCGAGAATGGGCAAAAGGTCACATATTATGGTTACATAGAGGAGATATGGGAACTTGACTATGGACCCTCCTTTAAGGTCCCTTTGTTCCGGTGCAAATGGTTCAAGCTAACAGGAGGTGGGGTAAAGGTGGACCAGCAATACGGAATGACAATGGTGGATTTCAACAATCTTGGTTACCTTGACGAACCATTCGTCCTAGCGAAAGATGTCGCTCAGGTTTTCTATGTGAAGGACATGAGTAGCAAACCGAGGAAACGGAAAGATAAGAAAACGATCAGTGCATCATGCGATGATCCAAAGCGCCACATTGTTCTTTCAGGGAAAAGAAACATCGTGGGAGTGGAGGACAAGACAGACATGTCAGAAGATTATAATATGTTTGCTGAAATTCCGCCCTTCAAAGTGAACACCGACCCAAGCATTAAGTTAAATGATGAGGATGCTCCATGGATACGGCACAATCGTAAGCAAGCAGGGACACAAGGGAAGAAATGATGTGTAATAATTTATTGTATCAAACCTTTTGTCAAACCTTCAAGGGGTTTTAAAATGAATTAGTTTTATTTTTCTGATTTTTTTGATATATAATTGTATTTTTAAGATTTGAAAATGAAGAAAAAACAGAAGAAAAAAACAGAAGAAAAAAGCAAACAGAAGAAAAACATAAGAAAAAAGGAAAAACAGAAGAAAAAAACAGAAGAAAAAACAGAAGAAAAAGGAAAAAGGAAAAAGGAAGAAAAAAACAGAAGAAAAAACAGAAGAAAAAGGAAGAAAAAACAGAAGAAAAAACAGAAGAAAAAAGGAAAAACAGAAGAAAAAAACAAACAGAAGAAAAACATAAGAAAAAACAGAAGAAAAAAGGAAAAAGGAAAAAAGGAAGAAAAAACAGAAGAAAAAACAGAAGAAAAAGGAAGAAAAAAACAGAAGAAAAAAGGAAAAACAGAAGAAAAAAACAAACAGAAGAAAAACATAAGAAAAAAACAGAAGAAAAAAGGAAAAAGGAAAAAAGGAAGAAAAAAAGAAAATATGCCACCTACTGGGCCACCACGGCCTGAATACGACTAGAAACCCATTAAAGGGCCAGGATTCAGGCCCGCAGAAGGCCCAGTAGGCCCACAGGCACACAGTGACAGAATAGGCCCGTAAGCCTGCATTTGAGAGGAGCTCGAAGTGGTAAGCGCAGCCGCGCTTATAAACCACTGTCGAAGCCTCTCGGCTAGCGAGGTGGGACTAAACATCCCACCGCACCGCGCCAGTTCTAGCACAGCCCTTTAGTCGCGGTTGGGGAGGCGGACCGCGACTAAAGGATACCTTTAGTCGCGGTTGGGGTGGCGGGCCGCGACTAAAGGGTACCTTTAGTCGCGGTCCGCCTCTCCAACCGCGACTAAAGGGTCTTTCTGCGCGGGAACGGAGGCGGCGCCAAAACCCTTTAGTCGCGGTTGGAGAGGCGGACCGCGACTAAAGGGCACCCTTTAGTCGCGGCTGGGGTGCGGGCCGCGACTAAAGGGTACCTTTAGTCGCGGTCCGCCTCTCCAACCGCGACTAAAGGTGCGTCCATAAATACTGCACTTAGCAGTTTTGCCACTTCCCATTCTGCTCTCTCTCGACGCCGAAGCGCTGCCCCGACGCCGACGCCGACGCCGAAGCCCTGCCCCGACGCCGACGCCGACGCCGAAGCCCTGCCCGCCTCCGCCCGTGCCCTGCCTGCCGCCCGCCCGCCGCCCTGCCGCCCGCCGTCGCCCTCGCCCCCGTCGCGCCGGACTGCCCGTCCCCGCCTCTCCTTCGTCGGTCCTCCCCGCGCATCGCCGCCCTCTCCTTGGTGAGCTCCCCATCGGGCCCCGTCCGGCCGTCTCCCCGGCCCCCTCCGAACGCTGCGCCCGCCGGCCCGTCCCGTCGCCGCGCCCGCCTCTGCATGGCGGCGCCGCGTCGCGGCTCCCGCACGTCCCGGTTGCGCGCTCGCCGGACCGGCCACTTCCCCTCCGCCCTGCCGCCCTGTTCCGGCCGGCGCCATCGCGGCCCTTGGCCGCCGGAGCTCGTGCCCGGCTCGTACCCGCTGCCCGCTAGCGCCGGCGCCCGTTAAGGCCCCCTGGCCCAATGACAATTGGGGCCCACGCCCCAGAAACGATTTAAAAAAAGGAGAGAAGAGAATTTAGAAAATAAATAAATAAATATATTAATTAATTAATCAGTTAATTAAATTAATTAACTTAATTAATTGTGTTTAGTAAACCTAATTAAATAACTAATATAACTAATCTGTTAATTAATCTAATTAACTTGGTTAATTAGTTAACAGACAATTTAATTAATTCTGTTAATTCTAAAAATGATATAAAACTTTAAAAATTAATATAAAATAATCCGTAACTCGGATGAAAATACTTTGTACATGAAAGTTGCTCAGAACGATGAGGCGGATCCGGATACGCAGCCCGTTCGTCCGCCACACATCCCTAGCATAGCAAACACGTAACTTTCCCCTCCGGTTCATCTGTCCGAAAACGCGAATCACCGGGGATACTTTCCCGGATGTTTCCCCCTTTCGCCGGTACGACCTACTGCCGCGTTAGGGCACACCTAGCACCGCGTATTGCCAGGTTACGCTTTGTGATGCTTTGATTGCTCTGTTATTTATTGTGTTCCCCCTCCGTTACTTCTTTCCGGTAGACCCGAGACTGCCGGCGACCCAAGTTCGACTACGGAGCACCCGTCTCGCGCTCTACCGCGACACCCTCTCCCACCCCTTCCTCGCCCCCTCCTTTTGCCACCGCCCTTTCGCCACCGCCACCGCCACCGCCCCCCTTCTTCACTTAATTAATTTGTTTTTACTACATGTTTTCAGGACTGACATAATGGCGGACGATAGAGCTGACCCGATTATGGACAACTATGATCCGGACGGTGAAGCACATATGTTCGGCATCATAAACGGCGATATTCAATATGTGCCGACCGGAGAAGAAGAAGATGATATCTCTTCTTATCTGAACCTTGACGGTGAAGATGAAGGGCGCCGTCAGCAAGATGATGCCGAACAAACGTCGATAAACGACGATCTTCAAATGGAAGTAGCAACCACCTCCGGCGCCGAGGTATATATATACATTGAGCCTCTGGTGATACAAACTAACTGATTTGAATAAATATGTGTGTACTAACGCGCGCGACTCTTTCTTATTTTAGCCCTCGGCCGGATCGTCGAAACAATCGAGTACGTCGTCAAAGCGTGGCGCAACCAAGACGATGAAACAAGGAGAAACATGCACCATCGAGGTTGTCGACAGTGCAACCGGCAGGCCGCTGGAGCCCCGCAAGAACGCCACCAAGTTTGTCAGCCAATGCGGAGCCATTGTTAGAGACAACGTCTCGATCACCGTCCAGGAGTGGAATGAGCCAAAGAAGGCACGAATTGATGGTTTCACTTTTGTCGATAAGAGAACAAAAAAAGATTGCTTCAAGAAGCTTATGGAACATTTCGTTCTACCTCCGGAATACAACAAATTCGATGAGGAGGGTAACAAGATTGAGGAAAACAAGGAGAGGAGGAGGCTAGTCAAACAGTTCGCTCTTCATAAGATGGCCGACGCATTCCGGAAATTCAAGCAAAATCTAGCCCATGACTTTGTCAAGCAGAACAAGACTCCGGATTTCAAAGGACAATATGAGAAACTGAAAGATGATTGGCCAGAATTTGTGAAGCAAAAGAAATCGGAGCAGTTCATTCAAATATCGAAAAAAATAAGGAAAATGCGGCTAAGAAGGAGTACAATCATGTTATGGGGCCAGGAGGGTATCGCCTTTGGGAGCCTAGGTGGGAGAAGATGGAGAACGAGCTGAGGGCGCGAGGAATCCGTCCAGGTACGGAGGGATGGGACCCAAGGGCCAAAAGCTGGTGGTACGGGCATGGGGGAACGCTGAACCCGGAGACAGGGGAGTGTGTTTACCGGGGCAAATTAATTAAACCCACCCAAGCCCTTATTAACGCAATGAGGGATGCTCAACAGGGGAAGATCAAGTTCAACAGAGAGAACGACGCGCTGACAAAAGCCCTCGGGAATCCTGAACACGGAGGACGTGTACGAGGCATGGGGCACATTCCGTGGAAAATAGGGTTCCCCCAGAACGATGACCCGTACGGTTACAGAAGCCGTAAGAGAAAGATGGATCAGGAAGCAGATGTTGTGGCGCGGTTGGCATCGGAAATGGAGGTGATGAAGAAAACCATGAGTGTACTAGTAGCCGAAAGAGATGCAGCTCGGGTGCAGCATGAAGATCATCCAGCGGATCTCGGAAGCCAGCAGCGGAGAAGCAGCGTGGCTTCCACGGAGGCCCCACCGGAGCCTCTGGTGGTCCAAATTACTGCACCGGAGCCTCTGGTGGTCGAAATTACTTCATCGGAGCCTCCTCGCTACCCCGTGGACGATATAAAGGAGATGAAAGAATGTCATCTGTATTATCCTATCGGGAACATGTCCATGAAGGTAGCCATCGGCAGTGCTTTACCATGTTTACCTGGAGCACTCCACCACAACAACCCCATTCAAGATGGCTATGCTCGTGTCACGGTGGAGGACATAGTCCAAGGGTTTGAGGACCTGGAGATTGACATTGCTACACCTGAAGGGGAGAAAAGACTTGGAGATGTCAAGCGCCATTTCATTCTATGGCAAAAGAAGTTTATCAAGTTTCCAGGCGAGGCGCCAAGGACAACAAGTCCACCCCCCTACGGTGGTGGTGGTGGCGGTGGCGGTGGTGGTGGTGGTGGTGGTGGTGGCGGTTCACCTACACCTCCGTCACGTCAGCCGACGCCGCCCCCCAGTCCACAACGTCCGGCGGGTGATCAGCCGCCGCCCCCCAGTCCTCGTCCGGCGGGTGATCAGACGCCGCCCCCCAATCCACCTCCGGCAAAGAAGCAGAAGCAGTCCTGGATTATTAACCCGGACCCTTATGTACCTAAGACCACAAAGGTACCGGAGCCATCACTGAAGCCTCTCCCCACAAGGCCTTGGGAACGTAGTGCCGAGGAAGTCGACGCGGCCGCGGCTGCTGATTTGGAGAAATGGAAGGCGGACTGCAAGAAGAAAACAGAGCCCGAGCCCAAGCCAGTATTTTCTGATGAGCAAAAGAAGTGGGCTAAGTCATTTTTGAGCACACCGTCCCAAGCCGCGAAGAATCTGCCTAACGACTATGCACGTGAACTTCGCAGGCAGGCACTCATGTTCAAGGAGAACAAAGAGCGGGAGAAGGCCGAAAGTAAAAAAAGCGGGAAACAAGTTGCCCAGCTCGGGGAACAAAGTAAACAATCGATTGCCCCGCTTATAGTGGAAGCCTTCTGTCCTGATGCCCCCGAGATCATACAAGCTGCGGCAGCACAGGGATTGACTGTAACGAGTGCCAGAGAACAAGCGGCCAACTTAGGTATTACTCTTCGTGAACTGTTAGGCCTTGATGAGGCGCCAGTGAAGGAGGTAGTAATTACATATGTCAAGAATGGGCCTCTCGTCGAGCCTGCGGAGGAAAAGGATCTACCTCCACAAATGAAAGGTCTGCTGAAATGGTACAAGGGTTACATAAAAAATAAAAACGCCAAAGAATATATTTATGCGGAAGTTAGACATGAGCATCACTTCAAACATTACTATGTACAAATTGAACTGAGTGAATTGTTCCAGCTTTTCAATCTGCGCGAGCTCGATAAATCTATCATCAGTTGCTACGTTCTGTAAGTGATTTATTAATTTCTACCCCATCTCGTTCATATTGCCTGCACTATATATATGTCCTAACTATATTGTTGTGTCCGCTATTATACATGCAGAATGAAGATTAAGGAATGCAGAGTAAGGAACATCCATGATGTTGGGTTCATTGACCCACACATCGTTAATGGACATGTGTTGGAGCGTTACCCCGCCGACGTGGAGGCAGACCTGTGGCAGTTTCTTACAAAGCAGGAACTCAAAAGTGATATTCTATTTCCTTACCATTTTGAGTGAGTGTTTCTGTCTTGAGCACATTCTCTTTTGTTTACTCCATGCATGGTATGTGGCCGGCTAATCGATGAGTTATGCATGACGTACTGTGCATGTATCGTGTCCGCAGGTTCCACTGGATTCTGCTAGTAATTAAAGTTAACACCTCAGAATGTCTCGTCCACGACTCTGTGAATATGGATCCAAAGCTTTGGGGCGGCATGAGAAGAATGCTGCAGAAGTAATTATTTTCATTCATTTGCGCTCTATATCGATCGGCCTATTTCGTTCATTTCCTAATATCAAGTAACTAATTAATAACTCTCTTGTTCATTTAATTTTCTTTGCCTCGTAGGGTTTGGAGACGGTTCGTAGATACAAAGGTCGGTGAATTCAAAAAAGAGCTAGAATTCAAAATGTTAAAGGCTAAGAATGCTGGGGATATTCAGCCACCGGAGACCAATCTATGTGGATACTATGTCTGTGAGATGATCCGGAGATACACCTCTGAGCGGGTTCCGAGTGATACCAATGCTAAGAGGAATAACCTCCGGTGGATGCTTAGTCCAGAAGCTCGCTTCCGACCACTTCAAGAGGAACTAGCTGGATGGTTCAGCAGGGAAGTCCTCCATCCTAAAGGAGAACACTATTACGAGGACGTAGAACTTTATATGCATTAAATCATGTATGGAAACTTGTTCAAAATTGTATATGGTCATCCGATGATATTGAATATATATTGTATATTCCTCTTGAATTCTTTTTGGTTCTAATTTCAAATTTATTTGAAATTGTACATTCATATGCATGTATGTAGTACCGTAGAATATATGAAACTCCTTCAAAATTAAAATAAAGCACAAAAGAAATAAAACAATACAAATTAAACAGAAAACAGGTTTAAGGGGGGAGGTTTAGGGGGGGGGGCTAAAACCCTAAACCTGCGGCGGCCTTTAGTCGCGGTTGGCCAGAAGAACCGCGACTAAAGGTCCTCCGCCCCGACGGCCACCTGGCGCCCACGTGGACGGGCCTTTAGTCGCGGTTCTTAAGCAACCGCGACTAAAGGGGGGGGCCTTTAGTCGCGCCCGGTCGGTCGCGGTTGCGCAACCGCGACTAATGGCAGTTGCGAACCGCGACCAAAGGCCTTTTTTCCACCGGTGAAATAAATCAAAGCCACAACCGGCTGGATGAGACTACATTAAGGACCTATCCTATTATGTGACCGTCATCCAAACGGTTGAACATAGCCCGTGCTATCATCTCCCATCGGTTGCACTCATTAGCCAAATGCCCCCTACAGCCCATAGGAGTGAGTAACAACCACGTACGGATCCATGTCGTAGATCTGAAAATAACCTGCAAGAAGTTTAAAATATGTAATTTGTTAAAAATCATATAATTCCTGCAGTTCCATATAGCCCAGAGAAGTGCGCATATTCCAATCAAAATACTTGACGCGGCCTCAAGTTGTACCCCATTTAACCACATCCCAAACAACGTATCTATGCTATCCGGCGGCGTGATGTTAAATGCTATATGAATAGATCGCCAAAGTAACTTCGCTAAAGGACAATCAATAAATAAATGTTGGATTGTTTCGTCATGAACACAAAAACAACATCGTGGACTTCCGACCCATCGTCGCTTTAGTAAGTTATGTTTGGTAAGAATCACCTGTTTATGGACAAACTACATGAAAAAAATGCGTAAGGGAATCTTTACTTTCCAAATGTGTATCGGTCTTCGGATTGGGCCAGAATTAATAAGGTCTAAGTACATAGATTTAACTGAGAACACTCCGCTCTTTGTCAGTTTCCACTTCATGTTGTCTGCCTGGTCGGAGAGGTGAACGTCCATGAACCTCTGCACCAGGTGCAACCATGAGTCACATCGTTCCCATACTAAAGCCCTCAAATGCAACAGCACCAAGTGCTACAAATATATAGCACTTGGGCGCCTGCCGCAAATCCCGCGTGCGGCGCGGCGCCTCCGCATGCCCGCCAGCCACCGCACGCCATGACTGGCTCCTCCGACGCCGCTGCAGACCCCACAACACTTATCGCTGCTTCTGCCCTCATCTCAACGGTTTGCGGTGCCACAACTTCCTTTCTCATCGCCGCGAAGGCTGCCGCCCCTCCACACCGTGGTGGATTTGTCGCTCCATGACTAGTAGCTGCCATCGAAAAGGATGGGATGGGATGCGCCATCAAAAAGAATGGGATGAGGAGTCAGCGTGAAGCGGTCGCCATGCAGCCCATCATGCACTATCTTTGTGATTTGCATTTGAACTTGATATGTGGATTTGAAGTTGAATTTCATATGTAGTTGCTTATGTTTGTAGTGATCTTGCATAGTTGTGGTGCAAAAAATCATATGTTAAATTTATTAGCCAAATTCATAGTTTGTTCGGCCACACATGTATAATCAAATTGTGGCCTATTGGAGCAGTTGTGCCCTATTATAGGGTAGACGACGTTGGAGACGTCATTTGCTTGTGCCTAATCATTTTTCGTGCCAAATTTTTTGACAACACTCGCTTTTCGTGCCCTAAAATAGGGCGGGTATTGGAGATGCTCTTATAGTCCTAAACACTCTCAACTTGGCCAAATTATTTCCTCTGAAATCCATGTGTTTGTAAATGCTTAGAGAACCCCAATCTTGAGGCTTACCGATGCGGACCATTCCAACGAGAGAGAGAGAGACCACTATTCCATTGGAGGCCAAGACCTCCATCTAGAAGAAGATCCTACGGGATATCATCAAGACCCCCTCGTGGGAAGATCCGTCTAGGATATCATCAAGACCTCCTCTTGGAGATGAACCTTACCTTGTATCTTTCCCTTTGTTGTTCATGTACCTTGTGATCTTGTGTGTATGATTGTCTAGTGGATGTGTGATTGGACTTGTTCTTGAGTGTTTCCCCTTGTGATTTCTCCTCATTCTTCCTCGTGTTCTTCGTGTTCTTCGAGGGATCCCACTCCAAACGTGAAAGATCGGCCTACACCGGGTTAGCCCTGTATCATATGGTATCATGAGCCAGGTTTATCACGTATTTGGAGTCCCTCCCACCGTTTTCTAGCCTTCTTTTGCTTGATTTCGTCCTAAATTTTGAAAATCCCCACCAAAAATAGCACCAATTTTTTTTGTGATTTATTGGTTTGATGATGTTTTGTTGATTTTGATCCATGGATATGCTTAGTTTCAAGTGGATCTAGCATTTCCCCAAGTTTCCACATCTTCCATCCACGAAATCTTATCAATTTTGACCCCGAAATCTCCATTTTCCGCCCAAAATCGTGCCTCGGATCTCGGATCTCGCGTTGACCCTGACCCACCGGACGACCGGCGTTTTACGGACGTCCGGACCCCCACGAAGCACCGGACGTCCGACCTTTCCTGGACGACTGGAACCCCAAACCCGAGCTGAATTTACGGATTTCCAACCCGACCGGACGTCCGGCGATCGGACATCCGTCCATTTACGGACGTCCGTAACCTGTAGATATTGACTTCGGCTGATTTTTGTTTCGGCCATAACTAATTCATCCGAACTCCGATTTTGACGTTCTTTAGCTCGTTTTGAAGCTCTTGACATCCCCCTTCCCACAAAAATACCACCAACACAATTTGACTCCATCAAATTTTCGAAAATTTGGCAAGTTTGCCTAGGCCTTCCACCATATCTTCCGCATAGGCTTACCCACCATACACTTCCGACAACCCCAACTTAACCCAATTGTTGTTTGAGCTTGTTTGAGTTGTGGCTTGTGTCTCCTAAGGTGTTTCGGCTACTTAGGGACGGCAACTTCAACTCGCATAACCCATTATTCCACTTCCGCATTGCCACGTGCAAACCACCACCGCTCTCCGCTACCACCATTTGTCATTTGTCATTTGAGATTTTGAGTTTGCGGTTTTTCCGTTTCCTAGGGTGTTTCGGCTAACTAGGAATGGGTCGACTTCGGCAATACCGCCTCTCATCATCACCAAGGACGGTAACTTCGACGACACCATTGTATATTCCTGAGGGAGTCCTGGATTAGGGGGTGTCCGGATAGCCGAACTATCATCATCGGCCGGACTCCAAGACTATGAAGATACAAGATTGAAGACTTCATCCCGTGTCCGGATGGGACTTTCCTTGGCGTGGAAGGCAAGCTTGGCGATACGGATATGTAGATCTCCTACCATTGTAACTGACTCTATGTAACCCTAGCCCTCTCTGGTGTCTATATAAACCGGATGACTTTAGTCCGTAGGACACAACAATCATTACAACAATCATACCATAGGCTAGCTTCTAGGGTTTAGCCTCCTTGATCTCGTGGTAGATCTACTCTTATAATACCCACATCATCAATATCAATCAAGCAGGACGTAGGGTTTTACCTCCATCAAGAGGGCCCGAACCTGGGTAAAACATCGTGTCCCTTGTCTCCTGTTACCATCTGCCTAGACGCATAGTTCGGGACCCCCTACCCGAGATCCGCCGGTTTTGACACAGACATTGGTGCTTTCATTGAGAGTTCCTCTGTGTCGTCGTCGGTAGGCTCGATGGCTCCTTCGATCATCAACAATGACGCGGTCCAGGGTGAGACTTTTCTCCCCGGACAGACCTTCGTAATCGGCGGCTTCGCACTGCGGGCCAATTCGGTTGGCCATCTGGAGCAGATCAAAAGCTACGCCCCTGGCCGTCAGGTCAGATTTGAAAGTCTTAACTTCACGGCTGACATCCGCGGAGACTTCATCTCCGACGGATTCGAGCCACAGCCAAGCGCGCCGCGCTGTCACGATGGGCATGATTTAGCTCTGCTGCCGGACAGTGCCCTGGAGGCCGCAGAAGAACCCGCTCCGACCCTCGATTCAGAGCCGGATGCGCAGATCGAGGACGGGTGGTTAGACACCGCCTCGGGGGCTGCAACCTTCGCGGCGATGGAGCCGAATACAGACTTTGTCCCTTCTGAAGCTCGTGACTCCATGGTGCCGGACTCTGAACCTCTTGCGCCTCCTCCAATCGAATCCGATTGGGCGCCGATCATGGAGTTCGCGGCCGCGGACATCTTTCAACACTCGCCTTTTGGCGACATTCTGAGTTCGCTAAAATCTCTTGTTATCAGGAGAGTCCTGGCCGGACTGCGGTCAGGACGGTTGGGATGCGGACGACGAGGAAATTCAAGACCCCCCCGCACCCACTTAGTAGCCGCTGTCGATGATCTAACCGACATGCTAGATTTCTACTCCAAAGACATCGACGGTATGGACGACGATGCCGGAGACGACCAAGAACCAGCACCTATCGGGCACTGGAAAGCCACCTCAACTCATGACATATACATGGTGGACACACCAAAAAGAAGCGATAACGAGGAACAACAGGACACGGCGAAGGACAATTCCCCCGAAAAACAACCAAAACAGCGGCGCAAGCACCGCCCGAAGTCCCGCCTTGATAACAACAACGCCCATAATGACCCAGCCGTAGAGCAGGGCTAACTAGTGGACGACGAACATGCAACAAAGCAACCATCCGAACAAGATGAATCGGACAATCAACACATCCTCGGTAAAAACAACAGTCCAGACGATCTCACGACGGACACATCACCGGAGCATAAGAACCTTCACAAAAGGCTCGTCGCCACTGCAAGAAGTTTGAAGAAGCAGAAATGAAAGCTCAATACAGCGGAAGACGTACTCAGAATGAGGTGGAGCAAAGTACTCAAAACCGCAGACAAATACGGCAATAGTTACCAAGAAAAAAGCTACCCGAATTCGACGAGGAGGCCGTAGAGCCACCACAATCAAAAAACAAAGAGGCTGCCTGGCCGGATAGACGACCAGATGATAGGCCAAGAGCGGCAAGCGGCACCGCACACAAGCCAGCACATGACGCACATAAGGATGCTAGCCAAAAGGATGGCCCGGTCAGGTCTATTTACGGGCCAAAAAAGAGGGCCCCAGGAAGCAACACAACACGTCGAGTGCTCGCAGGTAACGGCACACCCAAAAACAGGGGCGCCGCACACCCACTATGTTTCACCGGTGAGGTACTGGATCATGAATTTCCAGCGGGATTCAAGCCCGTAAATATAGAAGCATACGACGGAACAACAGACCCTGGAGTCTGGATTGAGGATTACATCCTACACATACATATGGCTAGAGGAGACGATCTCCACGCCATAAAATATCTACCCCTCAAGCTCAAAGGGCCAGCTCGGCATTGGCTTAAAAGCCTCTCAGAAAATACCATTGGAAGTTGGGAAGAGCTCGAGGACGCGTTTAGAGCAAATTTTCAGGGGACTTATGTCCGCCCTCCGGATGCATACGATTTAAGTCACATAACTCAATAGCCCGGAGAGTCAGCACGCAAATTCTGGAACAGGTTCCTCACTAAAAAGAACCAAATAGTCGACTGTCCGGACGCCGAAGCCTTAGCAGCTTTTAAACATAATGTCCGAGATGAATGGCTCGCCAGACACCTCGGCCAGGAAAAGCCAAGAACAATGGCCGCGCTAACGAGCCTCATGACCCGCTTTTGTGCGGGAGAAGATAGCTGGCTGGCAAGATGCAGCACCAGCGACCCAAGTACATCCGAGGTCAGAGATGGAAATGGGAAATCATGACGCAGAAAAGATCAGCACCGGAATAAAGAAAATGGCCCAAATAACACGGCGGTCAACGCCGGATTCAAAAGCTCTCGGCCGAACAACAAAACACTGCCTCCTAAGGACAACAGTGACGAGCTATCCAACCTAAACAAAATTTTGGATCGGACATGTCAAATCCACAGTACCCCCGGGAAACCTGCAAACCACACCCACCGAGATTGTTGGGTCTTCAAGCAGTCCGGCCGACTCAACGCCGAACACAAGGGGCTCGACACACCAAGCGGGGACAATGACGAATCCCACAAGCAGCAGACCGGAGTACCGAAGACTTTCCCACCAGAGGTCAGAACAGTGAACTCACTTCATGTGATAAATTGTGCGGAAGCGATATAAACCTGTTATACCAGGATACCATCCGCAGAATGGAGATAGACCCTACCAAAATCCGCCACAGCAACACTTCCTTCAAGGAAGTAACGCCAGGCCCATATGCCAAGTGTACAGGTTCTGTACTACCAAAAGTTGTGTTCGGTTCACCCGACAACTTCCGTCGCGAAAAGCTAACCTTCCATATCGCCCCATTCAAAAGTGGCTATCAAGCACTACTGGGACGAGAAGCTTTCGTCCGCTTTAACGCAAAACCGCATTACGCGTATCTTACACTCAAAACGCCCGGTCCACGAGGCATAATCTTATCAAAAGGAAACTCCAAGTGCCCCTTGGCCACGAAAAACGTGAGGCTGCCTTAACAGCCGCACATCAACCTTTTTGATCAAAGCCCCTAAAAAACAGGTCATTTAGACCTCGGACACAGTTAGAAGAGTCCGGCTTAGATAAACAAGGGGCTTCCTAGCTGCATACAAGGGGTTGCACGTATAAACAATGAG
The DNA here is from genome assembly GCF_018294505.1 of Triticum aestivum. Taxonomy (NCBI): domain Eukaryota; kingdom Viridiplantae; phylum Streptophyta; class Magnoliopsida; order Poales; family Poaceae; genus Triticum; species Triticum aestivum. Next base: position 274,678,477 of record NC_057807.1, read on the forward strand.
AACCAATAAAACTCAGTTTTATCCATCTCTCAAAATTAAACTCTGTTTTAAAATACATTTTTTGCACGATATTTTTCCAAACTAAGTTCTTCTCTTTTACAGATGAACCACGTGCTACACCCGTCCAGGATACAACACAACGGAGACACAGGCACAGACGTGCAGCAGGGACCCGTTGCAAGGATTCTTTTCAGATTAAGACCCTGCGTAAACCTTTCTTACTGTCTCTTGTTGATACTCATCCCCCGGTTCCCCACAATAACTGAGGAGGAGGCTGGCGTTTTGGCATCGGCCGCGTCAGAAGTTCCCGCTTGCACCTGGACAATAGAGGCTTAGGGCATTGTTATGCCCATTATCATAAAGTCTGAATACCTCAGGGAGTGTTCGGCGTCTCGAGTTAGGCCTTATATGCATCAGCTCCGAATCATGTCTTTGGTCAAATGTTGGGTTTGCCCGGCTCCTGTGTTTTGCTGCCTTACGTTCCGCATCGTCGGCTAACGCGGCACCAGGAGAACTACTGCGATTGTGCCCCGGTTCGGCCGGGCGAGCACCTCAGTAGAGAAAGCCGAAAACTGACTGTCATGATACAGCGAGAGACTGGTCAACCACTCGATTGACTATCGGAATGTTTAGAATTCCTCCGCTTTGACGAAGGGCCGCTTACCGGCCAGGCACACACGCGCCTCGAGTTCGGAGATCGCGGTGCCCCCAGGGGCTATATCGTAGCCCCACCATCGAGCTCCTATGGCTAAGTGAAAGTGATAAAGCATTATAGTCCGGTTGCCTAGTTTGCTATCCTATCGCTCCTTCAAAGGACCAAGACGTTGGATCAAGTGTGAAAATGCGCCTTTTTTGCAAACACCCCTGCACTATGCGCGTGGGGGCTGAAGCCAAAGACTGCCATCTTTCAGGTTACAAATATATGTACATAAACGGCCGCACAGGGGATATTTCAATACTTGAACGCACAAGTATAAAAAGTCGATGCATTATACATATGATCTCACAAATCATGCACGTCATTTGAACATGACATTTTTCGAGCACTGCGACTCTATTACACGAGCGCCCTGTAGGACTTCCTCAAAATAGTGCTCGGTGGGTAATCGGCTCTCGTCCGAATCCCGGGCTGCAATGTCGGTGGCATTCATCTCTGCCCAGTATGTCTTAACACGGGCAAGAGCCATCCGTGCACCCTCTATGCAGGTCGACCATTTCATCGCCTTGATATGCGGTACCGCCCCAAGGAATTGCTGCAATAAACCATAATAGCTCTTCGGCTTGGGCCTTTCCGGCCACAGATGAGCGACCACATCCGTCATGGCTAGTCCGGACAATTTATTCAGCTCAGCCCACTCAGCTAACTGATCGGTCAATGGCAGTGGACGCTCTGGACTTTGGAATTGAGACCAAAACAGCTCTTCCATTTCATGATCCTTCTGACTTTGGAAGTGCCGAACCGCGTCCGCCGCACTCGCCGCCAAATCCAGATAAGGATTCTCCGCACTCCACAGCTGGCCCAACTGAGCATACTTTGGATCTGTGAACTTCCTACGCAACAGAAAGGGCTTTCCAGCCACAACATCTCCAGCCTGACGCAGTTCCTCCTTTATAGCCCACATTGCAGAACAGGCATCCTTGGCTTCGGCGGTGGCCTTCTTCAGGCCCTCTTGCTCCGCTTGGCATTCTCTCTCAAGAACCTCATTGCGGTCGGTAGCATCTTTTAATTTCACGGCCATTACGGCCATTTCCTCCCTGCTTCGGCAGTGAGCAGCCTTCTCGGCTTTTAGCTCCTCCGCTGCCTTCAAGGCAGCCGCGTCACCCTTTTTGGCATGTTCCTTGGCCTGAGCAAGCTCCGCCCGAAGGTCTTCCACAGCAGCGGCGCCATTTGCATCAAGCATACATGTTGTAAGGAGTGGGCATCAGCTCCCTTACCAGGTGACCACGGAGAAGCAACCTACCTTGTGACTCGTCAAGTTGTTTATTGACCAGCGTGATGTCCGCATCCGCAATGTCGAGTTGCCGCTTTAGTTCGGCAACTCCATCTGTCCGGCTGGCCACCGGACTATCAGCCACCTGCATAGGAAAGGCGAGAATTAATACCTGAGATTATGATCCTCGGCACGCTGTCGCTTTCGACAACATACCGAGTCTCAGGGGCTACTATCTACATAGGGCGCACTTTTTGTGTAAAAACTGTCAAAGGGTATGTCATTTTTACACACCTCGAACCCCGCCAGCAAACTTCTGACGGCATCATGCAACCCGCCCTCGGCGGATGAAATTCTTTCAATCACCATACTCATCAATGTAAGGTGACCTTCTGAGATAGGCGCCCTCTCGAGCAAATCCTTCAGCTCCCCCGGCCGTACACCAGTTGGTGTCGAACTCTCCGGTCCGGACGGACTTGGGCAGACCCTCCGCGATGATACTTCAGGGTCACCCGCCCCGCCTGATGGCGCGGCAGATGGAGGCGTCTCGCTCTCCATCATCTCCGGACGAAGGTCCCCCGAAGACGAGCTCTGCTGAGAGGGACGGAGATCCGAACTACAAGATGAAAACTTCGGTTATCCGCAGAAGCAAAAATGGGGATGTCTCTTATTACAAAACTCCCATTTTCTACTTACGGCTCGCTGGAGGGCTGATTCCTTAGGGGAGATAGTGCGGCCAGGGTTCCCCCTGGTGAAGGACCCTCGGGTGGAAATTTCTTCCCCCGCTTTGAGGCCTTAGCCTCCGGATCTTCGGAAGCGGTCCTCTTCTCCCCCTGGAAGGAGGGATTCTCGATCCCCCCTTTTTTGAAAGCCTCCTTAATAGAGGCGGTAGTTTCTCTGTTTTCCCCTTCGCCCTCCTCTAGAGGTGCAACCTCCAGCATCTTGACCAGCACCGAATCTGGCGCGGTCTCCGGGAGGGGGGCCGGACACTGTATCAGCTTTGCTTGCGCTGTCCACTCCTGTTCAAAGGACGACTGGTTAGAAGGCAAGTCCAAGAATATGTAGACAAACAGTATGTCCGGACACAGGGCTACTTACCCGAGCGTCCAGGCGATTGCAGCTTAGGCCGGCATCCTCGGTCAATTCTGGACACACTTCTTGTGATCCGAAGAACAATTTGTACATCTCCACGGGTGTCGTACCCATGAAGTGTTGGAGAGCTTGTGGCCCCTCTGGATTGAATTCCCACAGGCGGAGGGGGCGGCGTTTGCAGGGCAGAAGACGCCGAACCAGCATAACCTGCATCACTACGACCAGATTGATCTCCCTCTCTTGGAGGTCTCGAATCCGGCCCTGCAATAGGGGTACGTCCTTTGACGGCCCCCAATTAAGCCCTTTGTTGACCCATGACATCAGCCGATGTGGAGGTCCTGAGCGAAAGATGGGCGGCGGCCTCTGCCTGCTGCCCCTGGGAGCGGTAATATAGAACCACTCCTGTTGCCACAAACCGAGTTCCTCCTGGAAAGAGCCTTCGGTCCATGGAGCATCAGCCCTCTTGCTTATAACCGCCCCGCCGCACTCTGCCTGACGCCCCCCGATCATCTTCGGCTCCACGTTGAAGGTTTTGAGCCACAAACCAAAGTGAGGGGTAGTGCGGAGGAAGGCTTCGCAGACGACAATGAATGATGAGATGTGGAGGATGGACTCCGGGGCCAAATCGTGGAATTCCAACCCGTAGTAAAACATGAGCCCCCTCACGAAGGGATCCATCGGGAAGCCTAAACCCCGACGGAGGTGAGATACGAACACGACGCTCTCGCCAGGCTCGGGAGTAGGGATGACTTGCCCTTGGGCAGGCAGCCTATGCGAAATCTCGTAGGTTAAGTACCTGGCTTCTCTCAGCTTCAGCACGTCCTCCTCCGTCACCACCGGCCTTGCAAGTCGGAGCTGGACATTGTCGAAGTTCCGAAGCGCTCGAATCTGGAGCCCTGAGTGTTGGAGCTCGGGGCAAGGGGCAGACTCGATTGAGGATTGAAGAAAGAAAACGAGCCTTGGTCTCATTATAAAGAGGGAGAATACCAAGAGCCGTCCCCGTAACCGTTTGGAACTCGCCTTCGATGGAGGAGGCGTGGCAACGGGCGCGGTGGGGTTACCCATGTCCGTATGGATGAGAATCCCGGAATAAGGGGGACACGATCTCTGCTTCGACAAGACGTGCCAAGGAAACCGCTTCGCTAAACGCGCTGAGGTGGTATAATAAAAACGATTCAGGTAAAAGCTTGGTAGTGGTGTGACGTCACGCCACCAAATGCGTTAGCGGATTGAACTTGTGTGAATATTATTCTCTCTACGGTGGTATGTGGAATCTATTTTACGGAGCCGGACACTATCCTGGTGTTCACAATCTTCTACAAACTATTCGGAGAAGGAACCTGCCTTGCAATGCCGAAGACAATATGCGCCGGACTCGTCGTCATTGAAGCCTGGTTCAGGGGCTACTGAGGGAGTCCTGCATTAGGGGGTGTCCGGATAGCCGAACTATCATCATCGGCCGGACTCCAAGACTATGAAGATACAAGATTGAAGACTTCGTCCCGTGTCCGGATGGGACTTTCCTTGGCATGGAAGGCAAGCTTGGCGATACGGATATGTAGATCTCCTACCATTGTAACCGACTCTATGTAACCCTAGCCCTCTCCGGTGTCTATATAAACCGGATGGCTTTAGTCCGTAGGACACATCAACCATTACAACAATCATACCATAGGCTAGCTTCTAGGGTTTAGCCTCCTTGATCTCATGGTAGATCTACTCTTGTAATACCCACATCATCAATATCAATCAAGCAGGACGTAGGGTTTTACCTCCATCAAGAGGGCCCGAACCTGGGTAAAACATCATGTCCCTTGTCTCCTGTTACCATCCGCCTAGACGCACAGTTCAGGACGCCCTACCCGAGATCCGCCGGTTTTGACACTGACAATTCCCCTTGCAATTGCATTGATAACCATTATCCCATTTTGCGTTACTTGCCTATCGAGACTAGCCATTTGAGTATTGCCGGCAACGTTACTTGTGCACATTAGTGATCTACACCTTCCATTACATACATACCATATCATTTGGTATCATCATATCATATCTTGTGTCCAAGTTTGTTCCCGCATATATACAATTGCTATCTTGGTTTGTGCAAAGTGGCCATACAAAAAAAAGAATAAGCTTTTAAGCAAATAAAAAGATAGAGAAAAGAGCTTGTAAGCAATAGCCATAGCATCAAAATATACCATATGGTATCATATACGATCATCTTGGATCATCTTGTGAGAAACACCGGGAACCATACATACATAGCATACTTGGGATAGAAAGTTTATCCATTTTGCATCTTATAGGTTGTGCACAAGTGTCGTCTCCGCCAATAGAGCAATCGTGCTCGCGTCTCTCTTGAGTTATGCAACATGAGCGTTCTGCGTGGATTCCACATTTTGTGCTCATTCCTTGGTTGCACGACCCCATTTATCTATCCGTGTGTGTGTGTTCCGTGTGCCATTCTATTGCTATTGGTCTACTTGTTTCACTTGCGAATTTGTGAATCTCTTTCAACATTATTGACTCTTGCTAACATTTTGCATCAAATTTTTTTGTGCCACTATCCTCACCGAGCTACTCCATAAGCTTTACTTGATAGGTGTGAGTGAACAAGTCCGGTACCAATTCCACTATTCTTTCATCTCACATTGAGTGAAACGGGATACATCCTCAACTTTGGGAAAAGGTAACTTGGTATTGTTTATCTCATTTCCTACTCACCTCTACTCGAGTCTTGTGATGGATAGGCAAGGCATTTCACCTTCGGTCTACAACAACAACGACGAGTTCGATGCCACGAAAAACAACTCTGACGCCAAGATGCAAGCTAAAATGGAGGAGATCAAAGCCCTCATCAAGGCCTATAAGCGATCTTCCTCATCTCCGAGAAGACGCTCAAGAGCAAATGCTTCCGAGCTACCATCTCCGGCAAGATCACATCAGCATCGACACCATCACCAACAAGAACGTGAAGGTCAAGAGCTCAACACAAACAACCGCTCAACGACTTCACCATCTCCCTTGGCATCTTCGCCAAGCGACTTCAAGGCATCTTCGCCTACGGACATACGGCATCTTTGCCAGTAAGAACCTCAAGGCTACGCTCAAGAGAAGCTCCCCAAGCTCAAGTCCGCGACTTCCACGAGCTACTACCACCTCGACATCGACCATGTGATTCCTTTCTATGGGACTCAAGAACCTGAGGAGTACCTCGAGTGGGAGCGTTTGATGGACGACTACCTCAAGCTACATCAAGTTCGTCCCGAAGATCAAGTGAAGTGCGCCACAAGAAACTTCCATGACTACGCATCGGCATGGTGGCTTCACACACAGTACTACGACATGAGTTGGCCCAAGATGAAGAGAGCTTTGCGGCAAGAGTTCGTGCCTCCAACCTACACGGAACAACTTCGACGCCAATTGGAGAACACCATCCAAGGATCCAAGTCCATCGACGCGTACTTCAAGGAGATGAAGATTGCCTTGCGACGAGCCGGCGTGGACGGCCCCATTTTGATGAAGTTCCACTTCATGATGGGATTGCACAACGACATCTCCAAGACTATCTTCCTCGAGAACTACAAGTCCATCGACGACTACTACATTGGTGCTCTCAAGGCGGAACAACAACTCATGAAGGCCAAGGCTTCTCCACCCCAAGCAAACTTCGCGGCGACCAAGCTCCATGAGAACGAGCATGAGGATAGTACCACCAAGATGTCCAAGCCCGACGAGCTCCAAGATGATGCTCCCAAGTTCGACTTCACCGCCACCCCTCTTTGTGGCATGGATGGTGCCGAGTCTACCACGACTCTTTTTCAAGACGGTGCAGCGACTAGTACGACTACGGAGACCCTCAAGGACCAAGCTTTGGAGGCGAGCGACAAGGTGGTGAGCAAGGATGATGCTTCCATCTTTGGAGGCGAGAGTGATGATGTGCCATCTTCGGCCTTCATCCACGGTGACAATGATGAGATGATCGAGCATGGGATTTTCCCTTCGGTCATGGAGGAGAGTGATGATGTGCCATCTTCGGCCTTCATCCACGGCGACGACGACGAGATGGTTGATCATGGGATTCTCCCTTCGACCACGGCGACGTATGATGACTTGAGTGACTTTTGCCACCATATTGAGAGTGAGAGTGACTCCACCATATGTGACTTTGAGTGCACCTATTTTGAGGAAGTGAGTGAACCACCACATAGAGAGAGTGTGATAGTTGATAGGTCTCGTGAGGCCATTTGCATTTCTAACAACTTGACCTCTACCTCTATTGTGTCTTCTCATTTGGTGCTAGGTCCCATTTATGATGACGCGCCGATCCTCGATGACTTCGTCCTCCCTTTGGACAAGACGATGGCCATGGTGGAATATGATGCACCCCCCACATGGTTCCATCAAGATGATGATATTGACCACCATTTGGTCATTCCACCTCACCTACACCACTTGAGTGGAATGAACAAGGTAACATAGGTGAAGGTGATGCTCTAGTCCCACTAGTGGACATTCTTGACATTGATTGCTTGCATGATGTTGATCCACCTAGTACCATGCTTCATGCTAGTATGATTTCCCCATGCAATGATTTGCCCATTTATGATGAATATAATGATTCTCATGTGGAGTCTATTAGTAGTGATGCCATGTTACATAGGATTTCTTGTGACAATTCCCTTGGTCACATCATGTTTGATAATCCGCTTGACTTGTCATATGCTATGCATGAGATCAACCATATGTCTTATTTGCAATCTCTTCATAGTGACTATGCATATGCCATTAAAATAAACTCAATTTGCACATATGGCATAGATGACAAGCTCATGGTTATTGGCATTTGTCTTTCTTGTGATGATATTGATATGCTCCCTTTGCATCATTTATCTCATATGACATGCCATGCCCACCTAGCTTCGGATATGCATTGTTTTGGATGTTGTCCATTTTCTCCATATGATGTTTCCAATGTTGTTCATGAGGAGACCCCCATAGTTTCCTCATACATTTTAGGAGATTTTGATACATCACATTCATTGCATGATCCCAATACTTGTGTGCACCATATGCTCCCCATGAACAAACATGCTATTGATGTGCCATATACTTGCATTCTCAATCTGTGTCCCCATCGTGTCATACATAATAACTATTCTTTCATGATGGATGACATGTTCTTATACCATGCATCAAATTTCTTTGAGCGATGCTTATCTTGTGCTAATTCACACGTGCACATACACATCATGACGGATGATGTGTACATTTACCACGCGCACAATTTCTTTGGTTTGTGTCTCTTTTGTGTAGGTACCCATGAATACTTGTCAACCTCGCAATCCCACGAGTTGAGAAAACGAGCTCTAGAGAGCAACGATGATTTGGGATCCCATGGATTGTCTTTCCCACCGCCCTCTTCGCGCAAAGACTTCATGCATTTATTCTACATGGCCCTCACTTGGATATGGGTTGTAGTTCATTACATATATATGCCCATCTTGCCATGTTCACTTTGCATGATATGCCCATTCCTATGCCTTTGCCATGCATTTGTGACCCATGCTTTGCATTACACATGATGATTGATTCTAGCACTCGTATGTGTATTTGCAAGCTTGGTGGAGATATTGTTTGTTCTTGCCATGTTTACTTTGTGCCCAATGCTTATGATCATGCTATGATCTTGCTTCGTGTTCGTGCTTGTGATATGTCATGTGGATTGCCTATGCCTATTATTTGCTTACATGACATGATTGCCATGATTTCCCCTAGTGTGTTGCATCTTCGCTCCACTAGTTTGCATGACTTGATTACTATGATTGCTTATGTTGCATCACCAATGACTCATACTTGCTCATTTCATGCGGTTGATGACAACCATCTACATGCTTTGCACGTGATTGTTATTACTTCTTGTCACATATCTCCATATGTTGCCTCTCTCATGCTAGATTTGCCATGTATTGAGTGCAACCATGCTATTAGTCTTGCTCATGAGTTTGCCCACATAGCATTCTCACATATGTTTGGAGATTTTGACATATTACTTGTGAAGCATGCTTGTCTTACTTCTTTGCACCATATACCTAGTGCCATGAATATTGCCATTGTTGCATCATATTATTCATGCACTTGTGCTTCTAATGGTTATGTGCACAAGATGAGAACCATCATGATGGATGATGTGTTTGTCTACCATGCGCATAATTTCTTTGTTTTGTTTTGTGCATGTGTAGGATACTTGGACTTTGTGTCAACTTCCACTTCACGTGAGTTGACCATTCGAGCTCTTGAGAGCGAGCCTCATACATTATACCACGACTCGCTTCTACACCGTATTTGCTTCCACTTCGGCATTGTGAAGAATGCACAAGGACACGCCTTCAAGGTGACATCCTTCTTGAGCTTAGATATTGTGGATCATACTTCATGTGTTGCTTGCACCATTTGCACGCATGTTCGAGATATTGCTTTCACCCATGATTGCCACATTTCCATGCTTCATGATATATATACCTTGTGTGTTGCATCCAATTCTTGGTCTACTTGCTACTATCATATGATTGGTTGCACCAATATCATTTCTTCACATATGCCATGTCCCTTTGCTTGTCACATGCTAGACTTGATTGCCTCACACATGATGAACACTTGCTATTTCTATTGTGTTGAGTGCCACACTATATTCACTACACCCTATGCACATTATGCTTGGATTGTCTTGCACTTGACCCATGTGTTTAGACACTTCATTTTATTTGGTGTTGTGAATACTTCCTATGCCTACCATAGACCTTTCATTGAGCAATTTGTGAATACTTGCTATGACCTTGAGGTAGATGCTTATGCTCTTGTCACACATATTTGCATCTCTATCTCACATTTACATGCTTGTCCCCATGATATCTTTGCTTGTGCTCAATTTATGTGCTTACATGCCATGTCACAACCCTTTGTCAAACCATATGCTATGCTTGATGACAACACTTGTTTGGTGAATCACCTCTTGAATGCTTGGTTTTGTACTAATGCTAACCACATTTGTTTTTCCAAGTATTTGTTGTATTTGCTCATTTTGAAGGAATCACAAGACGGTGCGACATTGGAGAGTGCCCATTTCGAGTTACTAAACGATGAGTGCTTGGTGATCGACCACTTCGACACGGCACCGCCATCTCTTTCCCATGGTGATTTGGTTTTTTGATCCGAGGTCGGATCTTTTCCAAGGGGGAGGGGATGATACGGAGCATCCTACGGTCATCGCCATATCAAGAGTCCGTTTGGCAAGTGACACGTGCGACCTCTACTTCTCATACATAAAGGTGAATCTTCTCCTTTACACGTGCTCACTTGACCCCTTCGAGGATGGTGTACTACTTGACACTTCTCCCGTGTGTTGGGGAACGTAATAATTTCAAAAAAAATCCTACGCACACGCAAGATCATGGTGATGCATAGCAACGAGAGGGGAGAGTGTTGTCCATGTACCCTCGTAGGCCGAAAGCGGAAGCGTTAGAACAACGCGGTTGATGTAGTCGTACGTCTTCACGGCCCGACCGATCAAGCACCGAAACTACGGCACCTCCGAGTTCTAGCACACGTTCAGCTCGATGACGATCCCCGGACTCCGACCCAGCAGGGTGTCGGGGATGAGTTCCGTCAGCACGACGGCGTGGTGACGATGATGATGTTGTACCGACACAGGGCTTCGCCTAAGCACCGCAACGATATGACCGAGGTGGAATATGGTGGAGGGGGCACCGCACACGGCTAAGGAACGGTCACGATGATCAACTTGTGTTCCTAGAGGTGCCCCCCTGCCCCCGTATATAAAGGAGCCAAGGGGGGGGCTAGCCAAGGAGGGCGCGCCAAGGAGGAGTCCTACTCCCACCGGGAGTAGGATTCCCCCCCCCTTCCAAGTAGTAGGAGTAGGAGTCTAGGAAAGGGGAAGAGAAGAGAAGGAAGGAGGGGGCGCAGCCCCTCCCCCTAGTCCAATTCGGACTAGTCCTTGGGGGCGCCCAGCCTCTCCTCTCTCTTTCCCCTAAAGCCCAATAAGGCCCATATACTCCCCGGCGAATTCCCGTAACTCTCTGGTACTCCAAAAAATACCCGAATCACTCGGAACCTTTCCGAACTCCGAATATAGTCGTCCAATATATCGATCTTTACGTCTCGACCATTTCGAGACTCCTCGTCATGTCCCCGATCTCATCCGGGACTCCGAACTCCTTCGGTACATCAAAAACTCATAAACTCATAATATAACTGTCATCGAAACCTTAAGCGTGCGGACCCTACGGGTTCGAGAACAATGTAGACATGACCGAGACACATCTTCGGTCAATAACCAATAGCGGAACCTGGATGCTCATATTGGCTCCCACATATTCTATGAAGATCTTTATCGGTCAAACTGCATAACAACATACGTTGTTCTCTTTGTCATCGGTATGTTACTTGCCCGAGATTCGATCGTCGGTATCTCAATACCTAGTTCAATCTCTTTACCGGCAAGTCTCTTTACTCATTACATAATACATCATTTCGCAACTAACTCATTAGTCACATTGCTTGCAAGGCTTATAGTGATGTGTATGTCACGCCCAATATGCGACCCTATCCAAAAGGAACTCGAAGGTCCCACCAAGGATAGACACGCATATTGGAATGCTTTTGCAAGGTGGATATCATTACATCAACATTACATAATAGATGGGGATACATACAAGAGGCATACAATGCCACACGAATACAACATCACAATACATAAGAGCATCATCCGACTACGGATGAAACACAAATAATAACTCAAACGACATCCATCATGCTAGCCCAGGCTGTCGACCTGGAACCTATCCCCTGATCGAATAAGAAGCAGAAGAAGAACTCCAAGACAAGCAAACATCGCTCTCGCGTCAAGATCATCGCAAAACCTATACCTGCAACTGTTGTTGTAGTAATCTGTGAGCCACGAGGACTCAGCAACCCATTACCATGGGTATCAAGACTAGCAAAGCTTAATAGGAAAGGAAGGGGTAAAGTGGTGAGGTTGCAGCAGCGACTAAGCATGATATGGTGGCTAACATACGCAAATAAGAGCGAGAAGAGAGCAAGCGGAATGGTCGTCAACTAGCAATGATCAAGAGGTGATCCTGAACTCCTACTTACGTCAAACATAACCCAGAAACCGTGTTCACTTCCTGGACTCCACCGAGAATAGACCATCACGGCTACACACGCGGTTGATGCGTTTTAATTCGGATCTGGTGTCAAGTTATCTACAACCGGACATTAACAAATTCCCATCTGCCAATAACCACAGGCACGGCTTTCGAAAGATTATACCCTGCAGGGGTGTCCCAACTTAGCCCATGATAAGCTCTCGCGATCAACGAAGGATAAACCTTCTCCCAGGAAGACCCGATCAGACTCGGAATCCCGGTTTACAAGACATTTCGAATGGTAAAACAAGACCAGCAAAGCCGCCCGATGCGCCGACAATCCCGATAGGAGCTGCACATATCTCGTTCTCAGGGCAACACCGGATAAGTCAAGCTACGAGTAAAATCAACCCTCGAGTTGCCCCGAGGTGGCCCCGCAGGCTGCTCGGTTCGGACCAACACTTAGACAAGCACTGGCCCGGGGGGGCTAAAATAAAGATGACCCTCGAGAGAGCGACTCCCAAGGGAAAAGTAGGTGGTGGTGAGGCAAATGGTAAAACCAAGGTCGGGCCTTGCTGGAGGAGTTTTATTCAAAGCGAACTGTCAAGGGGGTCCCATAAATCACCCAACCGCGTAAGGAACGCAAAATCCGGGAACATAACACCGGTATGACGGAAACTAGGGCGGCAAGAGTGGAACAAAACACCAGGCAAAAGGCCGAGTCTTCCACCCTTTACCAAGTATATAGATGCATTAATTAAATAAGATATATTGTGATATCCCAACCAAAATCCTATCCACCATGGAGCAATCTTCAACTTCACCTGCAATTAACAACGCTATAAGAGGGCTGAGCAAATCGGTAACATAGCCAATCAATGGTTTGCTGGAGGGGTGTCAAAGGTTATAGGTTCATGACAATTTGGGAGGCTTGAAGAGCAAATGATAGGTAACGCAGCATAGCGATAGAACGAAGCAACTAGCATAGCAATGATAGTAGTGAGATCCAGGATAGCGGTCATCTTGCCTGAAATCCCGCAAGGAAGAAGAACGAGTCCATGAGGAAGACGAACGGATGAAGCCGAACCAAGCGTAGACGAACGAATCCTCACGATCGCAACGAAACGTGAACTATCGAAAAGAAGCACACAACATGGTAAACACACCACACATGAACATGACATGATGCACAAACAAGTATGATGCAAGACAAGACTACATGAAGCTACTCATGGCAAGAAATGATGCAAACAAGAGCAACACATCAAAGCAAGTTTAAATGAGGCCGGGAACAACATATAACAATTCCGGTAAGTCCTCATATGCAAATTTCGAAATTGGTCCAGATCTGAATAAACTTTATGTTCAAGTTGTTAAACAGCAAGTTAAGATGCACCAAGATGATCTACACGAGATCCTAGTCAAGTTAAATATAAAGTTCATTAGATTTGGAGTTACGGCCTAGAAGATATGAGCAAAACAAGTTAAACATGGCATTGATGCTAAATGCACCCAAACATCAAGCAAACACCTCAAAACAAGGATGCAACATGATAATATGAAGCTACATGCAAAATCAAGCAAGTTTCATATAGAGCACACTCAAAACGGAGCAACGGTTCAACACATACGCACTATACAAGTTATAGCAACAATCTGTCCAAAACAGCAACTAGGCATATTACAAGCATCAAAACAACATGCTACAGCACCTCAACATAAGAACAAAAGACATGGTCATGATGTACAGGTAAAGCATGACAAAACATGAACACTGAGCTATCTCCAGAAATCACTAGAACATGCTCAAACCCACATGGCAAGATTGCAAATAATAACAGTTTCAGACATATCAGGAAATAACATCAGGTTGCAATGTTTAGAGCTATCAAACAACACGTTACAGGAACTTATCATGGCAAACAAAGGCATGGCATGAATCTACTAAATACATAGAACAAAAATCCTTTACTGACCAAGAGCCAAAAAGGATCAGAAGATATGAAGGCACCCATGTAAACATGGCAAGTAAAATGACAGATTCATACATGGCAGGAACAACAATAAGTAGGCATGTTGGTGACCTTGAACCACTCATCACAGAGAAATACATGGCATGGCAAGGCAACCAGCAGCAAGAAGACATGTTTATGAAGCTAAGCATGGCAAGATCAAGTTCATAGGGTGCATGGATCACTAACAATAATCATGGCAACATTGAACTTCATGTTAACAGGCTGAAAGCAACATCATTTAGCAAATTTTGAGCAAGATATGAACAATCTACAGCAAGCTATAAATGTAACCAGAGGCATGGATGGATAGCTCATAACCATATGTTCAAAACATCCTTACTGAAGTATCTCAAAATAAGCATGGATCTCTCTGTAGCATCAAGTTTACATGGCATAAAAATAACAGCAGAACAGGGACTAAAATCAGCAACATCACGATGCCTAGTTTACATGCTTGTGCTATTCACCACATTAATCACAAAAATACATGTCATACACCCCTGGAAAGATGGCATGGCATAGATCAAAACACATGTAGACATCAACCTCATAGGATGCACACATCAATCATGGCAAAAATGACAAATGAGCATGTTATAACAGTTTCAGCAGATTAACATCAGATAGCAGTCTTCCAACAGCATTTCGGGCATCAAGATGAGCTCAAATGAAAATCATGCAATGGAACTAAATGAAGTACTCGTCGAGGTGAACAATTTTACATATTACACGCACGAAACGGAGCAGTATGCGTGGAGTTATGATGCAATGAACATGGTATGATAATGTCAAAATATTCGGGACTTTAGTGGAAATTCAACCTCCGAAAGTGGACGCGGTCGTGCGGGACGGAGATATCCGAGTCGGCCACGGGCGTTTGGAAGGCGGGGCTGGTGGATCTCGTCCAGATCCGGTGGATCCGGCGACGGCGGCTCCGGCGAGGCCTCCGGCGAGGGCGTCGGCTAGAGTAGGAGAGGCGCGGGGAAGGCGAGGCGCGAGATGGTGGCGAAGGCGGCGGGGCCGGAGCGCAGGACCACCGCGGGGTGACGGCGCAGCTCGACCGCGGCGGCGCGCGGCCGGGGCGGCGGAGGCGGCTCGGCGCCGGCCGGCAGCGCAATTCGGGAGCCGACGGGGTCGGGCGGTGGAGGCGAGGCCCCGGCGGCGAGGCGCGGGGTCGCGGGCGCGGCCCTGGGCTGGATCCGCGGTGACGACAGCGGAGGAAGGCGCCGGAGGTGGACGGGGGTCGCCGGCGAGGCTGCCGGAGATGGCGAGCGGCGGCGGGCGGCGGCGCGGGCCCCGCGGGCCGGATCTGGGCCCCGCGGGCCCTGACGGCGGATACAGCGGCGGGAGCGACATGGCGAGGTGGGATTGGCTGCGGCTGACGGGACGGACGTGTCCGGCGCGGGTGGACGCGTCCGGCTGCGAGAGGAAGGGGAAAGGCTAGGGTTCGACCGCGAAATCGGGGAAGGGGGGCTAATTTATAGGTAGAAGGAGCTAGGAGTGTCCAAATGAGGCACGGTTTTCGCCCACACGATCATGATCGAACAACCGAGAGCATGGAGGGGGGTTTGCCGGGTTTTGGGCCACTTTGGAAGGGGTGTTGGGCTGCAACACAAAGAGGCCTTCGGGCTACGCGATTAACCGTTGGAGTATCAAACGACCTTCAAATGGCACGAAACTTGACAGGCGGTCTATCGGTGCTATACCAAGGCCGCTTGACAAACCTCGGGCCATTCCGAGAAAGTTTAACACCCGCTCACAACGAGAGACAAAAGGGGGACGCCGGAGGACATAGAAGTGCCGGATTGCAAAACGGACAACGGGGAAAATGCTCGGATGCATGAGACGAACACGTATGCAAAATGAAATGCACATGATGACATGATAAAATGCAACATGCAAGCAAATTACATGGCAACGACAACGAATAACTAGCAGACACTTGGCGCATCGGATCCGGGGCGTTACAGTGTATTACCGAGAGGGCCCAGAGATACCTCTCCGACAATCAGAGTGACAAATCCTAATCTCGAAATACGCCAACCCAGCAAGTACCTTTGGAGACACCTATAGAGCACCTTTATAATCACCCATTTACATTGTGACGTTTGGTAGCACACAAAGTGTTCCTCCGGTAAACGGGAGTTGCATAATCTCATAGTTATAGGAACTTGTATAAGTCATGAAGAAAGCAATAGCAACATACTAAACGATCAAGTGCTAAGCTAACGGAATGGGTCAAGTCAATCACATCATTCTCCTAATGATGTGATCCCATTGATCAAATGACAACTCATGTCTATGGTTAGGAAACTTAACCATCTTTGATTAACGAGCTAGTCAAGTAGAGGCATACTAGTGACACTATGTTTGTCTATGTATTCACACATGTATTATGTTTCCGGTTAATACAATTCTAGCATGAATAATAAACATTTATCATGAAATAAGGAAATAAATAATAACTTTATTATTGCCTCTAGGGCATATTTCCTTCAGTCTCCCACTTGCACTAGAGTCAATAATCTAGTTCACATCGCCATGTGATTTAACACCAATATTCACATCTGTATGTGATTAATACCCATAGTTCACATTGTCATGTGATCAACACCCAAAGGGTTTACTAGAGTCAATAATCTAGTTCACATCGCTATGTGATTAACACCCAAAGAGTACTAAGGTATGATCATGTTTTGCTTGTGAGAGAAGTTTAGTCAACGGGTCTGTCATATTCAGAGCCGTATGTATTTTGCAAATATTCTATGTCCACAATGCTCTGCACGGAGCTACTCTAGCTAATTGCTCCCACTTTCAATATGTATCCAGATTAGAGTCATCTGGATTGGTGTAAAAGCTTGCATCGTTGTAACTTTTTACGACGGGCTCTTTTATCACCTCCATAATCGAGAAACATCTCCTTAGTCCTCACTAAGGATATTCTTGACCGTTGTCCAGTGATCTACTCTTAGATCAAAATTGTATTCCTTTGCCAAACTCAGAGCAAGGTATACAATAGGTCTGGTACACAACATAGCATACTTTATAGAACCTATGACTGAGGCATAGGGAATGACTTTTCATTCTCTTTCTATTTTCCGCCATGGTCGGGTTTTGAGTCTTACTCAATTTCACACCTTTGCATCACAGGCAAGAACACTTTCTTTGACTGTTCCATTTTGAACTACTTCAAAATCTTGTCAAGGTATGTACTCATTGAAAAATCTTATCAAGCGTCTTGATCTATCTTTATAGATCTTGATGCTTAATGTGTAAGCAGCTTTACTGAGGTCTTTCTTTGAAAAGAACTCCTTTCAAATACTCCTTTATGCTTTCCAGAAAAATTCTACATCATTTCTGATCAACAATATGTTACTCACATATATTTATCAGAAAGGTGGTAGTGCTCCCACTCACTTTATTGTAAATACAGGCTTCACCGCAAGTCTATATAAAACTATATGCTTTGATCAACTTATCAAAGCATATATTCCAACTCTGAGATGCTTCCACCAGTCCATAGATGGATCGCTGGAGCTTGCACATTTTGTTAGCATCTTTAGGATTGACAAAACCTTCTGGTTGCATCATATGCAACTCTTCTTTAATAAATCCATTAAGGAATGCAGTTTTCACATCCATTTGCAAGATTTCATAAAATGTGGCAATTCCTAACATGATTCGGACAGACTTAAGCACCGATACGAGTGAGAAAATCTCATCATACTCAACACCTTGAACTTGTCAAAAAAAATTGCGACAAGTCGAGCTTCGTAGATAGTAATACTACTATCAGTGTCCATCCTCCTCTTGAAGATCCATTTATTCTTAATGACACACCGATCATCGGGCAAGTCAATCAAAGTCCATACTTTGTTCTCATACATGGATCCCATCTCAGATTTCATGGCCTCAAACCATTTCGCGGAATCTGGGCTCATCATCGCTTCCTCATAGTTCGTAGGTTTATCATGGTCTAGTAACAAGACTTCCAGAATAGGATTACCGTACCACACTAGCGCGAACCGTACTCTGGAATACCTACGAGGTTCTGTAGTAACTTGATTTGAAGTTTCATGATCATCATCATTAGCTTCCTCGCTAATCGATGTAGCAATCACTGGAACTGATTTCTGTGATGAACAACTTTCCAATTTGGGAGAAGGTACAATTACCTCATCAAGTTCTACTTTCTTCCCACTCACTTCTTTTGAGAGAAACTCCTTCTCTAGAAAGGATCCATTCTTAGCAACAAATGGTTTTGCCTTCGGATCTGTGATAGAAGGTGTACCCAACAGTTTCTTTGGGTATTCTATGAAGACGCACTTCTCCGATTTGGGTTCGAGCTTATCAGGTTGAAAACCTTTTTCATATAAGCATCGCAACCCCAAACTTTAAGAAACGACGGCTTAGGTTTACTGCTAAACCATAGTTCATATGATGTCGTCTCAACGGATTTAGATGGTGCCCTATTAAACGTGAATGCAGCTGTCTCTAATGCATAACCCCAAAATGATAGTGGTAAACCGATAAGAGACATCATAGGTTGCACCATATCTAGTAAAGTACGATTACAACGTTCGGACAGACCATTACATTGTGGTGTTCTAGGTGGCATGAGTTACGAAACTATTTCACATTGTTTCAAATGAAGACCAAACTCGTAACTCAAATATTCGTCTCCATGATCAGATCGTAGAAACTTTATTTTTCTTGTTACGATGATTTTCCACTTCACTCTGAAATTCTTTGAACTTTTCAAATGTTTCAGACTTATGTTTCATCAAGTAGATATACCCATATCTGCTCAAATCATCTGTGAAGGTCAGAAAATAACGAAACGCGCCGCGAGCCTTAACACTCATCAGATCGCATACATTGGTATGTATTATTTCCAATAAGTCGGTAGCTCATTCCATTGTTCTGGAGAATGGAGTTTTAGTCATCTTGCCCAAAAGGCATGGTTCGCAAGCATCAAAATGATTCATAACCAAGTGATTCCGAAAATCCATCTTTATGGAGTTTCTTCATGCGCTTTACACCGATATGACTCAAAATGGCAGTGCCACAAATAAGTTGCACTATCATTATTAACTTTGCATCGTTTGGCATCAATATTATGAATATGTGTATCACTACGATCGAGATCCAACAAACTATTTTCATTGGGTGTATGACCATTTGAAGGTTTTATTCATGTAAACAGAATAACAATTATTCTCTGACTTTAAATGAATAACTGTATTGCAATAAACATGATCAAATTATATTCATGCTCAACACAAACGCCAAATAACATTTATTTAGGTTCAACACTAATCTCAAAAGTGTAGGGATAGTGTGATGATGATCATATCAACCTTGGAACTACTTCCAACACACATCGTCACTTCACCCTCAACTACTCTCTGTTTATTCTGTAACTCCTGTTTTGAGTTACTAATCTTAGCAACCGAACAAGTATCAAATACTCAGGGGCTACTATAAACACTAGTAAGGTACACATCAATAACCTGTATATCAAATATACCCTTGTTCACTCTGCCATCCTTCTTATCCACCAAATATTCAGGGTATTTCCGTTTCTAGTGACCATTTCCTTTGCAGTGTAAGCACTCAGTTTCAGGCTTTGGTTCAGCTTTGGGCTTCTTCGTGGGAGTGACAACTTGCTTGTCATTCTACTTGAAGTTCCCCTTTCTTTCCCTTTGCCCTTTTCTTGAAACTAGTGATCTTGTCAACCATCAACACTTGATGCTCTTTCTTGATTTCTACCTTCGTCGATTTCAACATCACGAAGAGTTCGCGAATCGTTTTCGTCATCCCTTTCATACTATAGTTCATCACAAAGTTCTACTAACTTGGTGATGGTGACTAGAGAACTCTATCAATCACTATCTTATCTGGAAGATTAACTCCCACTTGATTCAAGCGATTGTAGTACCCAGACAATCTGAGCACATGCTCACTAGTTGAGCGATTCTCCTCCATCTTTTAGCCATAGAACTTGTTGGAGACTTCATATCTCTCAACTCGGGTATTTGCTTGAAATATTTAACTTCAATTCCTGGAACATCTCATATGGTCCATGACGTTCAAAACATCTTTGAAGTCCCGATTCTAAGCCGTTAAGCATGGTGCACTAAACTATCAAGTAGTCATCATATTGAGCTAGCCAAACGTTCATAATGTCTGCATCTGCTCCTGCAATAGGTCTGTCACCTAGCGGTGCATCAAGGACATAATTCTTCTGTGCAGCAATGAGGATAAACCTCTGATCACGGATCCAATCCGCATCATTGCTACTAACATTTTTCAACACAATTTTCTCTAGGAACATATCAAAATAAACATATGAAAGCAACAACGCGAGCTATTGATCTACAATATAATTTGCAAAATAGTACCAGGACTAAGTTCATGATAAATTTAAGTTCAATGAATCATATTACTTAAGAACTCCCACTTAGACAGACATCTCTCTAGTCATCTAAGTGATCACGTGATCCAAATCAACTAAACCATGTCCGATCATCACGTGAGATGGAGTAGTTTTCAATGGTGAACATCACTATGTTGATCATATCTACTATATGATTCACGCTCGACCTTTCGGTCTCCGTGTTTTGAGGCCATATCTGTATATGCTAGGCTCGTCAAGTTTAACCTGAGTATTCCGCATGTGCAACTGTTTTGCACCCGTTGTATTTGAACGTAGAGCCTATCACACCCGATCATCACGTGGTGTCTCAGCACGAAGAACTTTCGCAACGGTGCATACTCAGGGAGAACACTTCTTGATAATTAGTGAGAGATCATCTTAAAATGCTACCGTCAATCAAAGCAAGATAAGATGCATAAAGGATAAACATCACATGCAATCAATATAAGTGATATGATATCGCCATCATCATCTTGTGCTTGTGATCTCCATCTCCGAAGCACCATCGTGATCACCATCGTCACCGGCGCGACACCTTAATCTCCATCGTAGCATCGTTGTCGTTTATGCCATCTATTGCTTCTACGACTATCGCTATCGCTTAGTGATAAAGTAAAGCAATTATAGGGCATTTGCATTTCATACAATAAAGCGACAACCATATGGCTCCTGCCAGTTGTCGATAACTCGGTTACAAAACATGATCATCTCATACAATAAAATATAGCATCACGTCTTGACCATATCACATCACAACATGCCCTGCAAAAACAAGTTAGACGTCCTCTACTTTGTTGTTGTAAATTTTACGTGGCCGCTACGGGCTGAGCAAGAACCGTTCTTACCCTCGCATCAAAACCACAACGATAGTTTGTCAAGTTGGTGCTGTTTTAACCTTCGCAAGGACCGGGTGTAGCCACAATTGGTTCAACTAAAGTGAGAGAGGCAGACACCTGCCGGTCACCTTTAAGCAACGAGTGCTCGTAGCGGTGAAACCAGTCTTGCGTAAGCGTACGCGTAATGTCAGTCCGGGCCGCTTCATCTCACAATGCCGCTGAACCAAAGTATGACATGCTGGTAAGCAGTATGACTTATATCGCTCACAACTCACTTGTGTTCTACTCGTGCATATAACATCTACGCATAAAACCAGGCTCGGATGCCACTGTTGGGGAACATAGTAATTTCAAAAAAATTCCTACGCACACGCAAGATCATGGTGATGCATAGCAACGAGAGGGAAGAGTGTTGTCCACGTACCCTCGTAGGCCGAAAGCGGAAGCGTTAGAACAACGCGGTTGATGTAGTCGTACATCTTCACGGCCCGACCGATCAAGCACCGAAACTACGGCACCTCCGAGTTCTAGCACACGTTCAGCTCGATGACGATACCCGGACTCCGATCCAGCAGGGTGTCGGGGATGAGTTCCGTCAGCACGACGGCGTGGTGACGATGATGATGTTCTACCGACGCAGGGCTTCGCCTAAGCACCGCAACGATATGACCGAGGTGGAATATGGTGGAGGGGGGCACAGCACACGGCTAAGGAACGATCATGATGATCAACTTGTGTTGCAAGAGGTGCCCCCTGCCCCCGTATATAAAGGAGCCAAGGGGGAGGGGGCGGCCGGCCAAGGAGGGCGTGCCAAGGAGGAGTCCTACTCCCACCGGGAGTAGGATTCCCCCCTTCCAAGTAGTAGGAGTACGAGTCTAGGAAAGGGGAAGAAAAGAGAAGGAAGGAGGGGGCGCAGCCCCCCCCCCTAGTCCAATTCGGACTAGGCCTTGGGGGGGGCGCCCAACCTCTCCTGTCTCTTTCCCCTAAAGCCCAATAAGGCCCATATACTCCCCGGCGAATTCCCGTAACTCTCCGGTACTCGGAAAAATACCCGAATCACTCGGAACCTTTCCGAACTCCGAATATAGTCGTCCAATATATCGATCTTTACGTCTTGACCATTTAGAGACTCCTCGTCATGTCCCTGATCTAATCCGGGACTCCGAACTCCTTCGGTACATCAAAAACTCATAAACTCATAATATAACTGTCATTGAAACCTTAAGCGTGCGGACCCTACGGGTTTGAGAACAATGTAGATATGACCGAGACACGTCTCCGGACAATAACCAATAGTGGAACCTGGATGCTCATATTGGCTCCCACATATTCTACGAAGATCTTTATCGGTCAAACCGCATAACAACATACGTTGTTCCCTTTGTCATCGGTATGTTACTTGCCCGAGATTCGATCGTCGATATCTCAATACCTAGTTCAATCTCTTTACCGGCAAGTCTCTTTACTTGTTACATAATACATCATTTCGCAACTAAATCATTAGTCACATTGCTTGCAAGGCTTATAGTGATGTGTGTTACCGAGAGGGCCCAGAGATACCTCTCCGATAATCGGAGTGACAAATCCTAATCTCGAAATACGCCAACCCAACAAGTACCTTTGGAGACACCTGTAGAGCACCTTTATAATCACCCAGTTATGTTGTGACATTTGGTAGCACACAAAGTGTTCCTCCGGTAAACGGGAGTTGCATAATCTCATAGTTATAGGAACTTGTATAAGTCATGAAGAAAGCAATAGCAACATACTAAATGATCAAGTGCTAAGCTAACGGAATGGGTCAAGTCAATCACATCATTCTCCTAACGATGTGATCCCATTAATCAAATGACAACTCATGTCTATGGTTAGGAAACTTAACCATCTTTGATTAACGAGCTAGTCAAGTAGAGGCATACTAGTGACACTATGTTTGTCTATGTATTCACACATGTATTATGTTTCCGGTTAATACAATTCTAGCATGAATAATAAACATTTATCATGAAATAAGGAAATAAATAATGACTTTATTATTGCCTCTAGGGCATATTTCCTTCACCATGTGCATGCATAGGTATTGTCGGAGCTTCACGGATGTCAAGGAGGAGTGCAAGTGCCAAGGAACACCTACACCATCCGCGAGGGAAGCATGGAAGCGAAGACGGAAGAAGAAGGAGCTGCGGAGTCTACAGCGACAGGATGACCGGAAGCCACCGGACGTCCGACCCCCCTACAGCGCCCGGACGACCGGACTACGCCGGACGTCCGACACCTGGAACTCCAGATAGCCCAAGAGACTTGCCGACGAGATCTACAGCGACCGGACGACCGACCGAGATCGGACGTCCGACACCTCCCAGGCCACGGACGACCGAGAGCCTCCGGACGACCGGTGCCACGGCGACAGAATGATATTTATGGAAGTCCAAAGACTTCCGGACGTCCGGACCGTCCCGAGCTTCCGGACGTCCGACCCCCACCGGACGTCCGATGCCTGTGTGCGCAGCCGCGGGCCTTTGTCCTTGTATCCCTCTCCCACTTACCCCTTTGTGGCTTAGACTATAAATAGACGACCTCCACCTCCTTTCTAAGGTTAGCAAAGTGATAGCTCATTTGTATGTGAGCTTTGCTCCTACCTATCTCTACTCTTGAGAGAGAGAGAGACCGCTACTCCATTGGAGGCCAAGACCTCCATCTAGGAGAAGTTCCTACGGGATATCATCAAGACCCCCTCGTGGGAAGATCCGTCTAGGATATCATCAATACCTCCTCTTGGAGATGAACCTTACCTTGTATATTTCCCTTTGTTGTGCATGTACCTTGTGATCTTGTGTGTTTGATTGTCTAGTGGATGTGTGATTGGACTTGTTCTTGAGTGTTTCCCCTTGTGATTTCTCCCCATTATTCCTCGTGTTCTTCGTGTTCTTCGAGGGATCCCACTCCAAACGTGAAAGATCGGCCTACACCGGGTTAGCCCCGTATCAGTAACCCCCAACATCAAAACCACCATCACTACTAATCCCTCCTTGACGGATTGCATTGATGAACATGAGGGGTCTAGTGAGGAAGTAAATGAATTTGAGTATTTTATGAGTAAGTCAAGGGCAAATACAAGAAGCACTTTGTTACTCTCTTGGAACAACTTGGTGAAGCCAATGACATGATTGAGGCTCACGAAGAAACCATCTCTAAGATGGAAGGTCATAGCCGCGACTATGCCGATGAGATATCGATCTCTCTAATGCTCTTGAGGAAGAGTGTGGGCATCGTTTGGCTCTTGAGGAGTCACACAATGATGACCATGCTAAGTTAAAGAAGGATCTTGATCATGCTCTCGTTGTGTCTCGTGTGCTATCTTTCAAGAAGGCTAAACTTGGTGTTGACCATGCTAGACTCAAGGAGGAGTTTGATTCACTTGACAAGGCCCACAAGGTCTTGAAGGGTGCTCATTCTAGCCTCAAGGAGTCTCATGCTCAACTCCAAGTTAAGCTAACCAAGGAAAAGGCAACCTTTCCTCACATAGTCTTAATTGATAACGCAAATGCTACTAACCCGTGTTGTGAGCATGTGCATCTTGTGGAGGAAAATGCCAAGTTGAAAGAGCAACTCGAGAAAGGCCTTGTGTCATGTATACAAGGTGAGAAGAACCTCAACGACCTTTTGAGCAATCAAAAGGAAGTTGTGGCAAAGGAGGGAGTTGGGTTCACACCCAAGTCCAAGGATAAGAAGAAGAACGAGAAGAAGAATGACAAGACCAAACGACCTCCCCCTCTTAAGCAAACTTTTGTGAAGGAGGGAGAGGGTGCTCCCAAGGAGAAGAAGAACAATATGAAGAGTGGTGATGTCAAAAAGGGCAAAGCCACCTCCTCCTCCAAAGCCGGCGACTTTAACCCTTCTTATGTGTTGTGTTGTGCTAGTGATGGGCATGTTTATGCTAAATTTGTTGGTTCTTCTTATGAGTATATTGAATGGTCTATTTGGGTTCCTAAGACCCTAGTTACTAACATCAAAGGACCCATTTCTAAATGGGTACCTAAAACCAAGCATTGATCTCTTGTAGGTGTTTGCTTCCGGTGGGGGATCATGGTTGCTCGATAGTGGAGCAACAAATCATATAACCGGAAGCAAGGACTTGGTGGTGGACGTGCAAAAGATCCCATCTATGCCCACCAATGTCGAGTGGGGTGATGCCTCATCTTCCAAGGTATTGGGTCTTGGCAAGGTTGTCATTTCTCATGATCTAACGATCGAGAGAAAGTCATGCTTGTTGAGTCCCTTGCGTACAATTTACTTTCTGTTCGTCAACTTGCACTGATGGGCTTTGCCACTTTCTTTGACATTGATATCGTGGCCCTATTGTGGAGCAAGACTCTTAAAGTAGCCTTTGTTGGGCATGTCGAGAACGGTCTCTACGTGATTAACTTTTCGGAGCGACCCACTAAGACCGCGACATGCCTAATGGCTAAAGTTGATGTGGGATGGCTTTGGCATCGCCGTTTAGCCCACGTCAATATGAGATCTTTGCAAAGTCTTCTCAAGGGGGACCATGTCCGTGGACTAACAAATGTTAGTTTTGCCAAAGATCGTGCTTGCAGTGCTTGTATCGAAGGGAAGCTTCATGAGAAGGCTCACCCTCCCACGACTATCATCTACTCGAAGAGACCCTTGGAGCTCCTTCACATGGACCTCTTTGGGCCTCCATCCTTTGATAGTCTTGGGGGTAGAAAGTATTGCTTGGTGATTGTGGATGATTATTCAAGATACACTTGGGTATATTTCTTCAAGAGGAAGAGTGAAACTCAACAAACCGTCATCGACTTTGCAAATGAAGCTCAACGCCAACATGATGCAAAGATCTTGACAATAAGAAGTGACAACGGCACCGAGTTCAAGAACTACACCTTGGATGAGTTTCTTAGTGATGAGGGGATCAAGCATCAATATGCTGCACCATATGCCCCTCAACAAAATGGTGTCGCAGAGAGGAAGAACCATAAGTTGATGGATGCGGCAAGGACCATGATGGCGGAGTTCAAGTCTCCATACAACTTTTGGGCTGAAGCCGTCAACACAGCATGTCATGCATCCAATCGGCTCTATCTCCGCAAAGGCTTGAACAAGACTCCTTATGAAATACTTACCGGTAACAAGCCCAACCTCAAGTACTTCCGGGTGTTCGGGTGTAAGTGTTTCATTCTCAAGAAAGGTGTTCGTTTATCTAAATTTGAGGATAGAGCTTATGAGGGCATATTTGTTGGTTATGCTACAAACTCTCATGCTTACCGTGTCCTCAACAAGTCCACCGGACTCATTGAGGAGACGTGTAACGTGGAGTTTGACGAAAATAACGGCTCCCAAGTGGAGCAAAGTGGTACTTGTGATGTAGGTGATGAAATTCCTCCCCAAGCCATAAGAAGAATGGGTGTGGGTCATATCCTACCCATTGAGGAACCCCTTGTGGCTGAAGGAGAAGAACAATGCTCCACTCAAGTGGAGCCATCACCAACCCAAGACCCACATGCTTTCGAAGAACAAAGTGAAGGCCCTCAACCTCGTGAACAAGACCAAGGGCAAGATCAACCTCCAGATGGTGGTGAACCACCAAATGATGCCCAAGGTCAAGTTCTCCCCCTCGAGCAAGTTCAAGATCAAGAGCAACCTCGAGATCTAGAACAAGCTCAAGACGGCGCTCAAGATAATCAAATTAATCCTCCTCCTTCCACATCCGAAGAGGAATTAGAGCGTCGTTCCGCGAAGATTGCTTCCAAGCTCACCACCAAAGGTCTATGAGGCGCTCGAATATTCAGATTGGCTCAATGCCATGCATGAAGAACTCAACAACTTCGAGTACAACAAGGTGTGGAGATTGCTACCAAGGCCGTCGGGGAACCACAACGTCATCGGAACCAAGTGGATTTTCAAGAACAAGCAAGATGCTCATGGGAACATCATTCGCAACAAGGCAAGATTGGTAGCACAAGGCTACTCCCAAGTCGAGGGTATCGACTATGGTGAAACCTTGCTCCCGTTGCTCGCCTTGAATCCATTCGTTTGTTGATTGCTTATGCTTCTCATCACAACTTTAAGTTATAACAAATGGATGTGAAGAGTGCTTTTCTTAATGGTCCTATTAATGAGTTGGTTTATGTCAAGAAACCCCCCAGGTTCGAGGATCCCTACTTTCCGGATCATGTGTATCAACTCGATAAGGCACTCTATGGCCTTAAGCAAGCCCCACATGCGTGGTATGACCACCTTACCGAGTTGTTACAATATCGTGGATTTGAGGTTGGGCAAATCGATCCCACTCTTTTTACTAAGAAGGTCAAAGGGGAGTTGTTTGTATGCCAACTATATGTTGACGATATTATCTTTGGTTCCCCTAACAAAGCTTTCAATGAGGAATTTGCCGCTATCATGACCTCTAAGTTCAAGATGTCTTTGATGGGAGAGTTGAAGTTCTTCCTTGGTTTCGATATCAAGCAAAGAAGAGAAGGTACCTTCATCAACCAAGCCAAATACACTCAAGACATGCTTAAAAGATTCAAGCTAAGTGATGTCAAGCCGGCTTCTACTCCAATGCCTACCAAGTGCCAACTTGACATTGATCCCAATGGTAAAGCGGTGGATCAAAAGGTATATCGCTCCATGATTGGCTCCTTGCTTTACCTTTGTGCATCTAGACCGGATATCATATTGATTGTGGGATTGTGTGCACGGTTTCAAGCCGCACCAAAGGAAAGCCACTATGTGGCGGTCAAGCGAATCTTTCGATATTTGGCTCATACCCCAAACTTTGGCTTATGGTACCCAAGAGGAGCAAACTTCAAGCTTGAAGGATATACAGATTCCGATTGGGCGGGAGACAAAGTGGATAGTGATGAAGCCATGTACCTAGGGTAGGGTCATGGACCTATCCAAGGTACCCTTCCCAAGGACATCTCTAGAAGAAACTACCTTTCAGTCGACTTGGAAGGATTTCACTCGACGTACTCGAAGACACTCGACCATGAAGCCACTCACTCGACCGACAGGAGATCTAGAGTCACTCTGCACATAAACGGCCTGTCATTAAGTAGTCTTTATGGTCATGATAGCACTTTATGTGTGGCGTTACCAGTAACGCCAGACCTTAATGTACTTTAAACCCTACATAACTGAGGGCCGGAGGGGTCTGGCGAACTCTATATAAGCCACCCCCTCCTCGATGTAAAGGGTTCGCACCCCTGTAATTCATACGCATATAATCCAGTCGACCACCTCCGGGCTTCGAGACGTAGGGATGTTACTTCCTCCGAGAAGGGCCTGAACTCGTAAACACCTTGCGTACACAACTACTCCATAGCTAGGATCTTGCCTCTCCATTCCTACCCCCTATTCTACTGTCAGACTTAGAACCACGACAGTTGGCGCCCACCATGGGGCTGGTGTCTTAGCGACTTATTGAAGAAGTTGCAATTTGTTCCGATCTCCTTCATCATGGTTTCAGGCGGAGTTTTGGTCGAGGGCCACGAGATCCGTCTCGGCGCGCTCACATTCATCCCCGACGACTCTGCTTGGCTTCAGGAGGCTCCACTCGACATCGACGCGCTCCCAGTCTGCGGAGCGATGCATTTTCGCGCATGTGTCCACGGTGTCCTCCTGCGGCAACCGTCCCCCAGTATCGGTTGGTCGTTGTGTCATCCTCCCTCCCTGCTTCCCACCGGCGCAAGCGCTCCGGTCGGTCGAGGCTTCAGCGGTGGGTGAGGCACGCGGTGGCCCGCCAGTCAGCCACCCCCCAAGTCGCGGCAATCGAGCCCGACGAATCTCTCTACGGCTTGTTCGACCTGTCGACTGGCTCCGCAGAGACTGCATCCGAGCGCGACAGCAGTGATCCAGCGGCGGAGGTCCTGATGTCAATGGACCGCGCAGTCCTCCTGGCTTCCCCCGCGCCGACGGAGGCGACGGTGGAGGCGACCCAGCGCAGGTCCACGAAGAGTATCAACCCGAGCCACTCACTTCGCTGCAAAGGGAAGATCTACGCCACTGAAACATGGATGCGCTGCATACTCCTATCGTTGGAGAAACCCCCGAGGCTCGCGCCTTAGAGGACGCGCATTTGGCCAACCTGGCTGAGCGCACTCGACTGGAGAACCTCCAGCAAGCACTCGACGAGCATGCACGGCAACGGGTTCCGGACTCCAGTCGACGTCAGCTCTTTCCACCACCGACTCAGGTATATCGAACTCCGATTCAGAATTTAGCAGCTGCAGACCGTATAGCAGAGTCAATTCAGCCTTCCCTATCAGAGGCTGGCAGAGGCTTGATGCAGATTAGAGATTTGCTCCGGGCAGCAGGAGATCAAAATTCAGTCGTATCACTGTCGTGGAACAGGATTCACAGCAGATCCGTCCCTGCGAATACAGTCCAGTCGGCCCATAGCCCGAGATCGCCCTTGAGGCGTGAGGGACGTGGAGGTCGGCGTGATCAGTATGATGACCGATTCGATCGCGATGATCGGCGTCGAGTGCCCACTCCACCCCCAAGAGGTGGGTCGTACGCCCCTCGACAGCAAGATGACAGACGCCAGCACAGTGTTGGGCGAAGGGTTCCAGTCGACCCCAGAGAACCAGGCTTTGATGCGAGATCCATCATCGTTCAAGGTTTGGTCGATCGGAACAGAGCTCACCGAGAAGGCCATGACAGAGATGTGCCCACCAGCAGCAGAGTTCACGTCTCAGGACCAGAGTGTTTTAGCAGAGCCATCAGGGCCGCAGTGATTCCTCCCAATTTCAGGTTGGCGACTGGAGTCAGTAAGTTCACCGGCAAGTCCAAGCCCGATACTTGGCTTGAGGATTACCGAGTGGCTATTCAGATTGGCGGCGGCAATGATGAGGTGGCCATGAAACACTTGCCTCTTATGTTGGAGGGCTCGGCCAAAGCATGGCTGAATCAGTTGGCGCCTAGCAGCATTTACACTTGGAAAGATCTTGCCCGAGTGTTTGTTAGAACATTTGAAGGAACTTGCAAGCGACCAGCAGGGTTGATAGAGCTGCATGTTAGTGTGCAGAAGTCGAATGAGACTCTGAGGGATTACATCTAGAGGTGGATCACGTTGCATCACACCGTGGAAAATGTATATAATCACCAAGCAGTCTGTGCCTTCAAGGAAGGCGTCAAGAACAGAGAGCTAAGTTTAAAATTCAGTCAGACCGGAGACATGACCCTGAGTCGGATGATGGAGATTGCCACCAAGTATGCCAATGGTGAAGAAGAAGACCGACTCCGGAGTGGCAAGTACAAGCCAACCGCTCATGAAACCGGAGGAGGGAACTCCAGTCGGAAACAGAAGCGGAAAGCCGAGCCAGCTGCTCCTGAAGAAGCCTTGGCCATGACTCAAGGAAAGTTTAAAGGGAAGCCCAAAGCACCATGGAACCCTAAGAAGGTGAAAGACAAGGAGGGAAATGACGTGATGGATTTGCCATGCCACATCCACACAAAGAAAGATGAGGAGGGTAACTTCATTTACCCAAAGCATACCACTCGACAGTGTCGGCTCTTGATACAACAATTCCAAGGGAAACAACCCAAAGATAAGGAAAAGGAGTCGAACAAAATTGGACAAGGGAGATAGTGATGAGGAATATCCCCAGGTGAATTCCACTCTTGTGATTTTTGCTGACGTAGAGAGCAAAAGTCGATTGAAAGTTATCAACCGTGAAGTGAATATGGTTGCTCCAGAGACTCCCAATTATCTAAAATGGTCTCAGACTGCCATCACCTTCGACCAGTCCAATCACCCGACACACATAGCCACCCCTGGGAGGTAAGCTCTGGTGGTCGACCCAGTCGTTGAAGGCACTCGACTGACTAAAGTGTTGATGGATGGTGGCAGTAGCTTGAATATATTGTACGTAGAGACGCTGAAAGGGATGGGCATTCCGATGTCCAGACTCAGTATCAGCAACATGAGTTTCTATGGAGACATTCCTGGCAAGAAGGCTGCGTCACTCGGCCAGATTGCTCTTGATGTGGTTTTCGGAGATTCCAAACATTTCCGCAAGGAAAAGTTGACATTTCAGGTTGTGGATTTCCAGAGTGCCTATCACGCTATTTTGGGCAGGCCAGCTTACGCACGTTTTATGGCTCGACCATGTTATGTGTACCTCAAATTGAAGATGCCTGGCCCCAAAGGTGTGATCACTGTTACTGGTAATCACAAGAAGGCGGAAGAGTGCTTTCAGAAATGCTCAAAGATTGCCGATGCTCAGATGGTAGCAGAAGAGTGGCAGGAACACCAGAAAAATGCAGACCCAAGTGATTTGTTGCGAGCTAAGAAGCCTGCTACAGAATTAGCGTTTCAATCGTCCGGTGAGACAAAGCCAGTTCACATCCACCCGACCGACCCCAACGCTGCTCCGACTAATATCTCCACAACACTCGACCCCAAATAGGAAGAAGCGCGCATCCAGTTCCTCCGTGAGAACTGGGACATCTTTGCATGGAAACCTTCTGACATGCCAGGTGTGCCCAGGGGGCTGGCTGAGCACCGTCTGCGAGTCGACTCAAAGGCGAAACATGTCAAGGAACATCTGCGATGGTCCGCCGTCCAGAAAAGGAAAGCCATTGGCGAAGAGGTGGCTCGGCTCTTAGCAGCAGAGTTTATCCGAGAGATTTACCACTCCGAGTGGCTCGCCAATGTTGTCATGGTCCCCAAGAAGGACAAGTCACTTCGCATGTGCATTGACTTTAAACATATCAATCGGGCCTGCCCAAAAGATCATTTTCCTCTCCCGCGCATCGACCAAATAGTCGACTCGACTGCGGGATGTGAGCGACTGTCTTTCTTAGACGCCTATTCCGGGTACCATCAGATCCGTCTATATGGACCCGATGAGATCAAAACAGCTTTCATCACCCCATTCGGGTGCTTCTGTTATGTCACCATGCCATTCGGCCTCAAAAATGCCGGAGCCACATTCATGAGGATGATTCAGAAGTGTTTGCTCACTCAAATCAGTCGGAATGTGGAAGCGTACATGGATGATATTGTGGTCAAGTCACGAAAACGTTCTGACCTGCTGACTGACCTTGCTGAAACATTTGCCAACCTCAGGAGGTATGATATCAAGCTTAATCCATCAAAGTGCACATTCGGAGTTCCTGGCGGAAAATTACTCAGTTTTCTCATTTCCGAACGAGGAATCGACGATATTCCAGAGAAAGTGGGCACTATACTCCGAATGAAAAGACCTGTGCGTGTGCACGATGTTCAGAAGCTTACTGGTTGCTTGGCCGCTTTAAGTCGATTCATCTCTCGTCTCCGTGAAAAGGCATTGCCTCTTTACCGACTGATGAAGAAGTCAGACAAGTTCGAGTGGACTCCTGAAGCTGATGCAGGGTTTGCAGAGCTAAAAGCCCTGCTTTCCACCCAGCCGGTGCTTGCTGCCCCAATCAGCAAAGAGCCTTTGCTGCTTTACATTGCAGCCATAGGACAAGTTGTCAGTACAGTACTTACGGTCGAGCGGGAAGAAGGAAAAGCCTTTAAAGTTCAGCGCCCAGTATATTATATTTCTGAAGTTCTGACCCCGTCAAAGCAAAGATACCCTCATTATCAGAAGCTTGTATATGGGATCTATATGACCACGAAGAAAGTTGCTCACTACTTCTCTGACCATACCATCACAGTCGTCAGCGACGCCCCGTTGTCAGATATTCTGCACAATAGAGATGCAACTGGTCGAGTGGCAAAATGGGCGATTGAACTCCTTCCCCTGGATATCCGATTTGAGGCAAAGAAAGCTATCAAGTCCCAAGCAATAGCAGATTTCCTCGCCGAGTGGACTGAACAGCAACTGCCGACTCAAGTTCACTCGGAGCACTGGACTATGTTCTTTGATGGCTCTAAGATGCTGAATGGTTCTAGTGCTGGGGTAGTGTTGGTTTCCCCCCGAGGAGACAAGCTCAGATATGTACTCCAGATTCACTTTGATTCCTCCAACAACGAAGCAGAATACGAAGCACTTTTGTATGGGTTGCGTATGGCCATTTCACTCGGCGTCCGTTGCCTCATGGTCTACGGCGACTCAGATTTGGTGGTTAACCAAGTGATGAAGGAGTGGGACGTCAGAAGCCCAGCTATGACTGGTTACTGCAATGCAGTAAGAAAGCTGGAGAAGAAATTCAAGGGGTTAGAGCTTCATCATATACCCCGACTGAAGAATCAAGCAGCCGATGATTTGGCAAAGGTAGGTTCCAAGAGAGAAGCCATTCCCAGTGGTGTGTTTTTGGAACATATCCACGCGCCGTCAGTTAAAGAGGACCCTTTCACCGAAGAAGCCCCGCAGCCAAAAAGTACCACGGATCCGACTGAAGTCGAGGTCCCAGCCATGGTCGACCTGATCATGGAAGTTTTGGTTATCATTCCCGACTGGACAGTGCCTTACATCGCATATATCCTAAGGAAAGAGATCCCAGAGAATGAAGAAGAGGCTCGACAGATCGTCCGTTGATCCAAGGCCTTTACTGTCATGAAGGGACAGTTGTACAGAGAAAGCGCGACTGGAGCCAGTCAGAAATGCATAACGCCGGAAGAGGGTCGGATAATTCTCAACGACATCCACTCGGGGACCTGTGGACATCATGCATCCTCTCGGACTATTGTGGCTAAAGCATACCGAGCGGGTTTTTACTGGCCCAGACCAAATGAAATGGCAAAAGAGATAGTCGACAAGTGTGAAGGATGTCAGTTCTACTCCAATATGTCGCACAAGCCCGCCTCAGCCTTGAAGACCATTCCAATCGTCTGGCCCTTCGCTGTTTGGGGGTTAGATATGGTTGGGCCATTGAGAACTGGCAGGAGCGGCTTCACCCATGTACTGGTGGCAGTCGACAAGTTCACCAAGTGGATCGAAGCCAAGCCTATTAAAAATCTTGATGCGGGCACTGCCATCAGCTTCATCAGAGAATTGATATTCAGATATGGCGTTCCGCATAGCATCATCACCGATAATGGGTCGAACTTCGATTCCGACCAATTCAAAGCCTTTTGCGCTTCTCAAGGCACACGAGTCGACTAAGCTTCAGTCGCCCACCCCCAGTCAAATGGACAAGCAGAAAGAGCCAACGGCCTAATTCTCAAAGGATTGAAACCCCGTTAGATGCGTGGCCTCAAACACGCAGCAGGCGCATGGGTCGACGAACTTCCATCAGTTCTTTGGGGATTGAGGACTACTCCAAATCGGTCGACTGGGAGAACTCCATTCTTTCTGGTCTATGGAGCTGAAGCGGTTCTGCTGAGTGATCTACTTCACAATGCACCGCGAGTAGAGCTCTACTCTGAAGTTGAAGCAGAGCAAGCCCGGCAGGACGTAGTCGACCTTCTGGAAGAAGAAAGAGAGATGGCCATGATTCGATCGACCATCTATCAGCAAGACTTGCGTCGATTCTACGCCAGAAATGTGAAGAGTCAGGCCTTCCAAGAAGGAGACTTGGTCCTCCGAGTGGACCAACAGAAGCCGCACAAACTTGCCCCTACTTGGGAAGGTCCTTTCATCGTCACCAAGGTTCTCCACAACGGAGCATACCGTCTTTACAATGTCGGTCGCCAGGTTGATGAGCCACGAGCTTGGAATGCGGACCTGCTCCGCCCCTTTTACACTTAGTATTCACTCGGATGAGTTGTAATAAAAGTACTCATGTAGTTTGCTTATCAAAGACAAAAGTTTTATAATTTTTTCATTGATTGTTGTTGATTTTGTTTATAAGAGAAATCCCCCAGTGGGTGGCTTAGCCGCGAATCCATTTCGCCTAAGTTTGTAAAAAAAATCTATCGAGTGACGAGCTGGCCTCTCACTCGGAGGCTTAGCTGCGAATCCGTTTTGCCTAAGTACTTTAAATCCTACCGAGTGGAGAGCAAACCTCTCACTCAGAGGCTTAGCTGCGAATCCGTTTCGCCTAAGTACTTTAAAACCCTACCAAGTGGAGAGCAAACCTCTCACTCGGAGGCTTAGCTGCGAATCCGTTTTGCCTAAGTACTTTAAATCCTACCGAGTGGTGAGCCAGCCTCCCACTCGGAGGCTTAGCTGCAGTCCAAGTACTCACCTAAGTGTTTAAAATCCTACAGAGTGGTGAGCCAGCCTCCCACTCGGAGGCTTAGCTGCAGTCCAAGGACTCGCCTAAGTGTTTAAAATCCTACCGAGTGGTGAGCCAGCCTCCCACTCGGAGGCTTAGCTGCAGTCCATTACTCGCCTAAGTGTTTAAAAATCCTACTAAGTGGAGAGCAAACCTCCCACTCGGAGGCTTAGCTGCAGCCCAGTGCTCGCCTAAGTATCTGAAAACCCTACCTAGTGGAGAGCAAACCTCCCACTCGGGGGCTTAGCTGCAGCCCAGAGCTCGCCTAAGTTTGAAAGATCCTACTGAGTGGAGAACAAATCACCCACTCGGGGGCTTAGCCGCAGTCTAGCACTCACCTAAGTATGAAATCCATTTCGATTCACAAGGACGACGAGGTGCAGGTCGACTGCCACCCTCACCTTCCGAGTTACACCACAAATACAATATGCGCTCCGCAAGGACGACGAGGTGCAGGTCGACTGATACCTTCTCCTTCTGAGCTTCGCCACAAATACAATGTGCGCTATGTCCCGACCCGCAAGGATGCAGGTCGACTGCAACCTGTACTCCAACCTGCAAGAGTACGTCACCAACACTAAAATATATACCGAGTGAAGAGCAATGTTCACCCGAAAGCAGATGCAAACATATTCAACGGCAAAACCAAGTTCAGATAGCATCCTACGGATCCAGAAGTGCTTAGGCATCGAGCCTGTTAAAGTTTATCGGTTACAAAAACCACTCGGCATCCCGAGGAAAATCTAAGGCATCAAGCATAGAAGTTTTTTACTCCTCCGGTGGAGGACTGGAATGCGCGACAAACTCATCCAGGTCGATTCCATCTGCAATCCGAGTGGCAACAGCAATGAAGGTCTCCATGAAAGATCGAAAGTCATGCTTCTTGGTATTGGCCACCTTGAGAGACGTCAGCTTGTCCTCTCGCGCGTCCTTGCAGTGAACACGGACTAGAGACAGAGCAACATCAGCACCACACATGGCAGAAGACTTCTTCCATTCTTGCACTCGACCTGGAACTTCGTTCAGTCGAGTCATCAGAGACTCGAGGTCATTCTGAAGCGTTTCCCCCGGCCAGAGTGTTGTGTCGATGCGCGACGTTGCAACCTTCAGTCGAGCAAGATAGTCCAGCACACCAGCAACACGAGACTCCGGTCGGAGCACGTTCATGGTAGTTCCGTCCTTCACAGGAGAGTTGATGGGATCCAGGCCTGTCTCCACTTGACTAGTCTCTTCCTCAAAGTTTTGGCAGAATTATGTAAACACAACCCAAAGATAAGCCAGCAGTTATATGGTAAGTCAATAATTACAAGCCAGTTGGATATAAGGGATTACCTTCAAGCATGAGGAATAACTTCTTGGCAAGCCCCCCGAGATAAGCCTCTAGATCGTTCTTCTTTCCCGCCAGTTCGCTAGCCTTGTCGCTTAGAGCAATCTTGTCATTCTTCAGTCGGTTGGCCTCCTTGTTGGCCGCGTCAAGAGCAGCTTTCAAATTGGAGTTCTCCTCTTCAAGTTTACCGACTGAAGTCAACTTTTCTTCCGCGAGCTTGGTCTTGTCTGAAGCCGTTTTCTGCGCCTCGGCAAGGTCAAGATCCTTCTTCTTTAGAGCCTCCTTCAGTTTTTCTACAAAGTGACAACGAGGCCAGAATCAAGAATGGACAAAAAAAAGTAAGGCCAGTCGTCAAAATTCTCACCAAACATACCTTTTGCTTCCTCCTTCGCCTTCGTGAAGTTCTCCTGGACAAGCTTCAAGTCAAGTTCGAGCTAGATATGTTTGTTCTCCAACTCAGCATAACGAGCCACAAGATCGCAAGATTTCTGCAAAAAGTCAGTTGAGAGACATCAAAAATAGGTCACTTCCAGGTGACTAAGAGAAAAAATCGTAGCATTTCTAAGACTACAGCCGAATCAAAATATTCAACAATAGTCTCGGGGACTACACCCAGTGGGAGCACTCAGCATGCCCCCACTGGTTCTACTAACTCGGATCAATCAGTCGACCGACAAAGACAGAAAGTCATGATCCTAAACCATAGCTAACTGCCAGCAGTCAGCCACGGTGTCAAAAAAAATATGTTCTTCAGACCATAGTCGACTGCCAGCAGTCGACCATGGTCTCGGGGACTACATCCAGTGGGTGCACCCGGCGTGCCCCCACTAGTTCCATGATTCCATTCGTCCAGATCGAGTGGAAAAAGTGAAGTGAAGAAGTTCAAAGTATAAAGACTATAGTCGACTGCCAGCAGTCCACCATAGTCTCGGGGACTACACCCAGTGGGTGCACTCAGCGTGCCCCCACCAATCTGAAAATTCAGTCGACACACCCAGTGGGTGTACAGATACTAAGATCTTCAGAAAGAAGAGTTTTTAGGTACCATATCCTAACAGAACAAGCGGTGATCAACTAACCTGGACATTGCTCTAAAGAGCTGAG
Organism: Triticum aestivum; assembly: GCF_018294505.1. Lineage (NCBI taxonomy): Eukaryota > Viridiplantae > Streptophyta > Magnoliopsida > Poales > Poaceae > Triticum > Triticum aestivum. Next base: position 274,716,500 of record NC_057807.1, read on the forward strand.
CTTGCATCATAAGCTGCTTGACTGGCGTCTCGGATCGCCTTCACCTGCTCCATCATGACCCCTGCTTGGCGTATAGCTTCCTTAGCAGCGCCTGCTTGATCCTCTGTGACGTGGTGCATGGCGAAGAGGGAAGGCGGATCAGCACTCGATGATGAAGGGTGAGTACTCGTCAGCGGCACAGCAAAAGACACGGTAGTCCGAGTGATGTTGCCTCCCTCCGGAACCAGCGTCTCAGGTGCTGATACAACCTGAGCAGTCTTGCCAGCAGGCACCTTCTTGTTCCTCCTCTGCCTCAGCGGCTCCTCATCGTCATCGTCAGGGAGGTCGATGACATGAGGTGGGGCTACAAGAAAGATTCAAAGTTAAAGATGAAGATCTAATCGACCAAAAACAAAACAACAGAGATCATACCAAGGTTGAAGGTGGCAGCATCTTCCATTTCTTGATCCTCATTCCTGGCTGAGGTCTCGGAGGTAGCAGCGCTGCAGATTCCAGAAATCAGTCGGTTAGCCAGCGAATCGACCAAAAGTTTATCCATGCCAAACAAGAAAACACAAGTTCTGCTATTACCCGGAAATAGTGGGAATCACCATCCTCATCTTCGGTAGGGCCTTCGTCGGTTTTGATGACGTCGCTCGAGGTTGCTTCGACGCTTTCTCAGTCGGTGCCAGAGAAGTCGTCCGAGGACGTTTCGTCGACTGCCCAATGGGCGCAGTTGCTTTGCCACGCTCGACTACGGGGTCATGGGTGAGCTTGGATCGCCTTTCAGTACGAGGAAGGTCGACTTCCTCCTCCTCTTCCTCCTCCTCCTCTTCACCAGAACCGTCATCTTCTTCGTCCTCCTCGCCGTCAGATTGCCACTCCTCCTGACTTTCACCTCCGCTCCCCTCCTCCTCCTCGACCTGTTCTTGCGCCCCATTGGGCATCGAGTACATCTCGGTAGTGACCTGGAAGAGAACAAACAAGACAAGAATCAGTCGGCTGAATTCTAATGAAACGGAATGAAGGAAGCAGAATCAGAGTCAGAGGTATAGAAATGGACCTTGTCTGGCTGGTACGATTGGTCGAGTGGAGGGATCCTCTTGGCTCCTCGGGGGTTGTCCTTGGTCCCTGTTATGGCAGTCATCCACCTCTCTAGTGTGGCATCCTCGACCTCCTCCGGGTGGACCCGAGTGGTGTCTTCAGTGCCAGAGTACATCCACATCGGATGGTTTCTATATTAGAGCGGCTGGATGCACCGTCGAAGGAAAACCTCCAGAAGGTCCATGCCAGTCACCCCATCACGGATAAGTTGGACTACATGCTCGACCAGCACCTTAACCTGAGCCTTCTCCTCCGGGACCACCTTCAAAGAGGACGGCTTGCTCACTCGATCCATGGAGAAAGGAGGGAGTCCAGTCGACTGCCCTGGCGTCGGCTGGTCTCGGCAGTAGAACCAGGTCGACTGCCACCCTCGAACCGACTCAGGAAGGACCATGGCTGGAAAAGCACTTTTACCCCTCATTTGGACCCCGAGACCCCACACATCTGAATCACTTGGGTTCTCTCGTCACTCGGATTGGCCTTCTTCACCGTCTGAGAGCGACAGGTGAAGATGTGTTTGAAAGGTCCCCAATGCGGCCGGCAACCCAAGAAATTCTCACACAAGGACACGAAAGTAGTGAGATACACGATGGAGTTGGGTGTGAAGTGGTGGAGTTGTGCCCCAAAAAAGTTCAGAAACCCCCCAAAAGAATGGGTGGGGCGGCAAAGAAAACCCGCGGTCAACGTGAGTGGCTAAGAGGACACACTCACCCTCCTGAGGCTGCGGATGCCACTCATTCCCCGGGAACCTCGCTGATCCATGAGGGATCAGTCCCTCATCAGCCAGGTCGTCCAGATCCTTTTGGCGGATGGTCAAGCGGATCCAGTCGCCCTGGATCCAGCCCTGCGGCAGACTGGCCCGCGACGAGGATCTGCCCCGACTGGTCGCTCTTCCCTTCACCTTCGACGTCGCCTTCTTCGCCCGCTCCAAAGCCGCCGTCTTCTCCTTCACTGTCGTCGCCGGCAAAGCACGCACAGGGCAGCAGCGCTGGGATAGAAGCGAACGCGGCAGGTGAATCTGAGGAAGAGGGAGAAGCAAATGAGGGTGCACTGTTCAAAACCCCCGTCCGGCTCCTTATATGGGGTCGCTTCCGAGTGACTGACTGGTAGGCCCGGGTGATCCTGTCAAATCCCGCAACAGTCACACGCGTGATACGTGGCGAAAAAGGTGGCGCAGAAATCGAGGCGTTCCTGCCTTATCCCATCCGAGTACCGCAGCTTCCTCCGCCTCGCGCGCTTCCCAAAATTCAGATCCCGCTAAATCCGCGAACAGCAGAGCAACTTGTCAGACTGAAGATTTCCTCCAATCCGTCGCTCGGAGATCCCCAAGTATAGAAAAGTCACTCAACCAATACAAAGAATGGATCAAGGCAATTGAAAAAGAAGTTGGTGCCGTCACCTAAGGTCATTGATCCAGAACAAGACATACTCATAGCACAAAAGATGGGTCGGAAGAATTCTCAACTCCTTCCTCACTCAAACCTCGATCCATTCGGGGGCTAATGATGAAGCCATGTACCTAGGGTAGGGTCATGGACCTATCCAAGGTACCCTTCCCAAGGACATCTCTAGAAGAAACTACCTTTCAGTCGACCTGGAAGGATTTCACTCGACGTACTCGAAGACACTCGACCATGAAGCCACTCACTCGACCGACAGGAGATCTAGAGTCACTCTGCACATAAACGAACTGTCATTAAGTAGTCTTTATGGTCATGATAGCACTTTATGTGTGGCGTTACCAGTAACACCAGACCTTAATGTACTTTAAACCCTACATAATTGAGGGCTGGAGGGGTCTGGCGAACTCTATATAAGCCACCCCCCTCCTCGGTGTAAAGGGTTCGCACCCATGTAATTCATACGCATATAATCCAGTCGACCGCCTCCGGGCTTCGAGACGTAGGGTTGTTACTTCCTCCGAGAAGGGCTTGAACTCGTAAACACCTTGCATACACAACTAGTCCATAGCTAGGATCTTGCCTCTCCATTCCTACCCCCTATTCTACTGTCAGACTTAGAACCACGACAGATAGGAAGTCCACTTCTGGAGGGTGCCAATTTCTTGGTTGCTCTTTGGTGAGTTGGTCTTCCAAGAAGCAAAGTTGTGTGTCTCTCTTGTCCACCGAAGAGGAATATGTGGTGGTCGGTAGTTGTTGTGCACAACTCTTATTGATGAGGCAAACTTTAAAGGAGTACGGTGTCATTTGTGACAAAGTGCCTCTTTGGTCTGATAATGAAAGTGCCATCAAGATTTCTCTCAACCTAGTGCAACATTTCAAGACGAAGCATATTGAGATTCGGTATCACTTCATCCGGGATCACATTAGGTGAGGGGAGGTCGAGCTCAAGTATGTCAACACTCATGATAACCTTGCAGATATTTTCACGAAGCCCTTGGATGAAGCAAGATTTCGCAAGTTAAGGCATGAGCTAAATATCATTGATTCGAGCAATGTATCTTCAACCCATGCACATCCCACCTCATTCAACATGTTGTCTAGTTTAGGTGTAGGCATGAACATAGGGGGAGTGTTGTTCTCTCAATGAACACTCCCTCCCCCCATAATGCATAAATTGATCAAGTCTTTCACATTAGCCATTTTTTATGGTACTTGTGCTTCAAGGACGAGTTCTGGTCATGAGCCCAAGGTTAAAATCTTTGTGGCGCCATACCTCCTAACTCAAACATAGGTGGCCTCGGCCACCACCCTCTTTTGAAGAGGTGTGCCTTGGCCCCTTTCTAGTGTGGTTCGCTGCCGAATTCGTTTTCCTTCTTGCCGTTGGTTTTCCCTTTTCTGAGCTAAGCCGTGCTGTCTAGTTGTCGTGGCGTGCTGGGCGGTACTACCGCCCACCAGCGTGGTACTACCGCTGCGAGGCGGGACCAAGGGGGTATATCGGGGCAGGGGGAGGTTTCTTCTCCCCATACCCATTAACTTTGCCCCCTCGTCTCTCTTCGTCTCTCCAGCAACGCCTCACCACGGGAGGGCTCCGGCGGACCTTCTTCTCCGGGGCGTCCCTCTCCATTTCCTTCGGTGGAGTCGATCCCCACATCGTCCTCTTGCCATGGATGCCGGTATTGCCCTCGTTCCTCCTTTATTTTTGTCTAGATTTCAGATCTAGCGTCTTAGGGGCAATTGTGGTTGCATCTCTAGATTTTTGGCTAAATCTAGGCTTGAGTAGGTTGGAGAAGGCAACTAGACTTGTTGGATTGGGGTTTGGTAGGAGTCTTTTGAATTTGGCAGGCTGGTAGTGTCGGATCTGACCACGGCAGTAGGGAACCGCTGTTTTCCCCGCTTTGAGCGGTACTACCGCTCTCATTCGAGCGGTACTACTGCTTGGGCGGTACTGCCGCTACCAGCCGCGGTACTATCGCTGCCTGCCAAGTTCCATCATGTTTCTAACATTCCTTGATCTCTTTTGTTGTGTTTGTTGGCTTATGCTCGTTCTTTCTGGTTGTTTCGCGTGTTCTTGTGTTTGGTTCCAGGTGATGAACATCCTGAGCATCAAGCTCGCCGTGTCAACCCCGGTCGTGCCACGTCGAAGCGCTACCGCACATCTGAGTCGGCAGGAGGTTCCTCTAGTGCTCCACCTCCACCTCAACTCCAGAAGAAGTCTGCCATCAAGCCAAAGCCAAAGGGCAAAACTGTGCCTCAAATGAATGCCAAGGAGTTATGGACAAGGCATCGTCGCAACCCCTATGTGGAAGACCAAGAACCCACTTTGGTCAACCGTCCGTTCTGGAACCGCTTTCAGTTTGCCATTTTCTTTGTTGTGCTCAAGGCCAAGAAGAATCTCTATGTGGATGTGCGCTCCATTGACACGGACTATATGGAGAAGGATACTGAGTACTTTGGTGAAGCTCTTCAGATATGCTCTCGGCTGAACATTCTCAGAATCATGCAGTTCAACAAGGACAATGATGCAGATATAGTGGCTCAATTCTATGCCACTATCCATCTAGGGACTGATGAGGACAGGACTCTGACTTGGATGACCAATGGCAAGTTGCTTTCTGTCAAGTGGAAGGCATTCATGGAGTTACTTGGGGTGGATGATCACGGGCTTGAGACTCCTGTCGGCTTTCGCCCTCACCGCAATACAACCTCCACTCACAAGCAAGCCCTCTGGCCCTACTGCACTCAGAAGATCAACCCTGACACTAAGAAGGTAACATATGAGCTGCCTGCCTTTCTGGACATTCTTCACCGTGTCTTCTGGGAGACTCTCTTCCCTCGTATCGGGTATCTAGATATGGTTCACTCCTATCTCGTGGACATGCTTCTCTTCTGCCAGCATGAGAAGGAAGCAAACACTGGCGAGTCCCTGGACATTTCTCATGTTATGTGGTATGAGCTCTTATCTGCTATCTCTGAGCGCAAGTGCCCGATCTATGGTCCGTTCATCATGCTGCTCATTGAGAAGGCCTGGGATAAAGTCTATCCCAAGGTTATGCTAGAGACTGGAGAGTTGGTGTCTCATGAGATCAAGCATCTGAGGAAGAAGGATAACTGGGGCACCCAGGTCCCTAGATCTGGGGCTACATCTTCTGTTGTTGCCATGGAGACCGAGGAGGAGGCTGATGCTGTTGATGATGATGACTATGAGCCTTCTGGGGCAGAGCCCTCTTGGGCAAAGAAGCTCAAGCTCAAGGTGAAGATGTTCTGCATGGAGTCTCACGGTAAGTACATGACTCATGTGGCTGAGAACAAGGCCAGGGGACATCACAAGGAGCTCATGCGTTAGTTGGGTGCCACCGTTTACAGTGGATCTGAGAAACAACTAACTGAGGGGGAGGAGTGGATTCAGCAGCACTGCCCATGGATAGATTCAGACGCTGAGCAGTTTCCGACCGACGACGGCAGTGCCGATGATCCCGCCGGGATATGATGTTCGAGGCCCTCTCTTGCTATCACCTGGAGCCATAGCAACACTCCTTCCCTTTTTGGTGTCTCGATGCCAAAGGGGGGGAGAGTTTAGGGATTTGTGTCATTGTGTCGTTGTCGGATTTGCGAGTGTGTCTTTGTTGTGTCGTTGTGTTTTCTCGCCGTTTGCTTTGTTTGGTTTTGTGCCAGTGAGATCTACCTAAGTTCCTGACATATGGTGTGAGACATATGCTACCTTATCTTTATTTTATCATTTTCTATGTCTATCTAGTCCGTCGGTATCTTATGAGTTGCATGCTTACCATGTTATATTCTCAGCTCTCATATATCCTGCTTAGGTTGTTGGTCTCTAAAATGTAGGGGGGGTGTTGATCCTAGTATGTGTGTTGTGCAGTCCAAAGCACTTATCTAGATAGCACACATCTAGGGGGAGCCCGTCTATATTTTACAGTTGTGGGTTTGCGCATGTCCTATGTATTTTCCCGTTGATGCAAATCCCGTGTCATCAATCCACCAAAAAGGGGGAGATTGTAAGGCCATATTTATCCCTAATGTGTTTTGGTGATTGATGACAATGCTTCTGCGAACTAATCGTGTGCGTTGAATTTTTCAGAGATTTATTCTTTGGCACGAGACGATTCCCTCCCCTTGATGTGTTCTTCAAGACGGTGCAGCTCTTTCGTCTCTATGTTGGTGGACTAGTTTCATAGGAGTCACCGTACTATCAAGAGGGGATCCGCTTTGGTAAGGCTAGGGTGGAATCAACACGTACACTTCCTTATCGCACCCGCTGAACCTTCCCGCCTCAATGGAGTTCTCTTTCCCCTCCTTGGCTGCTTTGTCTGGTCCTAGCGGTAGTACCGCGGGCCACAGCGGTAGTACCGCTCAAGCGCAACAAGCGGTAGTACCTCTCCTCAGCGGTAGTACCGCTTGGAGCCTTCAGCCATAGTACCGTTGCGGCTCCGCGCTCCTACCGCCTCGACTCGAGGGTTTGTTTTCTCGTGTCGGGTTTTGCGGCACTAGCTGCGGTAGTAGAGGCGGTAGTACCGCTCCCAAGCGATAGTACCGCCCTTACCACCGCGGTAGTACCGCTCAGGGTCCTGGACCTCGCTCCTTCCCTTTGTGCGGCAGTACCGCTAAGTGGGATGGTAGTACTGCTGGCTCAGCGGTAGTACTGCCCACCCCAGCGGTAGTACCGCTCTCTGCGGGGGCTTCTAAGGGGGGTAACGGTTGGATTGTTCCCCCCACTATATAAGGGGGTCTTCTTCCCCAAAGTTGACCTACCTCTTCCCCCAAAAGCTCCATTGTTGCTCCAAGCTTCATTTTCGCCCAATCTCTCTTCCTAGCCAATCAAACTTGTTGATTTGCTCGGGAGTGGTTGAGAAGGCCCAGATCTACACTTCCACCAAGAGAAATTTGATTCCCCCCACTAATCCCTAGCGGATCTTGTTACTCTTGGGTGTTTGAGCACCCTAGACGGTTGAGGTCACCGCGGAGCCATAGTCCATTGTGGTAAAGCTTCATGGTGTCGTTGGGAGCCTCCAATTAAGTTGTGGAGATTGCCCCGACCTTGTTTGTAAAGGTTCGGTCGCCGCCTTCAAGGGCACCAATAGTGGAATCACGACATCTCGCATTGTGTGAGGGCGTGAGGAGATTACGGTGGCCCTAGTGGCTTCTTGGGGAGCATTGTGCCTCCACACCGCTCTAACGGAGACGTACTTCCCCTCAAAAGGAAGGAACTTCGGTAACACATCCTCGTCTCCACCGGCTCCACTCTTGGTTACCTCGTGCCTTTACTTGTGCAAGCTTATCTGTGTTGTATCCCTTGCTTGCTTATGTGCTAGTTATTGTTACATCATATAGGTTGCTCACCTAGTTGCATATCTAGACAACCTAATTTGATGCAAAGTTTAATCTGGTAAAGAAAATTTTAAAAAGTGTTAGTTGCCTATTCACCCCCCCCCCCCCTCTAGTCAACTATATCGATCCTTTCAACTGGCTTCTCCAAAAGTCTGTATAAAACCATATGCTTTGATCACCTCATCAAAGCGTATATTCCAACTCCGAGATGCTTGCACCAGTCCATAAATGGATCGTTGGAGCTTGCACACTTTGTTAGCACCTTTAGGATCGACAAAACCTTCTGGTTGCATCATATACAACTCTTCTTTAAGAAATCCATTAAAGAATGTAGTTTTGACATCCATTTGCCAGATTTCATAATCATGAAATGCGACAATTGCTAACATGATTCAGACAGACTTAAGCATCGCTACGGGTGAGAAAGTCTCATCGTAGTCAACTCCTTGAACTTGTCAAAAACCCTTTGCGACAAGTCAATATTTATAGACAGTAACATTACCATCAGCGTCAGTCTTCTTCTTGAAGATCCATTTATTCTCTATGGGTCGCTGATCATCGGGCAGATCCACCAAAGTCCACACTTTGTTCTCATACATGGATCCTATCTCAGATTTCATGGCCTCAAGCCATTTATCTGAATCTGGGCTCATCATAGCTTCTTCATAGTTCGTAGGTTCGTCATGGTCAAGTAACATGACCTCCAGAACAGGATTACCATACCAATCTAGTGCGGATCGTGCTCTGCCAGACCTACGAGGTTCTGTAGCAACTTGATCTGTAGTTTCATGATCTTTATCATTAGCTTCCTCTCCAGTTGGTGTAGGCATCACGGGAATAGATTTCTCGGATGAGCTACTTTCCAAATTGAGAGCAGATACAATTACCTCATCAAGTTCTACTTTCCTCCCACTCACTTCTTTCGAGAGAATCTCCTTCTCTAGAAAGGTTTCGTTCTTAGCAACAAAAATCTTGCCTTCGGACTTGTGGTAGAAGGTGTACCCAATTGTTTCCATAGGGTATCCTATGAAGACTCACTTCTTCGATTTGGGTTCGAGATTATCGGGCTGAAGCCTTTTGACATAAGCATCGCATCCCCAAACTTTAAGAAACGACAGCTGAGGTTTGTTGCCAAACCACAATTCATACGACGTCATCTCAACGGACTTTGATGGTGCCCTATTTAAAGTGAATGCAGCTGTCTCTAATGCATAACCCCAAAACGGTAGTGGTAAATTAGTAAGAGACATCATAGCTCGCACCATATCCAATAAAGTGCGGTTATGCGTTCGGACACACCATTTCACTGTGGTGTTCCAGGTGGCGTGAGCTGTGTACCTATTCCACGTTGTTTTAAATGAAACCCAAACCCAAAACTCAAATATTCTCCTCCACGATTAGATCATAGAAACTTTATTTTCTTGTTACGATGATTCTCCACTTCACTCTAAAATTCTTTGAACTTTTTAAATGTTTTAGACTTGTGTTTCATTAAGTAGATATACTCATATCTGCTCAAATCATCTGTGAAGGTCAGAAAATAACGATACCCGCCACAAGCATCAACACTCATCGGACCGCACACATTGGTATGTATTATTTCAAATAAGTCACTAGCTCATTCCATTGTTCCGGAGAACAGAGTTTTACTCATGTTGCCCATAAGGCACGTTTCGCAAGTATCAAATGATTCATAATCAAGTGATTCCAAAAGTCCATCTTTATGGAGTTTCTTCAAGTGCTTTACACCGATATGACCCAAACAGCAGTGCCACAAATAAGTTGCACTATCATTATCAACTTTGCATCTTTTGGCATCAATATTATGAATATGTGTATCATCACGACCAATATTCAACAGAAATAGACCACTCTTCAAGGGTGCATGACCATAAAAGATATTACTCATATAAATAGAACAACCATTATTCTCTGATTTAAATGAATAACTGTCTTGCACTAAACAAGATCCAGGTATAATGTTCATGCTCAACGTTGGCACCAAATAACAATTATTCAGGTCTAAAACTAATCCCGAAGGTATATGTAGAGGTACCATGCCAACGGCGATCACATCGACTTTGGAACCATTTCCAACGCGCATCGTCACCTCGTCCTTAGCCAATATTCGTTTAATCCGTAGTCCCTGCTTCGAGTTACAAATATGAGAAACCGAACCGGTATAAAATACCCAGGAACTACTATGAGAATTAGTAAGGTACACATCAATAACATGTGTATCAAATATACCTTTGTTCACTTTGTCATCCTTCTTATCTGCCAAATACTCGGGGCAGTTCCGCTTCTAGTGACCAGTCCCTTTGCAGTAGAAGCACTTAGTTTCAGGCTTGGGTCCAGCTTTGGGTTTCTTCCCGGGAGGGATAACTTGCTTGTCATTCTTTTTGAAGTTCCCCTTCTTTTTACCCTTGACCTTCTTCTTGAAACTATTGGTCTTGTTAACCATCAATACTTGATGCTCCTTTTTGATTTCTACCTCTGCATCCTTTAGCATCACGAAGAGCTCAGGAATAGTCTTTTCCATCCCTTGCATATTGTAGTTCATCACGAATCCTTTGTAGCTTGGTGGCAGTGATTGAAGACCTCTCTCAATGACATAATCATCTGGAAGATCAACTCCCAGCTGAGTCAAGTGATTATGGTACCTAGACATTCTGAGTATGTGCTCACTAACAGAACTGTTCTCCTCCATCTTACAGCTGTGGAACTTGTTGGAGATTTCATATCTCTCAACTCAAACATTTTCTTGAAATATTAACTTCAACTCCTCGAACATCTCATATGGTCCATGACGTTCAAAACGTCTTTGAAGTCCCAATTCTAAGCCGTAAAGCATGGCACACTGAACTAACGAGTAGTCATGCACACGCGACTACCAGGCATTCACAATGCCTGCAGTTGCTAGGGCAGGCGGTGCACCTAGCGGTGCATCAAGGACATAATTTATGCAGCAATGAGGATAATCCTCAAGTTACGAACCCAATCCGTGTAGTTGCTCCCATCATCTTTCAACTTAGCTTTCTCTAGGAACGCATTAAAATTCAAAGGGACGGTAGCACGGGCCATTGATCTACAACATAGATATGCAAAAAAACTATCAGGACTAAGTTCATGATAAATTAAGTTCAATTAATCATATTACTTAAGAACTCCCACTTAGATATCCCTCTAGTCATCTAAATGATGCGTGATCCAAATCAACTAAACCATGTCCGATCATCACGTGAGATGGAGTAGTCTTCAATGGTGAACATCACTATGTTGATCATATCTACTATATGATTCACGTTCGACCTTTTGGTCTCCAGTGTTCCGAGGCCATATCTGTATATGCTAGGCTCGTCAAGTTTAACCCGAGTATTCCGCATGTGCAAAACTGGCTTGCACCTGTTGTATTTGAACGTAGAGATTATCACACCCGATCATCAAGTGGTGTCTCAGCATGAAGAACTTTCGCAACCGTGCATACTCGAGGAGAACACTTATACCTTGAAATTTAGTAAGGGGTCATCTTATAATGCTACCGTCGTACTAAGCAAAATAAGATGCGTAAAGGATAAACATCACATGCAATCAAAATATGTGACATGATATGGCCATCATCATCTTGTGCTTTTGATCTCCATCATCGAAGCAACGTCATGATCTCCATCATCACCGGCTTGACACCTTAATCTCCATCGTAGCGTCGTGGTCATCTCGCCAACCATTTCTACTACGACTATCGCTACCGCCTAGTAATAAAGTAAAGTAATTACATAGCATTTGTATTTCATACAATAAAGTGACAACCATATGGTTCCTGCCAGTTGCCGATAACTTTTACAAAACATGATCGTCTCATACAACATCTTTCTATCACATCATGTCTTGACCATATCACATCACAACATGCCCTGCAAAAACAAGTTAGACGTCCTCTACTTTGTTGTTGCAAGTTTTACGTGGCTGCTACGGGCTTCTAGCATGAACCATGCATACCTACAGCACAAAAAGCACAACGGTGATTTATCAAGTTTGTTGTTTTAACCTTCACAAGGACCGGCCGCAATCAAATTTGTTTCAACTAAAGTTGGAGAAACAAACACCCGCCAGCCACCATTATGCAAAACTAGTTGCATGTCTCTCCGTGGAACCGGTCTCATGAATGCGGTCATGTAAGGTTGGTCCGGGCCGCTTCGTCCAACAATACTGCCGAATCAAAATAAGACATTGGTGGTAAGAAGTATGATGATCACCGCCCACAACTCTTTGTGTTCTACTCGTGCATATCATCTACGCATAGACCTGGCTCGGATGCCACTTTTGGGAAATGTATCATGCAATTTTAAAAAAATTCCTACGCTCACGCAAGATCTATCTAGGATATGCATAGCAACGAGAGGGGGAAAGTGTGTCCACGTACCCTCGTAGACCGAAAGCGGAAGCATTAACTTAACGCGGTTGATGTAGTCGAACGTCTTCTCGAATCAACCGATCAAGTACCGAACGTATGGCACCTCTGAGTTCTGCACACGTTCAGCTCGATGACGCCCCTAGAACTCTTGATCCAGTAGAGGTATGAAAGATTCGACGAGTTCCGTCAGCATGACGGCATGGTGACGGTGATGGTGATGTGATCCGCGTAGGGCTTCGCCTAAGCACTACGACAATATGATCGGAGGAGTAAACGGTGGAGGGGGGAACCGCACACGGCTAAGAAACAACTATTGTGCTTTGGGGTGCCCCCTGCCCCCGTATATAAAGGAGGAGAGGGGAGGAGGCCGTACCTAGGGGGCGCGCCAATTGGGGGGAGTCCCACTAGGACTCCTAGTCCTAGTCGGCTCCACCCTTCCTTCCAGCGGAGGGGGAAAAGGGAAAGAGAGGGAGAGGGAGAGGGAAAGGGGGGCCGTGCCCCCTCCCCTAGTCCAATTCGGACTCCCCATGGGGGGGCACCTCCTCGTGGCGTGCCTCTCCTCTCCCCTATGGCCCATTAAGGCCCAATACTTCCCCGGGGGTTCCGGTAACCCCTCGGTACTCCGATATTTATCCGAAACAAACCCGAACCATTTACGATGTCCGAATATAACCTTCCAATATATAAATCTTTACCTCTCAAACATTTTGAGACTCCTCGTCATGTCTGTGATCTCATACGGGACTCCGAACAACCTTCGGTCACCAAAACACATAACTCATATAATACATATCGCGATCGAACATTAAGCATGCGGACCCTACGGGTTCGAGAATTGTGTAGACATGACTGAAACACCTCTCCGATAAATAACCAATAGCGGAACCTGGATGCTCATATTGGTTCCCACATATTCTACGAAGATCTTTATCGGTCGAACCGCAATGCCAACATATGTTATTCCCTTCGTCATCGGTATGTTACTTTCCTGAGATTCGATCGTCGGATCTTCATACCTAGTTCAATCTCGTTACTGGAAAGTCTCTTTACTCATTTCGTAGTGCATCATCCCGTAACTAACTCTTTAGTCACATTGCTTGCAAGGCTTCATATGATGTGCATTACTGAGAGGGCCCAGAGATACCTCTCCGACACTCGGAGTGACAAATCCTAATCTTGATCTATGCCAACCCAACAAACACCTTTGGAGATACCTGTAGAGCATCTTTATAATCACTCAGTTACATTGTGACATTTGATAGCACACAAGGCGTTCCTCTAGTGTCCGAGAGTTGCATAATCTCATAGTCGGAGGAATATATATTTGACATGAAGAAAGCAGTAGCAATAAAACTGAACGATCATTATGCTAAGCTAGCGGATGGGTCTTGTCGATCACATCATTCACTAATGATGTGATCCCGTTTATCAAATGACAACTCATGTCCATGGTTAGGAAACTTAACCATGTTTGATGAACGAGCTAGTCTAGTAGAGGCATACTAGGGACACTGTGTTTTGTCTATGTATTCACACATGTATCAAGTTTCTGGTTAATACAATTCTAGCATGAATAATAAACATTTATCATGAATAAGGAAATATAAAATAACAACTTTATTATTTCCTCTAGGGCATATTTCCTTCACAAACCACTCTCTGCGGATCTTGGAACTTTCGGCCAACCCCCAAAACTTCCTACCCTGACAGGCGCTAGCCGAAATTTAGCACTCGACTCCACCTATTTGTCCATAACTTTGGATTTTAGACTCCAATTTTTGGTGTTCTTGAGCTCATTTTGAAGCTATTAACTTGGTCTTGATCATCATGTTAGTTCCTACATCATTTGTCTCGGAGCAATTTCGGGCACTTTCGCACCTCCTAGGTCATCGTCTACAACACTTGGAAGTTGAGTATCTTTGTTGGATTCAGGAGTCGGACGTCTGCAACAACAAGTACCACTACATCATCATCGACTATGTCAATCACCAAGCTCGTTTTGAAGCTATTAGAGCATCTACAGCCAGACTTGGCAAATCTGGCCCCTCAAACGCCTGCGGATGCGCCCGGGCGCGTCCGCGGGCACTGACCGGGCAATGCCTCAAATTAGCCACTTTGCATCCACCTCTCTCATATTTCATCCCCTCGATCCATATAAAGCATGCAAAAGAAAGCCTACGTACTACATCTACGTACTATCCTAGCTACTCTTCATCGTCAGAGATGTCCACAACGACGGTGCCGGGCGCCGGTTGCACTGGCGAGTAGGAGAGCTCCGGCTCATCCTCCTCGTGCTCGACCTCATCCATGTAGACGAGCATCTCCACCTCCATCGCGGCCTCTTGCACCTCCATCTTCTGCCGGCGATGGCGTCTTGCCTCCGCAGCCGACTCCGACCGGAGGGAATTAAGGATGGTATGCTACTCCGCGTGCAGACACCCGTCGCCAGCGTCCCCCACATCCTCCTCCTCCGGCTCATCCCCTCCTCCTCCTTCAACTCCTCCTCAATATCCACTGCATTAGGAGGTAGCCCCGTGGTGATTCGGGCTTCGCGCCAAGTCCGGGTCTGCTCAAGGAGCTCAAGCCGGCGCTTCGGCGTCGGAAATGGCTCGCTCATCATCTGGCGGCGTGGGGGCATGGCTACTAGGTGGACGGTGGAGTGGAAAGTGGCGGTGACGGCGGGCATGAGGACGAAATATGGATGGATGGTAGGTTTCGGTGCCACCGGACGACTTAAATAGCCGGGTGATGCGGAGCATTCCGTGATCATCCCCATGGACACCACCTCGACTATCCAAGCTCCAAGTGGACCTATGACAAGAGCAAGGGCTCGTGCTATTCAATCCAAGGTGACATCACTCCTACTTGAGTTTCCCCCTTCTTCAAGTGAGACATGGCTCCTGTCTAAGTCCGAGATGTTGTGTGTGATCAGGTACAACGCTCAAGCCACGGAGCCGAGAGCTGGAGAAGAAACAACAAGCGTCAACTCTCTGGACAGCCCGGAACTTCCGGCCAGAGCCCGGAACTTCCGGCACCCGGACCTTCTGTCCTACCCGAAGCTTCCGGCCTCTATCGACTTCGACCAGCCCGGGCGTGCCAACGCTCTGGTTAGCCCGAAACCTGCCCGGAACCCGGCCCGGACCTTCCGGTCCCCGGAACCTCCGGCCTGCCCGGACCTTCCGGCCCCCGGACGCCAGCCCAGCTCCTCCCGCGCCAACTCTCTCATTAGGTTGGACCCTGCCCAGAACCTCCGGCTCCCGGAACTTCCGGCCCTACCTACGCGCAGCCACTTGGGCCGGGCCCGTGTACCCTTTCGCCCTGTAAACTATATATACTCTTCTCCTACCTACGTTTTAGGGTTGGCATTGTGATAGCTCATTTGAGATAGAGCATTGCTCATCCGTACTGGATCTACTCCTCGCGAGGGACCGCACCTCTTCGAAGAAGATCCATCCGGATTCAAGGCGTCCATCTGGAGAAGACAATCAAGACCTCCACACGGAGAAGAACGGTTACTCTTGTATCGTCCCTTGTTGACTTTGGATCTCGTGTTACTTTGTGCCTCGGTGATCTAGCACTTGTGTGATCATTTTCGTGTCGGTTCAGTGTTTCTCTTGTTTCCCCCATGATTTCCCTCGTGTTCTTCCACGCGTTCTTCGTGTTCCTAGTAGGGATCCACTCCAAACGTGTGAAAGATCGGCCCCTAGGGTTCCGCCCTTTGTTGGAAAAGGCAGTGCCTAGGAGGCGCTTAGGCACGCCTAGGCGCTAGGAAATGGCCAAACGCCTCGCGCATCTAGACAGAAAGGTCGCGCATCTAGACAGAAAGGTCGCGCATCTTCGACGACTTCCGCTACTTCGACAACTCCGACCATGGTGCTGCGGCATCTTTGCCAACGTACTGAAGACCGTGCACCATGACATCAACTACATTCGCATCTGTTTGGGAACCTTCAACCGTAAGCAAGGACAGTAATCTCGACGACATCTTTGTCCAACCCTTGCCATTGCATTGATAACCATCATAGCCCATCTTTTGCGTTGCTTACCCATCGAGACTAGCCTTTGAGTATTGCCAGCAACGTGACTTGTGCACATTAGTGATCATACTCCATAGCATACATACCATACCATAGTGGTGCATATCTTGGCATCAACTTTTGTGTCACAAAGTTGTCATCGCATACACAATTGCTATCTTGGTTCATGAAGTTTTGCATGAGAAAATAGCTCAAAAGTGAAAGAGCCAACCAAGATTTTAAGCAAAGAGGAAAGATAAGCAAAGAGCTTATAAGCAAGAACCGTAGCATACTACATTAAGATTGTCATATCCGATCATCTTGGATCATATCATCGAAACACCTTACATATAACATACTTGGGATAGAGGTCGTTGCATTTTTGCCTAGTAGGTTGTGCACAAGTTTCGTATCCGCCTATTGTGCAATCATGCTAGCGTCTCTCGTGTATTGTGTAACAAGAGCATTTTCGTGGATTCCACATTTTGGCTCATTTTTGGTTTGCACAGTCCCACTTATCTATTTGCGTGTGTGTTTCCGTGTACATCTACTTGCTTGGTCTACTTGTTGCATTTGCAAATTTGTGAATCTTTTCCAACATTATTGAAGCTCACTTACAATTGCATCAAATTTTGTACCACCATCCTAACCAAGCTCCACCATAAGCTTTTACTTGTGTAGGTGTGAGAACCGACAAGGATTGGTACCAATAGTGCTATTTCATTGTCCGCATCTGAGTGAACTTGATTCATCGTCAACATCGGTCAAGGTACATTTGGTATAAGTTCTTCTCCTTCTCCCACTCACATTTTGCTTGGAATGATGGATAGGACAAGTACTTCTACCAACCCACTCTTCATCGAGCAATACGACGACATGTCATCATTCATCACCAAGAGCCACCTCTTTGGTGCACAACGAGCGTTGCATCAAGAGCAACAAGCTACGACCGACCGCATCGATAACCTCGCCACCGACTTGCGACTCTCCGAGCAACGTACAAAGGACTACTTCGACAACAAGCTCGATGCTCACAAGCAAGAGAACGATGCAAGGATGGACGAGATCCGCGCCTTGTTGGTGAATTGTCCTCCTCCTACTTCTTCATACTCAAGACGAAGCCGCTCAAGTCAACACTCCGACGACACCTTCTCCGGATCAAGTACACCGACATCGAACAATCTTCGACAAGCCGTGCGTCAAGACCGTCATGCATCTCGCAATCCGCTACATGACAAGCATTCACAAGAGCAAGTCGACGAGCAAGAACTTCGTCCTCCACCACATCAAGTTGTGTTTGCTCAAGCTCAAGAACGACAACGTCAACATTGCCAAGAGGAAGAACGAGCGCATCTACACCAAGAGGAACAAGACGCCGGGGCTCAACGTCTTCAACAACAACAACGTGAAGCACAAGCTCTTGAGGCGCAATGTGCCCTTCAAGAATCAAGTCAAGCCATTGCCAACCGCAATCGCGAACGGCGCAATCAAGAGGAAGCACTTCGAGAAGAAATCCAAGAGAGGAACTACCAACCGTGAGTGCAACGTCAAGCTCGACAAGCTCCTCCACAACCTCAAGTTCCACAAGAGCAAGTTGATCATGGACTTCCTCCACGCCAAGAGCAACATGAGGATGATTATCCTCCATGTCAAGGGCGTCATCATCACCATCGCCAACAACACAATGAAGAGCAAGGCTACGGCAAACTAAAATTCACCATGCCCAAGTTCAATGGAAGCAATGATCCCGAAGAGTACCTATCATGGGCATTGAAGGTCGACAAAATCTTTCGTTTGCACAACTATGAGGAAGAGAAGAAGATCGCTATGGCATCACTTGAGTTCCAAGACTATGTGCTCATATGATGGGAACAAGTCCTTGAGCACCGAGAAGCAAGAGGTGAGCCACCAATCACCACTTGGGCTCAAATGAAGGATGTCATGCGAGCACGTTTTGGCCCACCTACTACAACCACGATCTCTTCAAGAAGCTCCAACTCCTCAAGCAAGGAACAAAGAGTGTTGAAGAATACTACAAGGAAATGGAGATAGCCATGATTTGAGCCAATGCCACGGAAGATGATGAGCAAACTATGGCACGTTTCTTGAATGGACTCAATCATCCCATCAAGAAGATCGCCGACTTCCAACCCTACTCCAACCTCATTGAGCTCGTGCATCAAGCTACCAAGGCGGAACGTCAAGTACAAGATGACTTCAAGTACGCCAAGTACTCATCCAAGACCTACGGCTTCTCCAATAACCAAGCTTCAACGACTCCTCAAACTTCTACCTCAACCAAGCCATCTTCAAGCAACGACAAGAAGTCAAGTTACAAGAAAACTTCGACAAGCTCAAGTTGTCTTCCTCCTACTACAAGCAACTTCAAGCCGCACGCTTCGTCATCTACTTCGACCGATGAGACCGTCAAGACAAGCTCCTTCAAGTGTTTCACTTGCGGCGGCCAAGGCCACAATTCCTACGAATGCACAAACAAGCGCACCATGATCCTCAACGATGATGGAACCTATGACTCCATGAGTGACGAGGAGATGGAAGCCCTTGAGCAAGTGGCCATGCACCGGAGAGTGAACGAGGATGAAGATGATCACGTCTTTTGTGATGAGGATTCGAGCCCCGCTCTCGTTGTCTCCAAAGTCTTGCCTCTTCAACATCAACAAGAAGAAGACCAAAGATGCCACATCTTCCACACAAAGGCCGGCATCAATGGAAGGTCCGTCAAGGTCATCATCGATGGAGGTAGTTGTCACAACTTGGCAAGTGAAGGACTATGCTCCAAGCTTCAATTGGTCAAGATGAAGCACCCGCACCCATACAAAGTCCAATGGCTAAGTGACTCTGGCACTATACGAGTTGAGCATACGGTCCAAGTCTCATTCAAAATTGGTGCATATGAGGACACTTTGGAGTGTGATGTCGTCCCGATGTCCGTTTGCCACCTCCTTCTTGGTCGACCATGGCAATTTGATCGTGGTGTCATCCACAACGGGCGTACCAATCACTATAGCTTCAAGATGAAAGGGAAGGAATATGTGCTACGACCTATGTCTCCTAGTCAAGTGATAGCCGACAAGCAAGCCACCCATCATGGAGAGAAGAGTGAGAAAGTGATCCACCAAAAAGTGAGTGAGAGCCACAAGCCAAACTTGAGCGTCTCTTCGCCTAGAGAGAAAAACCTAGTCCTATTTGCCACCAAAAGTGAGATGAGAGAAGTGTGTGAGAACCCATCGAGTGTTATGCACTTTGTCCTTGCGTGCAAGGATGGGGACCCCAAAACTAACACCTCTCACGAGCTACCTTTAGTGTTTCAATCTCTTTTGCAGGAATTCCAAGATGTTTTCCCCGATGAGCTACCTCCGGGTCTACCTCCTCTATGAGGCATTGAGCATCGAATCGACCTCATCCCCGGAGTGCCCCTACCAAACAAAGCTGCATTCCGCGTCAACCCCGAAGAAACTAAGGAGATCCAACGGCAAGTACAACAACTAATCGACAATGGTCATGTACGTGAAAGCTTAAGCCCTTGTGTCGTTCCGGTTATACTTGTCCCTAAGCAAGATGGAAGTTATCGCATGTGTTCCGATTGTAGACCCATTAATTCTATCACCGTTCGCTATAGGCATCCCATTCCTCGCCTAGATGATATGATTGATGAACTTAGCGGTGCCGCCTTTTTCTCAAAAATTGATCTTAAAAGTGGCTATTATCAAATCCGCATACAAGAAGGTGATGAATGGAAAACCGCTTTCAAAACCAAATTTGGCTTATACGAGTGGTTGGTTATGCCCATGGGGTTATCGGAAGCTCCCGGTACTTTCATGATACTTATGCATTTTGTGCTTCGTCCTTATATTGGAGTGTTTGTTGTGGTTTACTTTGATGACATTCTTGTTTTTAGCAAATCCATGAAAGAGCATCTTAATCATATTGGGGCTGTTTTGCAAACCCTTCGCAAGGAACGTCTTTATGCCAACATTAAAAAGTGCATGTTTGGTGTTGACAAACTTGTTTTCTTGGGTTTCGTTGTCTCTTCCAAGGGTGCCCATGTTGACGAATCTAAAATTGAAGCAATTAAAACTTGGCCACAACACACCAATTTGCAACAAGTGCATAACTTTCTTGGCCTTGCGGGTTTTTATCGTCGCTTCATGAAAGACTTTAGCACTATTGTCGCTCCTTTGCATGCCTTGAGTAAGAAGAATGCTCCTTTTGTTTGGGGATCTTTGCAATCTACCGCTTTTGATGAGCTCAAGTCTTTGCTTACTCATGCTCCGATTCTTGCTTTGCCCAACTTTGACAAAACTTTTGAGGTTCATTGTGATGCAAGTCGTACCGGAATTGGCAGAGTTTTGATGCAAGAAAAACGAGCCATTGCATATTTTAGTGAAAAACTCTCCGGTGCTCAACTTAACTATCCCATCTATGACAAAGAATTGTATGCTTTAGTGTGTGTGCTACATGTTTGGGAACATTATCTTAGACCTCATGAGTCTGTCATACATACCGATCATGAAACGCTTAAGTACTTAAAAGGTCAAACTAAATTAAACAAGCGTCATGCCAAATGGAGTGAATTTGTTGAATCTTTCCCCCATGTGATCAAGTACATTAAGGGTAAGGAAAATGTAGTTGCGGATGCACTTTCACGCATATGTACGCTTGTCACTAAACTTGAGTTGAAGGTTGTTGGTTTTGAGCATATAAAAGACTTGTATGCAAATTATCCTTCCTTTGCTACTCCTTATGCTAAGTGCTTGACGCATACTTCTTGGGAATAATATTACATCAAAGATGGTTATCTTATGAGAGCTAACAAACTTTGCATTCCCGAGTCTTCTCTTCGTTTGCTCCTTTTGCAAGAGGCTCATGAAGGCGGACTCATGGGACATTTTGGACGCGACAAGACATTCGCCGCGCTCTCCAAGAACTACTTTTGGCCCAAGATGTTTCGTGACATCTCACGCTTCACCAACCAATGCTCTACATGTCGCAAAGCTAAGTCTAAAGCTCAATCCCATGGTCTTTACATGCCCCTTCCTATTCCTTATCAACCTTGGGAAGACATTAGCATGGATTTTGTACTTGGTTTGCCTAGAACTCAAAATGGAAAGGATTCCGTGTTTGTTGTTGTGGACCGATTTTCTAAGATGGCACATTTCATCCCTTGCAACAAGATAGACGATGCTTCACACATTGCAAATCTCTTTTGTAGGGAAATCTTGCGCCTCCATGGAGTACCAAAGACAATCGTCTCCGACCGCGACGTCAAGTTCTTGAGTTACTTTTGGAAGACGCTATGCACCAAGCTCGGAATCAAGCTCTTGTTCTCATCCGCATACCATCCGCAAACCGACGGCCAAACGGAGGTGACGAATCGTACTCTCTCCACTCTACTTCGTGTGTTGATCAAGAAGAACATTAAGGAGTGGGAGGCATGTCTACCCATCGCCCAGTACGCCTACAACCGTGCAAGACATTCGACGACCGGCAAGTCCCCTTTCGAGGTCGTCTACGGCTTCAACCCGTTATCCCCATCGGACATTCTACCTCTTCCTCTACAAGAGCGCACCAACATGGATGCGAGTGCATGGGCAAGCTACATCAAGAAGATGCATGAGGATACAAGACACACCATCGAACGCCAAGTACAACGACTAGCGACCAAGCTCAACGTCAACAAGCAACCCATGATATTCAACATCGGAGATCTCGTGTGGTTACACCTTCGCAAGGACCGCTTCCCCAATGAACGCAAGTCCAAACTTCTACCTCGAGCTGATGAACCCTTCAAGGTGCTAGCACGCTACAACGACAATGCATACAAGATCGACCTCTCGCGCGACAAGTACAACGTGAGCGACATCTTCAACGTCAAATATCTTTCGCCATACCATGGTGATGAGGATCTCGATCCGAGGTCGGATCTTTCCCAAGGGAGGGGAGATGATGTGGAGCATCCCGTGATCATCCCCATGGACACCACCTCGACTATCCAAGCTCCAAGTGGACCCATGACAAGAGCAAGGACTCGTGCTATTCAATCCAAGGTGACATCACTCCTACTGGAGTTTCCCCCTTCTTCGAGTGAGACATGGCTACTGCCTAAGTCCGAGATGATGTGTGTGATCAGGTACAATGCTCAAGCCACGGAGCAGAGAGTTGGAGAAGAAACGACAAGCGTCAACTCTCTGGACAGCCCGGAACTTCCGGCCAGAGCCTGGAACTTCCGGCACCCGGACCTTCCGTCCTACCCAGAGCTTCCGGCCTCCGTCGACTTTGACCAGCCCGGGCGTGCCAACTCTCTGGTTAGCCCGGAACCTGCCCGGAACCCGGCCCGGACCTTCCGGTCCGCGGAACCTCCGGCCCGCCCGGACCTTCCGGCCCCCGGACGCCAGCCCAGCTCCACCCGCGCCAATTCTCTGGTTAGGCCGGACCCTGACCGGAACCTCTGGCTCCCGGAACTTCCGGCCCCACCCGGAACTTCCGGCCCTGCCTGCGCGCGGCCACTTGGGCCGAGGCCCGTGTTACCCTTTCGCCCCGTAAACTATATATACTCTTCTCCTACCTACGTTTTAGGGTTAGCATTGTGATAGCTCATTTGAGATAGAGCATTGCTCATCCGTACCGGATCTACTCCTCGTGAGGGACCGCACCTCTTCGAAGAAGATCCATCCGGATTTAAGGCCTCCATCCGGAGAAGACAATCAAGACCTCCTCACCGAGAAGAACGGTTACTCTTGTATCGTCCCTTGTTGACTTTGGATCTCGTGTTACTTTGTGCCTCGGTGATCTAGCACTTGTGTGATCATTTTCATGTCGGTTCAGTGTTTCTCTTGTTTCCCCCCGTGATTTCCCTCGTGTTCTTCCGCGCGTTCTTCGTGTTCCTCGTAGGGATCCACTCCAAACGTGAAAGATCGGCCCCTAGGGTTCCGCCCTACATCACCAGGCAATGCACTATGCGGCCCGCCGAAGCTGCGCCACGTGGCGCCACCGGTTCGACGAAGGAGATGAGCTTTAGACCGCCGGGTTTGAGGGCGTTTCTGACTGTGACCCCTTCATCAGTCCGACGTGGCGGGCGTGCCCGGACGCACCCGAGCTCCCCATATCCGCCTCATATTTAGGCTGAATATGGGGGGTGCCAGACAACCCCGACGTTTGAGGCGTCCGTCTGGATCGAAAAGATGTGACCGATGAGTGACCGGACGGTTCGTCCAGGCGTATGAGGCGGGTTTGAGGGGTCCGGTTGTAGATGATCTTAAGATGCTATCAAAAGAGTGGTTGTGCAACAGAACATTTAAAGGGCCGCCCAGAGTTTCGTGCGGGCGCGTCCACAAACGTTTAGGATGTCGAATTTGTGAAGTTCAGACTAGCCACAATGGGAGTAACTTCAGCAGTAACATCGAATCCAACTCATCAAATTTACTTATGTGGCAGTAAGTTAATGAGGAAAGAGGTAGTTACAGTAACTTAGCTAGTTACTGTAACATCACATGTCCCAATGCAATATGAGTCTATAACATAATAAATGAAGCTTTGCATGTTACCACACTTATGTTACTACTCACTATGAAGGTAGTAACATAGTTTAGGGATATGCGTATGTTACTAGTGTATATTACTATGCACTATGGCTAGTCTCAGTTCTAAATGCTCTAATAACCAGTGCATATTCCAAAAGACAGGGATCCTGAGATGCCAGCAAGAGGAGATCCGTCTCTGGACGTCCACGGTGGACTTGGAGCTGGCCGTGATGTCCGTCTCCATGACTCCCATCCTGGTACGGTTGGGCGTGGAAACAAGATGACACCGCGATACCAACAGACGGGGAGGATTGCTGGTACCGGTTGGAGCGTGGAAACACGGGAGCGATCATCAGCTCAGTAAGTGCTGGACGTGGACGGGCAACGGAACTGTGGGACTAATTGGCGCACCCCGTCGGGCGACGACGGCGACCACGACGCGTTGCCCGCCCAAAGCGCGGCTTCCCAATTTAATTCGTCCTCGCCCAGCCCTGCGTAGTGGGCGCCGTGTCAGTTCGTTTCGCGCTCCTAGTCGCCGGTCTGGTTGGTTGGTGCGGCGCCGCCCATGGCGAGCCAACCTTGTGCTGTCCCAGTATTCAATTCCCAACGCCCAGCCATACACCCAACCGTCCAACCATCGGCAGTACACTGTGTGAGACTCCTGTGAAGACCATCAACAACCACTCCGATGTGATCGTGTACATGTTTGTTTTCTTTTCTTTCGTTGGGATCGTGTACATGTTCCCAAATAGAATCACTAGGCTGTGTACTATCGGTGTGCTTGATCCCCCTCCCCGTTTCATGCGTGCTGTAAAAGGAAAATGATTACATCTTGAAAAGCAAAATATTTGTAGTTTCACACAGAAACGATATTTTGCGTACATGGAAACAACTCAGAAAAATCGATTCGCATTTGCGCTAGCCGTGTTTAGAAGCAGTATAAAAGTCGTCATCCGGGCATTGGTATCCTTCCATCCCCACCGAAAAATCGAATCAAACCACCTCCACCTCCGCCTCCACGCACGCTCGCACGCACGCTCGCCGCCACTGCAAGTTTGCAACCCCCTCCATCTCTCTCAACATCCCGAGCCTGCCCCAACCAATGGCGTCCACCAACGGCTACGGCAACGTCACCGGCGGCGGCCTCCCCACCCACACCGCCACCTCCAAGCCGCCCGTCGACGACCCGCGCCACCAGAAGCAGCGCCTGCGCCGCCGCCGCGGCTGCCTCTGCTGCGCGTGCCTCGCCGTCACCCTCGTCCTCGTCGCCGTCGTCCTCCTGATCCTCTTCCTCACCGTGCTCCGCGTCCGGGACCCGACCACGCGGCTCGTCTCCACGCGCCTCATCGGCGTCGCCCCGCGCCTCACCTTCCCGGCGCTCAACATCCAGCTCAACGTCACCCTCCTCCTCACGGTGTCCGTGCACAACCCCAACCCGGCCTCCTTCTCCTTCCCCTCGGGCGGCCACACCGACCTCACCTACCGCGGCGCCCACGTCGGCGACGCCGAGATCGACCCCGGCCGCGTCCCCAGCAAGGGGGACGGGGACGTGCAGCTGGCGCTGACGCTGCAGGCGGACCGGTTCGCCGGGGACCTGGCGCAGCTGGTCGCCGACGTGGAGGCCGGGTCGCTGCCGCTGGAGGCCAGCACCAGGATCCCCGGGCGGGTGGCGGTGTTCGGCGTGTTCAAGCGCCACGCCGTCGCCTACTCCGACTGCAGCTTCGTCTTCGGCGTCGCGGAGATGGGCGTCCGCAGCCAGGAGTGCCGCGACCACACCAAGCTCTGATCCTACCGACCTTCCTTCGTCCGTCCGTTCGACGGTGTCCGTCTCCGCCGCGCGCGTCGCCGGAGATGGAGGCGAGGAGGATCCCTTTTTGTGCCATGTTCGTTTGATACGCACGGCACGTGTGGGTGGGGCCGGCGACGTCGTTGTCATCACGGAGAGAAGAGAAAAGAGTTCTAGAATTCGTTCCTGACGGTGCTTCATCATCAGTATAGTACAGTACTGCTGTAGTTAGTCTCGGCCTTGGGTAGAATTAATTTGTCGTTTCAGTTGTTTCCATTGCTAGGCTTGATCTTGCGATTTTGATGGAATTTTCTTGTACAGAGACAGGGTGGACTAGTATACACGGATATTGCTTGCTCTTATTGTTCATCACATCATCATCATGTGTTTAGATTCTTGCTTAGTGCGCACGAATCCTAAGCACGGCCTCATCTTATATTATGCTTATATATAGCTTGCTGTTACGGGGTCGCTCGGAGACCTTCCTCGAGTGCTTGATGTTCTGATTACTCTACATAATCCTCTAAAGCCAAGCCAGACCACCTGTGCTGAAAGTTCAAAAAAAGCCACCTGTGCTGAAAGTAATTTTTAGGTTACAATATGGTGGATTCGTGATGCCACCAAATATGTCGGCAAATAAAGTCAAACAAACATAAGCAGTGAAAAATAAACCCTGTTTCTAGTCCTGTTTCCTCTGATCAATGAAAGCTCCCCTTTTCCTCACAAAGGGGACGAAAAAGGATACAAATGCCAGGGATAAATCGAGGCCGTCAGCCAGTCCATCAGAAGCTCTATCTGACGGCTAAAATTAACAGGAAGAGCAGCCATCAATCATCATGACAGACCAGCACGATTAATAAGGCAGATGAATTACAGCTCGGCACAATTAACACTACTAGTACGCCAGCAGCTCACCCTACACCAGTCGCATCAAACCAAGCCGTGTTCGAATTCGCCACTGCGTCATTTCGGTGTCACAAGAGAGTATTACATCCAAGTGCAAAGGAAAGCCAAGCAAAGATGAATCTGCAACAGTTCCTTAAGTTCAAGGCAAGCACAGAGAGACAACAAACTATTTTTCAAGATTTACAAAACGCTAGGCCGAAAGCCCACAAGGCACATGTGCTGGTACTACTACATCAATGATCAATCAGGGCAGTAAGACTGGGCTTAGCTAAAATTAAATGAAAACTAAACATAGATTTTACATGTATAACTTAAGGCTGCTTCCTACTCAAGCATCACTGCTAGCTCTGTACAGCTTCAGAGTTAGCAAAGTTACCACTGACAGACATGCCTCTGTAGGATGCCAAGAGAAACGCACCAAGACCATGTTCCCAAAGGAACAGGCTCAGCTCTTATTGTCTTCAGCGAAAAGAGTCTTGGGACTCACAGAACCGAAGTCGAGCTTCCGGCAGATGCCTGGGCTGAGCTTGATCATCTTCAGAGATGGTCGCAGAGGAGCATCCGGGCAGGTGTCCGCGATGCCGGTAAGCAGAGGCTTCGATTCAGGAGTCTTGTAGCTTTCAGATGGGATAGCAGCATCTATCAGAACAGCCTCCCCATCTCCAGTTGCCTCCAGCGCTTGGTTTGAGATGATCAGATCAAGAAACATCTTGCAGATGCCCTGGAGATACAGATCTTCCTCCTCCGAATCATCAAACTCAAAGCTTAACCTCTTGACTGGGAAGTCATCAGATTCAAAAATGAGCTTTCTGCGGGAGAGGGTCTCTACTCCCCTAACCACGTTCTTCTTCGGCGCACCGCAGAGCACCTCCTCTGGTCCTGGAGCAAAGGGGTCAAAGATGTTTCCCCTTGGTGTTTGACAGCCCAGTGAAATACTTTCATCTGAAACCTTGCTAGAGATGGACATTTCTAGTGCAACCACATTCAGAGTGGTTGCCTCAGCAACATTACCCTCGTTATTCTCAAGATCACAAACTGTGCCAAGGGATTCTATGTCTTCCTTGTTTCCCAAGGGAAGTTGCAAACCAAATTCTTTACTGGCACTCTTCTTCAGCACATCTACAACTGTGGAATCACATTCCACGACTTCTGAGACTTCAGTGTCGCTATTATCCAGCACCACATGATCTACGGCAGGTAATGCGGATTCAGCCCCCGCCATGTGGAGAAGTGGTTTCTTCTGAAAATAAATGTTATACTCAAACAGACTATACCACTCTCCCACTTCAGTATCAAAACCTGCAACAAAGAAAAGGTCAGTATAACGGTAGATACTACCAAAAACTACCAAATAAATAACAAAAGACATTTCACAGAACTACACAACAAAAAGGAGTGCAAAAGGATCCTGCCACTCGGTAAAATATTTAAAGGTTGGACAATTTCAGAATAAACAGGGTGCACAGTCACAAAAGAAGTGACAGCAGCAGCAGCAGAACATACATTTGGAACAGAACGCTTTCAGAATTCAGATTGCTACATTACGTCATCCTGTTGATGCAAAGACGAGCTTCCGGGCGTGCTTGAGATAAAAAAACATTACATCATCTAGACAAAATTACATCATCCTTCCAAAAACAATCATCTAATATAAAATTAAGCTGATCTGCAACTATGCTTCATATACATTACAGAATCGAGACTGAAGATATATGTACTACACCTACGTAGACGTGAGTCGCACAGCAATTGTCGGCATCCTTATGACCACAGTTCCCCAGATTAGTTGATTCGCTAAACCAAAAGTATTTCAGAAACACGCATCCCTAATATCGCAATACATGAAGAATTGCACGGTCAAATCAAAGCCTGGCAATTACCTCGCGAACGCCTAGTGGCAACTTATCAATCGGAGAGAACAATTGCATACACGATAGATTGGACAGCGGAACAGGCGAAATGAGGAACACCGGAACCAGATCTGCGAGGGGAAAGGGCACGATACCTGTTTCTATCTTGATTCGGCCGAAGATTGGTCGCCGATTAACATCCCCGAGATCCCCCCGCAGCACTCCCAGCTTGGCTCGACGAGGGATGGACGGATGGAGAAGAGAGGGAGGGCGTCGGCTGGCGGCGCTGCTCTGGTGGAGGAGAGCAGGGGGGCAGCTGCGGCGCGGATCGAGGGAGACAGAGGAGATGGAGAGGAGCAGTGGGGAACTGGGGAGGGAACCCTAGGATTCCGTTATTTATACACGCGCGTGAGAATTCCCGCGCCAATTTTTTTATGCCAAGATTTTCTATGCGCGCCAAAAGCAGGTTTCCTTTTTGGCTTTTTTATCTTGCCAAACAGAGCATTCGTGCATATCCTGTCAATGGCTCGAGGAACAGCTGGATTAGATCCGATTTTAATTAATCGCGCCATCTTTTCTTTTTCTTAGCGCCAAAGATCTTGCGAGCTGCTGCCATGTGGGCCCCCCTAGTCCGGCACCGGCGGGTGAGGCATTACGAGTTTTGTGATGAAAAAGAGCACCCTCAGATTTAGAGTTTTGCGAAATTATACCTTGTACTCAAGTGTTTCAGCTTTGGAATTTTTACACATATAACCCTCTGCCAAACTAAAATTATGAAACCACCCTCTTTGTAACCAATTGCTACAAATATTATGGTGGAAGGTTGGCTAGACGTCAAATTCCTCCACACCAACGGGCAGAGCAGGGTCCCCCATCAACATAGATGACGAAAGCAGCATATAGCCATCGCAAATGGATGAAGGCCACGTCGATCTAGTGGCGGCGGTGCATTCCACCATGCAGGATGGTGGAAGGCAGGGAACGGTTACGCGACGGCACGTTGGGACAAACTTTGTCGGGCTTACTAGATCACGCGTAGATTCTGCCGCTGATAATGACGTAAGGGGTATTGTCTCTTCTGTCAAGGTGGTGGAAGGGCACGTGTTATGTCAGACATGCGGGGACATTGAGCTTTCCGCCATTGGCAGTGGCGGGAGGGCCTCTTATTTTGGTGTGAACGGTTTTCTACTCACATATCTCGTCATTTCCTCCTACAGTTCCTACCCGTTAAAATCTCGCTCGACCTCCTTCAGTATTCATCCAAGCAATCATCTCTCTCTCTCACGCCACCCCTCTTATACATATACAGCGTGTTCCAATGTTCCTCGTTTTGCTTGTTGGTGATGATGTTTGCTGCAAGGTGAAGTAGTCTATGGATTTTTGGTCGTGCATGGGTATGCAACTTTTCATATGCGTCGGTTATGAGTACTGGTCCAAACTCCAAACAATGTTCCGTCGGGGGTTGAAGGGGAAGATGGAAGAGATTCAAAGATGGAGGCAGAGCGTCATTTGTTTTAAGGAGTGATGCAAGAAGAGGGGCGTCCAAGCAGTTCATTGGGTGGAGAGAGCGATGAACATCACCAAGCAACGGATCCGCCTTCTAGACCGAGGAAATTAAAGCATGGTGCACCAAGTACAACATTAAGGCTGACTATGCCTTCGTCTACCACCCATAAACGAACGGGCGGGTCGAATCAGCCAATAGAGTGGAATAAAACCTTGGCGATTCTATCCCCGGAGGAGGCCAATAACAAATAGGTCGAGGAGCTTGACTATGTGTTATGAAGCTTATGTACAACCCCAAACTGATCCACCGGGTACACACCATTTTTATGGTGTACAATGCCGAAGCCATTATTCCTACACGATGCACATCGAGTATGTCTATACGAGGAATGAAAGGCCGAGCAGAATCGACAAGACGGTCTAGACGCCCTAGACGAGGAGCACGACGTAGTTAAAGCACGTTCCTCCTTCTACCAATAGCAGGTACAATGATACCAGTAGCGCGAGGTCTGGTGAAGGCATTCAATGTTGGCGACCTAGTCTTGTGATGCCACCTAGATAAACCTATTCAATATAAATAGTCCGCACCTTGGGATGGTTCGTTCATCATCAACAAAGGTGCTCGCTGGAGCAGCATATGGGATCCGAGGTACCAAGGACAATCGCTTGGAACCGAAACTCTGGACTGTTACCCTGTTGTTTCTACGGCTAGCCAATTTACATCTTCTCTTTTATTTTCGATTAGCCATTAGAACTAGTTTGGATATTTTTTTTCACAAGCAAAGTTAGACTCAATATTGTGTCCTTTATTGACTTTTGTTTTTTCCTAGCTTTTGGATCCTTGTTAGCGGCCATGATATGGCTCATGGCCACACATCACGCGACACAAATTTGACTGGGGGCTGTTACAGTACCTCAGCCGTGGCCTATTATAGCTAAAAAAGTATCCGGAGACACTCGTCGCATGCCGCCCGCTTGGGCGATGCTGACCCTTCCAAATAATTTCAGGACATGATATGCATTGAGTTCGACTTGTGACTTTTTGCTAAGCTGGGATGCCTAGCTCCTATGTTGCCACCTTATGTTTCCGCAAGTTCATCTAAGGGTGTAACAAGCCTCTATGATTGTTACTTCTGGGGTCATCCTATTTAAGTCCCTCAGGTGGAAGAAACCGAAAGCTAGCAGTTGCACTGCACGAAACCAGTAGGCACGGGGGAAGTGAAAATTACAGCCCCTTTAGGGGAATGCATTGGACTTGATCCTACTCGGCGAGCTACGCAAAAATTATTTGCCTTCCTCGGAAAACATACGAGTTGACGACACTAAAAGTTGTAAAATATGATATCTCAAACGAGGGAACCGTTGGAGGATCTCTCTATCCGAAACATTGGCTACATTAAGCACCCAAATAATTGCTCCCTCTTTGACTTGCGTTTAGACCAATAGGTAGGATTGCCTTGCACCAAGCGAAGTCCCCCCAACGAAGGGTTGACACCAGGAACACTCCTCATTTGCCTATGGCTAAGGAGGTAGAAGATGATGGTTGGTTAACGCAACTATTTTAAATATGCAGGTCCGAGCAACACCGAATACATGGCCATTATACACAAGTGTCAATACAGCAAAAGGTGGCCTAAAGAATAATTCTTTACAAACCAACAATAAGTTTATCTAACCGGCAATCCTTTTCCAATATCCGGGGAAAAGGCATGACCTTCTCGAAGTTGATGTCCGGCCTGATTTCCTCCCCATCGTCACTGCAGGGCAAACCATGGCAATGTTCTCGATATTCAACATCAAAATATGCGTTTGGAGCATGGCTCACGCTTGTTGAGCACTTTATAGGCATGCCAAGATCTTCCATACTGTCGGTGTCAAAACCGGCGGATCTCGGGTAGGGGGTCCCGAACTGTGCGTCTAGGCGGATGGTAA
Source organism: Triticum aestivum (assembly GCF_018294505.1). Lineage (NCBI taxonomy): Eukaryota > Viridiplantae > Streptophyta > Magnoliopsida > Poales > Poaceae > Triticum > Triticum aestivum. Next base: position 274,748,280 of record NC_057807.1, read on the forward strand.
CAGGAGACAAGGGACACGATGTTTTTACCCAGGTTCGGGCCCTCTTGATGGAGGTAAAACCCTACTCCTGCTTGATTAATATTGATGGTATGGGTAGTACAAGAGTGGATCTACCACGAGATCAGAGAGGCTAAACCCTAGAAGCTAGCCTATGGTATGATTGTTGTTCGTCCTACGGACTAAAACTCTCCGGTTTATATAGACACCGGAGAGGGCTAGGGTTACACAGAGTCGGTTACAATGGGAGGAGATCTTCATATCGAATCACCAAGCTTGCCTTCCACGCCAAGGAAAGTCCTATCCGGACACGGGACAAAGTCTTCAATCTTGTATCTTCATAGTCCGGGAGTCCGGCCAAAGGTCATAGTCCGGCCATCGGGACACCCCCTAATCCAGGACTCCCTCAGTAGCCCCTAAACCAGGCTTCAATGATGACGAGTATGACGCGCAAATTGTCTTCGGCATTGCAAGGCGGGTTCCTCCTCCGAATACTTCATAGAAGATGTTGAACACAAGGATAGTGTCCGGCTCTGCAAAATAAGCTCCACATACCACCGTAGAGAGAATAATATCTGCACCAATCTAATCTGCTGACGTATTCCGCAGCGTGACATCACGCCACGGCCAAGCCTTTATTCGAAACATTTTATTGTTCCACCTCAGCATGTTTAACGAGGCGGTTTCCTTGGCACGTCTTGTCAAAGCAGAGATCGTGTCCCCTTATTCCGGGATTCTCATCAATACGGGCGTGGGTAACCCAATCGTGCCTTTGGTATGACTCCCTAATTGAAAGCGAGTCCCAAACGGTTATGGGGAGGGCTCTTGGTATTCAACTCCTTTATAAAGAGACCAAGGCTCGACTCCTTTCTTTTCAATCCAATCGAATCCGCCCCTCGCTTCGAGTTCCAACACCCAAAGCTCTAGTTTTAGGCGCTTCGGACCTTCGACGATGTCCGGCTCCGACCTTCAAGGCCGGTGGATGCCTTCCTCCGTTACGGAAGAAGATGTGCGAAAGCTGAGAGATGCCAGGTATCTAACCGACAAAATCTCGCATAGGCTGCCTGCTCAAGGGCAGGCCATTCCCACTCCCCAGCCCGGTGAGAGTGTGGTGTTCACATCTCACTTCCTTTGGGGGCTAGGCTTCCCGATTGATCCCTTCGTGAGGGGGCTTATGTTTTATTACGGGCTGGAGTTCCACGACTTAGCTCCGGAGTCCATCCTCCAAATCTCACCATTCATTGTTGTGTGTGAGGCCTTCCTCCATATTACTCCTCACTTCGGATTGTGGCTTAGAACCTTCAAGGTGGAACCGAAGATGATCGAGGGGCAGCACGCTGAGTGCGGAGGAGCTATAATAAGCAAGATGGCCGACGCTCCATGGCCCGAGGGCTCTTTTCAAGAGGAGTTCGGCTTATGGCAACGGGACTGGTTTTACATCACAGCCCCCAGGGGCACCACATGGGTGGCGCCACCTGCTTTTCGCTCGGGTCCCCCACCACGGCTAGCGTCATGGGTCAATGAAGGGCTTATTTGGGGGCCGCCCAAAGACGTGCCCTTGCTGCAGGACCGCATTCGAGATCTTCTAGAAAGAGACATCAATTTGACCGTAGTGGCGCAAGTTATGCTGATTCGCCGCACACTGCCCTGCAAACGTCGCCCTCTCCGCCTGTGGGAATTCAACCCGGAAGGACGCGAGTCCTCCAACACTTTATGGGCATGACGCCCGTGGAGATGTACAAATTGTTCTTCGGATCACAAGCAAGGTGTCCGGATTTGTCCGAGGACGCAGGTCTGAGCTGCAATCGCCCGGACGCTCGAGTAAGTAGCTCCGTATTTGGACATGCCACCCGTGTTTCCATCATAAAATTACCCTTAACAGAGTTTTCCTTTGAACAGGAGTGGATAGTGAAGGAAAATCTTATCAGGTGTCCAGCCCCCCTGCCCGAGACCCCGCCGAATCCCATGCTAACCAGGATGCTGGAGGTCGTGCTTTTGGCAGAAGGCGAAGGGGGGAACCAAGGAGCTACCGCCTCCGCGAAGGAGGATGTTAGGAAGGGAAGACTCGAAAATTCCCCCGACCAAGGAAAGAAAAGGACTGCCTTTGAAGACCCGGAGGTGATGGCCTCAAAACGGGGGAAGAAATCTCCGCTAGAGGGTTCGGCACCGGAGAACGCCCCGACCGAATTGCGCCCTCAAGGGGACCCGCTCTCCCCCGAGCCGTAAGTGAAGGGAGGGGTTCCATAATGAGTGACATTCCTGTTTTATTTCTGAGGAAGATAACTGAAATATTACCTTGCAGTTCGGATCTCAACCCTTCTCAACAGAGTTCATCTTCAGGGGATCTTCGTCCGGAGATGATAGAGAGCGAAACGCCTCCCCTTGTTGCACCGTCTCACGAGGCAGGTGACCCCGAGGTGTCGTCTCGGAGGGGTTTTCCAAGTCCGGACCCTGGAAAAGGTCGTCAGGCTAGTCCGGCACCCTCTGGTGCGTGGTCGGAGGGGCTAAAGGATCTGCTTGGGAGGGCGTCCATCTCAGAAGAACATCGTATGTTGATGAATACGGTGATTGGAAGGATTTCATCCACGGAAAGCGGATTGTACGAGGTGGCTAGGAGTTTACTAACAGGCTTTGAGGTACGTAAAAAGGTGTACCTTTTGGTAGAGCCGCATATTAAATGCGCCCTATATAAATAGTAGCCCCTGAGACTCTGTGTGTCGTCAAGAGTGACGGCGCGCAGAGGATCATAACCCCAGGTATAATATGTCACCTATTTTATGAAGGTGGCGAGGCGTTCGGTGGCTAGCCGGACTGATGAATCTGCCGAGCTAAAGTGGCAACTTGACGTGGCGGATGCCGACATCGCGCTTGTGAATAAGCGGCTAGATGAGGCACAAGGTATGTTCCAAAGACATCTGATAAGAGGAGTTTGGTGCGCGTGCCTTATAAGATATGTGCTTGATGCAGATAGTGCTGCTGCCGCGGAGAACCTTCGGGCGGAACTTGCCCAAGCCAAGGAGCAAGCAAGGAAAAGTGATGCGGCTACCGTGAAGGCATCTGAAGAGCTAAAAGCCGAACTGGTTGCTCACTGCCAGAGCAAGAGAGTAATGGCTGAGATGGCTATAAAATTGAAGGATGCTGCTGACCGCTGTAAATTTCTTGAACAAGGAGATAAGGCGTATCAGAAGGATCTTGAAAAGATCACTGCCGAGGCCAAGGATACTCGCTCTGCAATGAGAGCTATGAAGGAGGAGTTGCGTCAGGCCGGAGATATCACGGCTGGAAAGCCCTATATGCTGCAGATGAAGTACGGAGACCCCAAGTATGCTCCGTTAGACCGGCAGTGGAGTGCGGAAAACACTTATCTGGATTTGGCAGCTAGTGCAGCAGACGTGACCGAACACTTCCGCGGCCGAGGTGACCATGGATTGGAAGAGCTTTTTTGGTCGCAGTTCCACAATCCAGAACACCCACTATCGGTATCCGACCATTTGGCTGCCTGGGCGGAGCTGAACAGGTTATCCAGACTCGCCATGAGGTATGTTGCGAGTCGTCTGTGGCCGGAGAAGCCGGAGCCGAAGAGTTATTTTGGCTTGGTGCAGCAGTTCCTTGGTTCGGTGCCGCATGCTGATGCAATGAAGAGGTCAGCGTCCATAGAGGGCGCACAGATGGCTCTTGCCCGTGTCAAAATATACTGGGCGGATATGAAGGCCAGTGTTGTTGCATCTCGGGATTCAGACGAAAGCCGAGTACCTGCCAAGCACTACTTTGAGGAAGTTCTTCATGGCGCTCGTTTAATAGAGTCGCAGTGCTCGAAGGATGTTGTGTTTGAATAGCGTGTACTATTGTAAAACGAATATTTTGATAGAATATAAAGGCTTTTTATACTTGTGCTTGCAAGAATTATGATGCCTCCTGTGTGGCCGTTTAATGTATATGTGTATATAACCTGAAAGATGGCAGTCGTTGGCTTCAGCCCCCACGCATAGAATGCGGGGATGTTCGCAAAAAGGCGCATTTTCACACTTAATCCAATGTCTTGGTCCTATAAAGGAGGTGGTGGCGCAGCGAACTAGGCAACCGGACTATAATGCTTTATCACTTTCACTTAGCCATAGGAGTTTGACAGTGGGGCTACTGAATAGCCCCTAGGGGCACCGCGCTCACCCGAATTCGGGGCGCGAGTGTGCCTGATCGGGAAGCGGACCTTCGGTAATGCGGAGGAATCCTAAAGATTCTGAAAGTCATCGAGTGGTTGACCAGTCTCTCGCTATATCATGACAGTCAGTTTTCGGCTTTCTCTACTGAGGTGCTCGCCTGGCCGAACCGGGGCACAATCGCAGTAGTTCTCCTGGTGCCGCCTTAGCCGATAGAGCGGAACGTAAGGCAGCAAAAGACAGGAGCCGGGCAAACCCAACATTTGACATGATTCGGAGCTGATGCATACAAGGCCAAACTCGCGACGCCGAACACTCCCTAAGGTATTTGGTCTTTCTGAGGACGGGCCGAACAATAACCCTTTGGTAAAAAAGCCCCTGGTGTCCAGGTACGTACAAAATTCTGGCGTGGCCACATGCCAAGACGCCAGCCTCCTCCTCGGCTACAGTGAAAAACCGGGGGATGGTATCAACAAGAGACAGTAAGAAAGGTTTACGCAGGGTCTTAATCTGAAGAGAATCCTTAGAACGGGTCCCCACTGCACGTCTGCGCCTGTGTCTCCGTTGTGCCGTATCCTGGACGGGCGTAGCATAATGTTCATCTGCGAAAGAGAGGGACTTTAGTGAAAAATAATCGTGCGAGAAATCTATATTAGAATAAACAAATTATAACACTGAGGCATGAGTTGGATTGGGTCGTATTGTCTCCTGGTGTGAACACGCGGAGCCCCTTGTACAAGGTTATGCGGCTGTTAGGCCTTTGTATGTTTACGCCGGACTTGTCGAACCATGTCCGGGGTATTGAAGCTGGATTAGTGTGCAGCTGTCAAGGCGGCCGCACCATTATCCGTACTTCATGGATCAATTGATATTTCCCTTTAGTGAGATGATGCCTCGCGGACCGGGCATTTTGAGTGTGAGGGATGCATAATGCGGTATTGCGTTAAAGCGGGCGAAAGCTTCGCGTCCCAGTAGCGCTTGATAGCGACTTATGGACGGGGCGATGTGGAAGGTTAGCTTTTCGCTTCGCGAGTTGTCGGGTGAGCCGAACATGACTTCTAACAATAGGGAACCCATACTCTGGGTATCTGGTCCCGGCGTGATTCCTTGAAAGGAAGTGTTGTCATGGCGAATTGTTGCTGGGTTTATCCCCAGTTTGCGGATTGTGTCCTAATATAATAGGTTTAGGTCACTGCCGCCGTCCATTAGGACTTGTGTAAATTGGAGGCCGTCAATAATCGGATCCAAGACCAAGGCAGTCCAGCCTGTGTTCCGGATACCTCTGGAGTAATCCTGATGATCGAAGGTGATTGGTTGTAACAACCAGTGATGGTGCTCCTCTGGGGCGGGACGTGTGGCGCGTATCTTTATGGGCGCCGTTCTGTATTTCCCTGTTGTCACCTGGAGTGAATTTACTATTTTGACTTCTTGTGGGAACTTCTTTTGTTCTCCGTTGTTCTGCTTGTGGGGCGCGTCGTCATCCTCACTTGGTGTGTCGAGCCCCTTGTGTTCGGCATTGAGTTTGCCGGATTGCTTGAAGACCCAACAATCTCGGTGGGTGTGGTTTGCAGGTCTCCCGGGAGTAATGTGGATTTGACATATTTTGTCCAAGATTTTGTTGAGGTTGGATAGCTCATCCCTGTCATCTTTGGGGGTCGGCTTTTTCTGATTTTGCCGAGAGCTTTTGAATCCGGCGTTTACTGCCGTGCTCATCGGGCTGTTGTCCTTGATCCGGCGCGATTCTTTATTACGGCGCGGTTTCCCGTTCCCATCTCTGGATTCGGACGTATTCGGGTCGCTGGTGCTGCTTCTTGCCAACCAGCTATCCTCTCCTGCACAAAAGTGGGTCATGAGGCTTGTTAATGCAGCCATTGTTCTTGGCTTTTCTTGGCCGAGGTGTCTGGCGAGCCATTCGTCTCGGACGCTATGTTTGAAAGCTGCTAGGGCTTCAGCGTCTGGACAATCGACTATCTGATTCTTTTTAGTAAGAAATCTGTTCCAGAGTTTCCGGGCTGACTCCCCGGGTTGTTGAGTTATGTGACTCAAATCGTATGCATCCGGGGGTCGGACATAGGTCCCTTGGAAATTTGCCCGGAAAGCATCCTCGAGCTCTTCCCAACTTCGCATGGTGTTTTCGGGGAGGCTTTTAAGCCAATGTCGGGCTGGCCCTTTGAGCTTAAGGGGTAAATATTTTATTTCGTGGAGGTCATCTCCTCTGGCCATGTGTATATGGAGTATATAATCCTCGATCCAGACTCCAGGGTCTGTTGTTCCGTCGTATGCTTCTATGTTTACAGGCTTGAATCCCGCTGGAAATTCATGATCCAGTACCTCATCGGTAAAACATAGGGGGTGCGCGGCGCCCCTGTATGTGGGTGCGCCGCGATGTTCGGATATTTTTTGTGTTGCATTGCTCAATGGAGCTTGCTTTCTTGGCCCGTAGATGGATCTGGTCGGGCCGTTTTTCTGATGCGAATCTTTGTGTGGCTCGCGTGCCGCATTGAATGTGGCGCCCTTTGTTGGTGGAGGTCGATCGTGGGGTCGTCTATCCGACCTGGTGACTTCCTTGTTTTTTGGTTGTGGGGGCTCTAGGGCCTCTTCATCAAATTCTGGTAGTAATTTCCGCTTCGGAAAGCTCTTTGTGTGACGACTGCTGCCGTACTTGTGTGCGGTATTGAGTACTTTGCTCCATCTTATTCTGATTGCATCTTCCGCTGTTTTGAGCTTCCGCTTCTGCTTTTTCAGGCTACGTGCGGTGGCGACAAGCCTTTGGTGGAGGTTCTGGTGCTCCAGCGACTTGTCCGGCGTGAGGTCGTCCAGACTATTATCTTTGCTGGGGCCGGATTGTTCGGTTTGTCCACCTTGTTTGGACGGTTGCTCGATGGCATGTTCGTCTTTTGTTGATTCGCCCTGCTTCATGGCTGGGTCTCTGTCGAGGTGGGGCTTGGCGTGGCGCTTACGCCGCCGCTTTGATTGTTTTCTGAGGGAACGATCCCTGGTTGTGCCCTTTTGATCCTCGTCGTTGCTTCTTTTAGGTGTGTCCACCATGCATACATCGTGTGATAAGGAGATTGTGCGGCGCTCTATAGGCGCTGGTTCTTGGTCGTCTCCTTCATCGGCGTCCATATCGTCGATGTCTTCAGAGTCGAAGTTGACCATGTCGGTTAAGTCGTCGACAGTGGCTACATAGTGGGTGGTGGGTGGGCTTCGAAATTCTTCGTCATCCGCATCCCAACCATGCTGACCATAGTCCGGCCAGGGCTCTCCTGACAAAGAGAGAGACTTTATTGAATTCAGGATATCGCCAAAGGGCGAGTGCTGAGAGACGTCCGTGGCGGTGAACTCCATGATCGAAGCCCAATCGGGTTTGATTGGAAGAGGTGCGGGAGGTTCAGAATTCAGAACGGAGTCCGGCACCCTGGAGTCATAGGCCTCGCAAAGGACTAGGCTGGTGTTCGGCTCTATCACCGTAGAGATTGCGGCTCCTGGGGTGGCGTCCAACCATCCGGCCCCAACTGGCGCAGTCGGCTCCGAGCTAATGGTCAGAGCGGGCACCTGAGCAACGCTCTGGGTGTTGTCCGGTGGCAGAGCTAAATCATGCCCATCGTGACAGTGCGGTGTGCTCGGCCGTTGCTCGAATCCGTCGAAGATCAACTCCCCGCAGATGTCGGCCGTGTAGTTTAAACTTTCAAACCTGACCTGATGGCCAGGGGCGTAGCTTTCGATCTGCTCTAGGTGGCCAAGCGAGTTGGCCCGCAGTGCGAAGCCGCCGAATACGAAGATCTGTTCGGGGAGAAAGGTCTCACCCTGGACCGCGTTGTGGTTGATGATCAAAGAAGCCATCGGGCCTAAAGGTGACGACACAGATGAACTCTCAATGAAAGCACCAATGTCGGTGTCAAAACCGGCGGATCTCGGGTAGGGGGTCCCGAACTGTGCATCTAGGCGGATGGTAACAGGAGACAAGGGACACGATGTTTTTACCCAGGTTCGGGCCCTCTCGATGGAGGTAAAACTCTACTCCTGCTTGATTAATATTGATGGTATGGGTAGTACAAGAGTGGATCTACCACGAGATCAGAGAGGCTAAACCCTAGAAGCTAGCCTATGGTATGATTGTTGTTCGTCCTACGGACTAAAACTCTCCGGTTTATATAGACACCGGAGAGGGCTAGGGTTACACAGAGTCGGTTACAATGGGAGGAGATCTTCATATCGAATCGCCAAGCTTGCCTTCCACGCCAAGGAAAGTCCTATCCGGACACGGGACAAAGTCTTCAATCTTGTATCTTCATAGTCCGGGAGTCCGGCCAAAGGTCATAGTCCAGCCATCCGGACACCCCCTAATCCAGGACTCCCTCACATACCTTGACCCGCTTGCGAGCAACTTGAAGACGTCGGCCAAGAGCAGCTTGGTACCCCGGTAACTTTTCCTTTGGCCATCGAGCCAGAAAACCTTCTCCATAGGTGATCCCCTCAGTTGATGTAACTCACTCAACCTCATCAAGCCGTTCTTTAAGAACATCCCGACATCTTGAGTTGGCAGATTGAGCAGAATAGCTAAAAGGGGAAAAGCGTGTTCAAAACATTAAGACAAGTAACTACAAAAGACGAGGATAGAGATCATACGTAAAGTCGCTTCTTGAAATAAGCTTGCATGCATGTTTTGTCTTCTGCTCGATAGCAACCAGTCGAGATTTGAGCTCTTCCAACTCCAACCCTTGTTTTTTTCGGCCAGCTTCATGTTTGCATCCTTAAGATTGTTACAGTCTTTGATGCGCCTCCTAAGAAAATTACGCCCGACAAACTCCTGTGATGGGAAGTAGTGTGCGTGTTACCAAACACTTTATAGATCCTTTTCTAGAGTAGCGACACGCTTCGCTACACGAGAAAATCATGTGAGTAAATCACCATAAGCCCAAAAAGGGCCACACAACAAGGGTTGGGTAAGTTATTTTACCCGAAGCCTCTCTAGTAGCTTTATCGATATGCTCGACCTCCTATTTCGACTCCTCAAGATGTGACTTGACCAGTGCCAACTCTTTGAACAGTTGGCGGGATTTTTTTTGTGACTCTTGTGAAAGATATAGTCGGCATATTTAATCGAGGATGTCGATGCTCAGGTCGGCCGCTGGCGCTCAACCTAAGGCTTGAGGGCTACTGGATTCTGTTTTTTTACAACTATATGTCCTTGAGAGGGGTTTTCTCAATCCTTAGGTCAAATGCAGACACTCGGCCATAGTCTCGGGGGCTACTGCACTTTGCGGTTTTCTCTTGTATGGATCCGAGTTGTCTTCTGACGTTCTCCTTGTCAAAGCGACACCTTAGATAGAGTTCAAAACATGTCAAGTTTGCTCCGATGTGTTGAGGGCTACTTGGTATTCAACGACTCATCCTTCCAGTAGTAGAGAAACTTCTTACCTCCAAGTCCTTGGAAAAAATGTGGCAACATCCTTAAGCCCCAGGCGGGCAACACTAATGTGCTCATCCACTGACTGAAGAACCTCTTATTATTGGGCTGTGAAAGCCGTGTTATTCAGCAAAACCTTCTTCTCCTGATTATGTAACATTCTCTTGGACTCATATTGAGTCACGTATATCATCGACAAATCAGCCTGGGCGGTGCTTCGGGCACCCTCAGGAGCCGTCGTGCGTGGAGGAACCGCTGGTTCCGCCTTTGAACCTAGCACTGGAGGCGTGGAAGTTCTATCCCTAGCGGCACTGCTAGATCTACGAGACAAAGGTCATGAAGGGTTCTTTGAATAAGCCATACATATCTCTTTAAAAGAACTAGGAGTTCATGCTTACCGAGTAGAAGCGGGGGTCCCTCAAGGACCCTGGTCCATGGCATCGACTTGACCAATGACCAGCCTGGAGTCCTTCTTGAATGTGCTCTTTCTTGGGCTGAGGCTGCTCTGGGAGCCTGCCTCTGACACTTGGTTCAACGACCGCTCGTAGATGTGGGAACTAAGGCACCCGCGGGAGGATAAACACCTGTAGTGGCAGCCCGCTTCCTCGAGGTGGGACGCTCCACGCCCGTTGTATTGCCTGGGATAGGGACGCGCCAAAGCAATCAATTATGATGGCAACTTCCTCGTCATCTATTCCCTCCTAGTAAAAGATGGCATCGTGATAGATAACTTCGATGTGAGTATCCTCGGCTAGTCTGAGCTCACAATCTCGGCTCTCCAGTTGAGAAGATGGGGAGTCTAGCATGGAGGTCCACAGTTTCCAGACTTGCTCGGGCCCATTGGAAAGCTAATTAGGAAGTTATATACCCTGCTTGGTAAACAAAAAGGGTTAGTTGTTAAAACTTACTGCGGGGACGGACTTGTGAGAGGAGAAGCCATCATGTAGGCGCTCCTTGAGGAAATATGCATCCTCGCCTTTGAACATTGATGCTAGCATATCCGTGAGTGTCTAAAAAATTGTATAATTCTCCTCGGAGGGCACAACTCAGATTGTTTACCCTGTTGTATTCCCACATGGTATGGACGCATTGTTGTAATGGTTGAATTCCTTGGATAAGTGCCATTCCCATGACATTGAAAAGGATCAACCCATGGTGACGCAGACATGCCACCCGCACGACCAGTCTTATCACGGGCAATGTCCCCTTCCTAGATTGGGTCCTCAGACGCCAGTTGTAATGCTTCCACGGATATATTGGCAAGAAGGGGGTAAGGCTCTACCGAGGAGGATCTTCAAGAAGCACGTCGGGGAGGTAGAACCATTCCTCCTACCAGTTTGCATTTGCCTCTTTCGGGGTACCAATGAGGTAACTGGACACGACTACCTAATGAATTAATTAATTATATTTTGATCATATCTTGGTCATCACATGTAATTCATCTTGATCATATTTGATTCACATCTTGATGCACAACTACATGTAGATGCCATTCATTATGAATCCATCCAATCTCCTTAGCAGCACCCCATGGAACAAACCTTCACATATAAATTGATGTCATAGTTGCTCATTACCAAGTCTCAATGCATATATTTTGATTTCATCCTTCAGTAGATCCACTATTCTCACTACAAAAGTTGCTCTATTTAGTGACAAAAACACTGGTGATGAAACATGAAATGTCACCTAGAATCATTTTCTGTGACGGTCCACCGTCACCGGGTGTTTTCCTCCTGGGGCAGCACCCTCGACAACTTTGGTGATGTTCTGGCCTGAAATTTGGTGACGCTTTAGGGCATCAATAGGCATGTCTATTTTCTGGGATGATTTGTAGTGTCACAAAAAATGTTAAACAAGCCAATGTCTTGAATTATAATAAGAAAAATAACTGATTATTTTTTAAGCTGACTAATCTAGTGTTGAAAGTCTATGTAGATATTTTCTGAAAGTAGTCAATCTACTTTCTGATAGTGTTCTTGAAAATTTTGGCGAACCCCTACACTATCTAATTTTAAACGGAAAAACAAATGTGTGCTTCATGTGGCTCTAAAGCAGGAAGTGGAGCACGGAGTACATACTGCATTGCTAGTATGACATTGATCAATTATCAATAAAACCCCTGGTACTTGTTTACTTATAGGATGTCTAGCAAAGTCTACTGGTCCACGCGGCTATCTCGTCGCCTGACGAAGGCAGACGCCATGTTTCAGTGCTGCAACATGTCAATTAATGGCGGCCGATGTGTGCCAACTGCCATCAGCCATTGACGTCACTTTCCTCCTCCACTCGCCAACTTTAGTTGCCACTTTTTCCCGCCCGACGCCCCGCTACCCGAGGCTATAAGAAGACCCTCGTCATGACCAAACAACCCATCCTCTATCCTCATAGCCTCCACATCCCTGCACATTGCCATGGACGAATAGATGACAGCCTCCATGGCCAATTAGCTCATTCTCTTTCAGCCTTCCCCCACCCACTACATGGCAATATCTAAATAACTCACCATGGCCTCGATGCTTAGCATCCATGAGCGACTGGTCTTGGCTCCGGTCTCGAAGGATATGGTCATGAATGAGGGTCACTTTGCCATCTTTCCATGTTGCCACGATAGAGCTTACGCTCATTGCTCTTTTTGGGCACCACCAGCTCACCTGTTGCAGTGCGTAATGGAGCAAAATGAGGTGCAGGGAACATGTCATTTGGCTCCATTATGCGGAGCAACATGCACACTTGGTGCTAGACAAGGAGGCAACTCGTCACATGTGCATGCCCCATGTGTAGCGTCGCCATGGTGACAAGCACAACAACTAGTGCAGTCACTTCTTTTGGTTGGTAGACATGCATTGTTACATCTTCAATGGGACAAAAAAACTATTGTGGTCTTTCTGGCGATGTTCATTCGATGGGAGAACATGTTAACATCGACTATGGAGTGTATGTGTGTATGCATGAGCATCTGTATCTGTACTGTCTTAAAAAACAAGTGGAATCAGTGTGTTAAAAAAATTGTAGCGAAGTTTGTATGTGCTACTCAAGCTATTGTGTATAATTATGAGATTGCTTAATTTACTTTATTATAATAATGCCAACAAAGTCTGACAGAGATTAGAGTATTCATCCATTAATGTAGCTAATATTCATAAAGTGCTAGACATTTGCTCATAATATTTGTCAAACTACCGACAATTAGGAACCTTTATTTTTTACTTTATTCTTGAAGGAAAGGGACCATGTCATTGGTTCCATTTATACAAATGAAACCAGGCATTCGGTAACAGCAAAACAAGTGCTCTTACAATTGTAGGTGGAGAAAAACAAAATTACAGTCTTATGCCAGAATGCCTAAAAGCGCCCTGCCCGCAACGCAAAAGCAAAATAGACTAAAAAGGGGAAACTTATTACATCATTTTGACTAACAATAGTCAGTGAAGGGGGGGGGGTTGGCTTTTTGCATCAGGCAACAAACATGTCAAGCACACATAGGGCTCTGCTAGCCTTCATCGGGGGTGTTGTTGCAGGCTGTGGAGATCATCTTAGTTCTAATACAAAGACTGGGTTGTCCACCACGACCCCTGCAGCAAGCTTACCAGGGGTAATGGGGGAGCCAAAGCTTCCTTTCTCAGTGATAACCCACAAGTATAGGAGGTCGCAATAGTTTTCAAGGGCAGAGTATTCAACCCAAATTTACTAATTCGACACAAGGGGAGCAAAAGAATATTCGCAAGTATTCGTAGTTGAGTTTTCAATTCAACTACACCTGGAAGACTTAATATCTGCATCAAAGTATTTAGTTGCAAAGTAGTATGAAAGTAACGGTAACAGTGGCAAAAGTGATAGTAGCAGTTTGTGGTGATTGTAACAGTAGCAACGGCGAAAGTAACTTAGCAAAGATCAATATATGAAAATCTCGTAGGCATTGGATCAACGATGGATAATTGTGTTGGATAATATTCATCATGTAGCATTCATAACCTAGGGTGCCATAGAACTAGCTCCAATTCATCAGTGTAATGTAGGCATGTATTCTGTATATCACTACAAAAAAAGACACATCCGTGACATTTTGGGCCGAACGATTTTTTTTTCTGTCATACATATGACACTTCTATGACGATAATTGTGACAAAACCCGGTATCATCATAGATGTGGTGGGCACCTACTTCTATGACAAAAAATCATGATAGAAAATGGGCTTTTCGTCCTGGGCGGGCCAGAGACGCAGCTGCATGACATTCTTTGGGCCGTCCATGACGGAAAAAACAGTGGTATAAGCGAGGGCGATGAAAATTTTGGGGAGTTCCCAGTTACGGTGGGAGGTCGGGGGCCGAGCGATGCGCATTTCTCTCGTACACGTACGCGCGTGTGTGCGAGGCATTGGCTCTAACTGAACCCGAGCGAGGCGTTGGGCTCTAACTGAACCCGAGCGATTGCACTGCAGGCTACGCGTTACTGAACCCGAGCGATCGATCGATGGCTGTTAACTGAACCCGATCGAGCGATTCCTTCGCTACTTCTGCTAACTGAAGCCGATCGATTGGATGAACAGTGAGTGTTGCGGGGGGTTTGGATGAACAGTGAGCGGTGGCGTTGCCTCTGGATGAACAGGACCCCGTGGTGTGGAGGGCTGGATGAACAGTAGACGAGGGAGGGGTGCCCGTGGAGGGGTGGTTGAACAAGACCCGTGGTGTGGAGGGCTGGATGAACATTAGAAGGTGGAGGGGTGCCCGTGGAGGGGTGGTTGAACAGGACCCCGTGGTGTGGAGGGCTGGATGAACAATAGACGGTGGAGGGGTGCCCGTGGAGGGGTGGTTGAACAGTAGCCGGTGGAGTAGCGCACGGTGGAGGCTGGATGAACAGGACCCCATGGAGGCTGGAGGAGGTCGACGGTAGCCCATGGAGGCTGGAGGAGGTCGACGGTGGAGATGGACAGTATCCCGTGGAGTCCCGTTTTGCGGTACGCCACACCCCTCCCGATGAACAGGACCCCCATTTCGACCTAGCGCTCCAACACAAGTCCGTTTCATCCGTTTTGCGGTACGCCACACCCCTCCCGATCAACAGGACCTCGTTTTTACCTTAGGAGGTCCGTTCCTCCGTTCTGTGGTACGCCACACCCCTCGTGATCAATAGGACCCCCGTTTCGACCGTAGGAGGTCCGTTTCCTCCGTTTTGCGGTACGCTAGACCCCTCTCGATCAACAGGACCCTGTTCCAAACGTAGGAGGTCCGTTTCCTCCGTTCTGCGGTACGCCAGGCCTCATTTCCATCGCCTGTTCCGTCCAAGCCCTCCCAATGAACACGACCACGCATTCCGTTTCGACCCAGTCGGTTGGCTCCCACACATTCCATTGCCTTCCGATGAACACGACGCATTCTGTTGCCTCCCCATGAACATGACGCATTCCATTGCCTCCCCATGAACACGACGCATTCCGTTGCCTCCCCATGAACACGAGACCTAGCCGTACGTATGCACGAGTAGGCGTACAAGACCCTGCCCGTATGTACGTATGTGGCCGTATTTTCTTTCTTGCACCCTGGCCGTTGTACGTATGTGTACATGCTACGTGCGCGCCTCTACTACGACATGTGCGCGCCTCTACATCCATCAATATATATGTACGTACACGTTCGCGAACAGAATGACAACGTTATGTACGCTTCGACCAGGTGGGTACCGACTGTCAGGCACTCCCTTGCCTGCGAAGATGTAGCTGGTGGGTCCCAGTAGTCAGGGGGGCGAATCTTTTTTTTGTCCGGACGCACTTCCTTGTGTGCGAAGATGTAGCTGATGGGTCCCAGCAGTCAGGGGGCGAATCGTTTTTTTTGCTCGGACGCACTTCCTTGCGTGCGAAGGTGTAGCTGGTGGATCCCAGCAGTCAGGGGGAAACGTTTTTTCGTGAAATACGGTGGCCCGTCTGGTGGGTCCCTGCTGTCAGGTGGAGGAATCATTATTTTCCGCGTAATAAGGAGGCACTTCCTTGCCGCGGCCGTGGACCCAGCTGTCAGCCTCTCCATGTATAGTCCACGTCCAATGGAAGTCGTTCCTTGACCACGTTGACCACGCCACGCCGAGAGCACCAGGGCGGTGGACGACGGCGAGGCCTAGGAAGGGGACGACGCGGAGACGCGGCAGTGGATGCCCACGCGGAGAGGAGTATGAGGGTTCACTCGTTCGACTGCGGTGTGAGGCTGCCGTCGCTACAGGGCCTGGCCAGCGGTGGGAATAGTAGGGGGCGGTGAGGCCTCCAAGGCAGCACAGCCGGCCACGGGAGGCAGGAGCAGGCGGTACGACCGGCGCTGCTTTGGGCGGCTGGAGCAAGAAGACCAGAGGTTGAAGAAGCACTACGGTCGTTGGATGGACATCGTACGGTCACTGGAGCTAGAATCGTTCATATTGACTAAGTTGACAAAGCCCTCTGCCCCGTAAACTTAGTAGGCCCACAAGTCAGCCTCCCACTGATACGTCTCCGTTGTATCTATAATTTTTTATTGTTCCATGCCAATATTCTTCAACTTTCATATACTTTTGGCAACTTTTTATACTATTTTTGGGACTAACATATTCCCAGTGCCAGTTCCTATTTGTTGCATGTTTTATGTTTCACAGAAAACCAATATCAAATAGAGTCCAAGCGGGATAAAAACGAACGGAGAATTATTTTGGAATATTTGGGATTTTCTGGAGGAAGAATCAACGCGAAACGGTGTCCGAGGTGGCCATGAGACAGGGGGCGCGCCCACACCCCTTGGGCGCGCCCGACACTCTCGTGGGCCACCCGTAAGGCGGTTCATGCCCTACTTTTGCCGCAAGAAAGCTAATTTTATGAGAAAATCTGGGCGAAAGGTTCACCCCAATCAGAGTTACGGATCTCTGGATATTAAAGAAACGGTGAAGGGGTAGAATATGAGAACGCAGAAACAGAGAGATAGATCCAATCTCGTAGGGTCTCTCACCCCTCCCAAGCCATGGGAGCCAAGGACCAGAGGGGAAACCCTTCTCCCATATAGAGAGGAGGTCAAGGAAGAAGAAGAAGAAGGGTCCCTCTCTCCCCCTCCTTCCGGTGGTGTCGGAGCGCTACCGGGGGCCATCATCATCACCGTGATCTTCACCAACACCGCCGTTATCTTCACCAACATCTCCATCACCTTCCCCCTTCTATATCCAGCCGTCCACTCTCCCGCAACCTGCTGTACCCTCTACTTGAACATGGTGCTTTATGCTTCATATTATTTTCCAATGATGTGTTGCCATCCTATGATGTGTGAGTAGATTTTCGTTGTCCTATTGGTGATTGATGAATTGCTATGATTGGTTTGAGTTGCATGTTTTATTATTGGTGCTGTCCTATTGTGGCCTCCGTGTCGCGCAAGCGTGAGGGATTCCCGCTGTAGGGTGTTGCAATGCGTTTATGATTCGCTTATAGTGGGTTGCGTGAGTGACTGAAACACAAACCCGAGTAAGGGGATTGTTGCGTATGGGATAAAGGGGACTTGATACTTTAATGCTATGGTTGGGTTTTACCTTAATGAATCTTTAGTAGTTGCGGATGCTTGCTAGAGTTCCAATCATAAGTGCATATGATTCAAGTAAAGAAAGTATGTTAGCTTATGCCTCTCCCTCAAATAGAATTGCAATCATGATTATCGGTCTAGTAACATAGTCAATTGCTTAGGGACAATTTCACAACTCCTACCACCACTTTTCCACACTCGCTATATTTACTTTCTTGCATATTTATTTAAACAACCCCTAGTTTATTTTTACATGCTCTTTATTATCTTGCAAACCTATACTATCACACCTACAAAGTACTTCTAGTTTCATACTTTTTCTAGATAAAGCGAACGCCAAGCGTGCGTAGAGTTGTATCGGTGGTCGATAGAACTTGAGGGAATATTCATTCTACCTTTAGCTCCTCGTTGGGTTCGACACTCTTACTTATCGAAAACTATTGCGGTCCCCTACACTTGTGGGTTATCAAGACCTTTTGCTGGCGCCGTTGCAGGGGAGTCATAGCGTGGGGTGAATATTCTCGTGTGTGCTTGTTTGCTTTATCGCTAAGTAATTTTTATTTACTGTTCTAAGTTGTTCTCTATCTTTAGTTATGGATATGGAACACGAAATACCAAAAAAATTATGTGTACTTGCTACTCATGGAGATGGGGTAACTCCTAAAACCCTCGATTCTCATTATGTGAAAGATATTAAGTACTACTTTGATAATCCTGAGAAAACCCCATTCAACTTTATAATGGGAGACACGTTGGATCAACGTGAATACTTTAGGGATTATCACTTGACACAAAAAGGGAAACTATTATGGGATCAATTTATTATGTTGCGTTGGTATGCTCGTCAACTATGCGTGAGATATGATATTACTTGTTGCTCTAGGATGAAGGCTCCACACCTTCCCTTTTCATGCAAATTTAATGATAATGAAATCTTAGCTTCTTATGCTAGTGGTATATATGATTACTATGATGTTGAACAAATAGAAGAATTTGTTGCTTTTAAGGCTGCTTATGAAATTGAAACTTTGTTTGAAAAGTATGAAGCTTTTGATGATGATGGTGTTTATAGGCCTGAAAATCTTGCTATACTTAGATATTGCTATGAAAATTATGAATACAATTACTATATCAATGCTTTTATGAAGAAATTATCCGCTGTCCAAGAAGAGACTAATATTTTGCAGGAAGCTATGGAAGAAGAAATTGATGAAACTCTGAGCTCATTGGATGAAAAAGATGACGAGGAGAGCGAAGAACAAAAGGAGGAAGGGCGGATGGATCACCCGTGCCCACCTTATAATGAGAGTAACTCTTCAACTCATACATTGTTTAATTTCCCTTCGTGCTTACCGAAGGATGATTGCTATGATCCCTTGAATTTGTTTGAAATATCCCTTTTCGATGATGCTTGCTATGCTTGTGGCCAAGATGCCAATATGAATTATGCTTATGGATATGAACTTGCTATAGTTCCTTATGTTAAACATGAAATTGTTGCTATTGCACCCACGCATGATAGTCCTATTATCCTTTTGAATTCTCCCTACTACACTATATCGGAGAAGTTTGTGCTTATTAAGGATTATATTGATGGGTTGCGTTTTACTACTACACACGATGATTTTGATAGATATAATATGCATGTGCTTGCTGCACCTACTTGCAATTATTATGAGAGAGGAACTACATCTCCACCTCTTTATGTTTCCAATATGATAAAATTGCAAGAAAGTGCTTATACTATGCATTGGCCTTTACTTTGTGTGCATGAATTGTTCTTTTATGACATGCCTATGCATAGGAAGAGAGTTAGACTTCGTTGTTGCATGATATATGTTACTTTGTGCTCACTACTAAATTACAAATCATTGTTAATTAAAATTGGCTTTGATATACCTTGGGATCCGGATGGATTCATTACTTGAGCACTTTATGCCTAGCTTAATGGCTTTAAAGAAAGCGCTGCCAGGGAGACAACCCGGAAGTTTTAGAGAGTCATTAGAGAGTAATTTATTTCTGTTGAGTGCTTTTATATGGTTTAAAAACAAAAAATAAATAAAGAGTAGACCCTAAAAACTTTTCAAAAAGGAAAGTGAAAGTGAGAGAGACAAGCATTGTTGAAGTGGGAGAGCTCCTTGAACTTTGTTCATGCTCACGGAAACTTTGTGAATCTTGATTACAGAAACTTTTCATCAAAAATAATTATCCCCTTGTAAAATTCCATTTTATTATAAAAATAATGTGCCAAGGTTTGCCTTTAGGATGTTTACAATGCTTGTTGGTTAGTACGGTGCAGGACAGAAACTTTGGCTGTAGTGCGCAATTTTACATTTTTACCTGGAACATCAAACGGTTCTGATTCTTTTTGCATTGTATTTATGTACAACTTGTTTATTTTTCCTAACTGTGGTAGAATTTTTGGGGTACCATAAGTGTGGTGAATGTTCAGATTTCTACAGACTGTTCTATTTTTGACAGATTCTGTTTTTGATGCATAGTTTGCTTGTTTTGATGAAACTATCAATTTATATCAGTGGATTAAGCCATGGAAAAGGTATATTACAGTAGACACAATGCAAAAACAAAATATGAATTGGTTTTCTACAGTACTTAGAGTGGTGATTTGCTTTATTATACTACCGGATCTTACCGAGTTTTCTGTTGAAGTTTTGTGTGGATGAAGTGTCTAATCGAGGAGGTCTCGATATGAGGAAAAGGAAGAGAGGCAAGAGCTCAAGCTTGGGGATGCCCAAGGTACCCCAAGTAAATATTCAAGGAGACTCAAGCGTCTAAGCTTGGGGATGCCCCGGAAGGCATCCCCTCTTTCTTCAACAAGTATCAGTATGTTTTCGGATTCATTTCGTTCATGCATTATGTGCAAGTCTTGGAGCGTCTTTTGCATTTAGTTTTCACTTTTCTTTTATGCACCATGCTGGTATGAGATAGTCCTTGGTTGATTTATATAATGCTCATTGCACTTCACTTAAATCTTTTGAGTATGGCTTTATAGAATGCTTCATGTGCTTCACTTATATCATTTGAAGTTTGGATTGCCTGTTTCTCTTCACATAGAAAACCGCCATTTGTAGAATGCTCTTTTACTTCACTTATATTTGTTAGAGCGTGGGCATATCTTTTGTAGAAAGAATTAAACTCTCTTGCTTCATTTATATCTATTTAGAGAGATGACAAGAATTGGTCATTGACATGGTTAGTCATAAAATCCTACATAAACTTGTAGATCGCTGAATATGATATGTTTGATTCCTTGCAATAGTTTTGCGATATAAAGATGGTGATATTAGAGTCATGCTAGTGAGTGGTTGTGGGTTTTAGAGACACTTGTGTTGAGGTTTGCAAGTCCCGTAGCATGCACGTATGGTAATCGTTGTGTGACAAATTTGAAGCATGGGCTATTTCCTTGATTGTCTTCCTTATGAGTGGCAGTCGGGGACGAGCGATGGTCTTTTCCTACCAATCTATCCCTCTAGGGGCATGCGTAGTAGTACTTTGCTTCGAGGGCTAATAAACTTTTGCAATAAGTATATGAGTTCTTTAGGACTAATGTGAGTCCATGGATTATACGCACTTTTACTTTTCCATCATTGCTAGCCTCTTCGGTACCGTGCATTGCCCTTTCTCACCTCGAGAGTTGGTGCAAACTTCGCCGGTGTATCCAAACCCCGTGATATGATACACTCTATCACACATAAGCCTCATTATATCTTCCTCAAAACAGCCACCATACCTACCTATCATGGCATTTCCATAGCCATTCCGAGATATATTGCCATGCAACTTCCATCATCATCATATACATGACTTGAGCATTTATTTTCATATTGCTTTGCATGATCATAAGATAGCTAGCATGATGTTTTCATGGCTTGTCCGTTTTTTGATGTCATTGCTACGCTAGATCATTGCACATCCCGGTACACCGCCGGAGGCATTCATATAGAGTCATATCTTTGTTCTAGTATCGAGTTGTAATATCGAGTTGTAAGTAAATAAAAGTGTGATGATCATCATTATAGAGCATTTCCCCATTAAAAAAAAGAAAAAAGAAAAAAAAGAAAAAAAGGAAAGGCCAAAGAAGCCTAAATAAAAAAGGGGGCCAAAGAAGCCCACCGAAAAAAGAAAAAAAGGCAATGTTACTATCCTTTTTCCACACTTGTGCTTCAAAGTAGCACCATGTTCTTCATATAGAGAGTCTCTTATGTTGTCACTTTCATATACTAGTGGGAATTTTTCATTATAGAACTTGGCTTGTATATTCCAATGATGGGCTTCCTCAAATGCCCTAGGTCTTCATGAGCAAGCAAGTTGGATGCACACCCACTTAGTTTTCAGTTTGAGATTTCATACACTTATAGCTCTAGTGCATCCGTTGCATGGCAATCCCTACTCCTCGCATTGACATCAATTGATGGGCATCTCCATAGCCTGTTCATTAGCCACGTCGATGTGAGACTTTCTCTTTTTTTTGTCTTCTCCACATAACCTCCATCATTATATTCTATTCCACCTATAGTGCTATATCCATGGCTTGCGCTCATGTATTGCGTGATGGTTGAAAAAGCTAAAGCGCGTTAAAAAGTATGAACCAATTTCTCGGCTCGGCATCAGGGTTGTGCATGATGGGAGCATTTTGTGTGACGAAAATGAAGCATGGCCAAACTGTATGATTTTGTAGGGATAAGCTTGCTTTGGCCTTGTTGTTTTGAAAAGACATGATTGCTTTATTAGTACGCTCGAAGTATTATTGTTTTTTATGTCAAATGATAGACTATTGCTTTGAATCACTTGTGTCTTAATATTCATGCCGTGGTTAGACATATGATCAAGATTATGCTAGGTAGCATTCCACATCAAAAATTATTTTTTTATCATTTACCTACTCGAGAACGAGCAGGAATTAAGCTTGGGGATGCTGATACGTCTCTGTCATATCTATAATTTTTTATTGTTCCATGCCAATATTCTTCAACTTTCATATACTTTTGGCAACTTTTTATCCTGTTTTTGGGACTAACATATTGATCCAGTGCCCAATGCCAGTTCTTGTTTGTTGCATGTTTTATGTTTCGCAGAAAACCAATATCAAATAGAGTCCAAACGGGATAAAAACGAACGGAGAATTATTTTGGAATATTTGGGATTTTCCGGAGGAAGAATCAACGCGAAACGGTGTCCGAGGTGGCCACGAGACAGGCGGGCAGGCCCACACCCCCTGGGCGCGCCTGGCACTCTCATGGGCCACACGTAATGCGGTTGATGCCCTACTTTTGCGCAAGAAAGCTAATTTTATGAGAAAAATATGGGCGAAAGATTCACCCCAATCGGAGTTACGGATCTCCGGATATTAAAGAAACGTTGAAGGGGTAGAATGAGAGAACGCAGAAACAGAGAGAAATAGAGAGATAGATCCAATCTCGGAGGGGCTCTCGCCCCTCCCAAGCCATGGGAGCCAAGGGCCAGAGGGGAAACCCTTCTCCCATCTAGGGAGGAGGTCAAGGAAGAAGAATAAGAAGGAGCCCTCTCTCCCCCTTGCTTCCGGTGGCGCCGGAGCGCTACCGGGGGCCATCATCATCACCGCGATCTTCACCAACACCGCCGTCATCTTCACCAACATCTCCATCACCTTCCCCCTTCTATATCCAGCGGTCCACTCTCCCGCAACCCGTTGTACCCTCTACTTGAACATGGTGCTTTATGCTTCATATTATTTTCCAATGATGTGTTGCCATCCTATGATGTGTGAGTAGATTTTCATTGTCCTATTGGTGATTGATGAATTGCTATGATTGGTTTGAGTTGCATGTTTTATTATTGGTGCTGTCCTATTGTGGCCTCCATGTCACGCAAGCATGAGGGATTCCCACTGTAGGGTGTTGCAATGCGTTTATGATTCGCTTATAGTGGGTTGCGTGAGTGACTGAAACACAAACTCGAGTAAGGGGATTGTTGCGTATGGGATAAAGGGGACTTGATACTTTAATGCTATGGTTGGGTTTTACCTTAATGAATCTTTAGTAGTTGTGGATGCTTGCTAGAGTTCCAATCATAAGTGCATATGATCCAAGTAGAGAAAGTATGTTTTCTTATGCCTCTCCCTCAAATAGAATTGCAATAGTGATTATCGGTCTAGTAACATAGTCAATTGCTTAGGGACAATTTCACAACTCCTACCACCACTTTTCCACACTCACTATATTTACTTTCTTGCATCTTTATTTAAACAACCCCTAGTTTACATTTACATGCTCTTTATTATCTTGTAAACCTATCCTATCACACCTACAAAAGTACTTCTAGTTTCATACTTGTTCTAGGTAAAGCGAATGCCAAGCGTGCGTAGAGTTGTATCGGTGGTCGATAGAACTTGAGGGAATATTTATTCTACCTTTAGCTCCTCGTTGGGTTCGACACTCTTACTTATCGAAAACTGTTGTGATCCCCTATACTTGTGGGTTATCACCCACCAAGGTGGGTCCCAGCTAGCAGGGGGAGTATTCATTTTTTTGTGCGTAATAAGGAGGCACTTCCAGTGGGTCCGAGCTGACGGCGGGGGGAACATTTTTTTCGCGAAATACGGTGGTCCGTCCGGTGGGTCCCAGCAGTCAGGGGGGAAATGTTTTTTTCACGAAATAAGGTGGCCCGTCCGGTGGGTGCCTGCTATCAGGTGGAGGAATAATTATTTTGCGCGTAATAAGGAGGCACTTCCTTGCGGCCGGCGTGGACCCAGCTGTCAGCCTCTCCACGCACAGTATTCTTCCTATGGAAGTCGGTCGTTGACCATGTTGACCACGCCGCACCGAGAGCACCAGGGCGGTGGATGACGAAGAGGCCTAGGAAGGGGACGACGCGGAGCCGGGGAAGACGCAGTAGTGGAAGCCCGTGCGGAGAGGAGTACGAGGGTTCACTGGTTCGGCTGCGGTGTGAGGCTGCCGTCGCCGTAGAATAACAGGGGGTGTGGATGAGTGGAGGGATGGCCTGGCCAGCGGTGGGAGTAGTATGGGGGCGGTGAGGCCTCCGCGGCAGCACAGCCGACCACGGGAGGCAGGAGCAGGCGGCACGACCGGTGCTGCTTTGGGCGGCTGGACCAAGAAGACCAGAGGTTGAAGAAGCACTACGGCCGTTGGATGGACATCATACGGTCACTGAAACTAGAATCATTTATTATTGACTAAGTTGACAAAGCCCTTGGTACGCTCCAACTTAGTAGGCCCATAGGTCAGCCTCCGAAATGGTGCGCCCCAGATGTCAGGGGGAGGAATCATTTTTTGGGCGGCTGAAGCTAAGAATACCCGAGATTGAAGAAGAAGCACGACATCTGTTGGATAGACATCCAACGGCCACTGCTGCTAGAACCGTGTGTTGACTATAATAAGTTGACAAAGCCTTGCATACGCGTCAACTTATTTTTTAGGGGACGCATCACTTAGTAGGCCCATAAGTGTGTGGCAGAGAACTTATAGCTCATTTGCGTTTTGTAAGAATGTACAGCCCATTTTTGAATTCTAATGGAATTTACAACAACCCATTTACAGTTTGTTAAAAGTACAACCCATTTTCTAGCTAGGGCAACGATTAATAATTTCAACCAACCGTTGAAGACAAAATTCAATAAAAATTCCCACATTTTGATGGGATCCGAAATATTTTTATCCCGAAATTTCTAGTCAGATTAAATATAAATTTGTATTACGTAAAAATCCAACGAAACATTGCGCGCGCAACAATGAAAATTTAAGATTTTCAAAATCCATAAATAATATTTTATAAACTAATTTCGTGTTTGGTGCATTTTTTATAGTTACTGCCCAGTTTTTATAATTACATCCCATTTATTATTTTTAAAGCCCATTTTCCTGTTAAACCTAATGCATCCCTCCTAGGAAAGATTTGCAGCCCAGCGCGGCGGAGAATAACAAGTTGACCTTGCCTGGGTATTCCTCAAAAAGACGTATAGCTGGGTTAGCCATTTTCATCTTGAAAAAATTAGTATCTGGGCTGGATATCTTGCCTAGGCTAGACGGGCCACAGCCCGCCTAGTTAATACCCTGCTCTCCTTTGAACAACAACGAAATCATCGCCAAGAAAAACTCTGGAGTGCTCACGCCTAAAAAACACAAATATTGCTCGAGCTGCTTGGTCCCAGCTGTCGGCCGCACCTTGTGCAATCTCTCGTTTATATTGACTACATATGTTGACAATGGTGTGGGACCGTGATGTCAGGAAACCAGGAGAAAACAAAAAAAAATAGTTGTACATAATAAGGAGGCACTTGCGTACGTACGACTATGGTCCTAGTGGGTCCCTAGTGTCATCTAGTCAAAAAAAAGTCATCTCCTGAATCCTCATGTTCGTTGACGATGTTAACAATGCTCGGCGCCACGGCGAGCACAACAACTCGAAGGACAACAGAGAGGGCCTCGCGGGCTCTATGGATGGTCTGATACAGCGCCCACTGCTCGTTCAGGAAGCCAGGATCATCGGACACCTATGAGCACCTTCGAGAAACTGAGATGGCATGAAACGGTAAGGCCGCGCTTGGGAGCTCTGGTTTATTTCAAACCTGTATTAACATACACAAGTGTAATTTACTCGTCATCGGAAACAACGCGTAAAATACAGGCGTAATGAAACCAAGGGCCCGAGGTCTGTAAGTAAAACCGGCGGGTTACGCGTGTAATTTGAGAGACCAGTGTATATTTTACGAGCACTGCTATATGGATGACATTACCAGACGATACATGCACGACGTGCGTATCATGCCATCCATTGGCAAGGCTGAAACAGCAGCTAACGACTTGATTAGCAATCATCCGAGTGTCGTTCAGTGTTTTTATCGTGTGCGAAGTACTTCCGATATTTTACTAGTCGAAATCGTCCAACCAAGCGCCCTCGCCCGAGACCATCTGCTTTAATTTACAAGCGTCAGTTTTACAAGCGGTTTTGGTTGGAAAACGATGATCCAATCACGGCCTAATATCATGAGTTGGTCGGAACATCATATGGTTTCACATCTAACCTACCCGACTTGTCGTATAGGCTATGAATGAAACATCAGACGATGAACTTCTTAAGCACGGAAACAACAGAAGAGGATGATCTTCTTAACAAGCAAATCACTGGCATTAGATCGACATGCAAAACAATACGAAGAATTATTCTCAGGAGGCACGGTGAACAGCTCGTGATGCCGCATGCCACAATATTCCAAGCTCAACTTTGCAATCAAACACAAGGCCTGGCATTACATAGACAATATTCAGAACAAACTCTTAACACAGGAATATCTCAGCAGAGTAACTATTTACTTCTAAACTAAACACAGGAATAGGAAAAAACACTCGACACTGCTCACAGAAAGGGCGTCCCACTCAAAAATATCAAATGCATGTCTTCTGGCTAACATCAATGAGCAAATTTTGACAAGGTTTTCCAATTCCAATATATTAAACTAATGTCTTCTTGCTAACATCAATGATTAAACTTTGACAAGCTTTTCCCATTCAAAATATGTAATGCCTATGATCGTGGAGTCCTGTCGTAGCTTCTTAAATTGCCAATGGTCTCTGCAGACTAGTCATGTCACCGGTGTCTAATAATACTCTGTAAAGCTTCTCGGTCATTCCTTCTGTAATGTAGCGCAAACAGTGACTGCTTCTTTCTGCAAAGTGGAACGACCAACTGGACCCAATAATGCAGCAGTTTGCCTTGGACACATTGGCTCCTTTTGTGCAGTTTAACTAAAATCAAAGTCGGAATAAAACCGAGCTTTAATTTTGATATCCCTGTAAGCAACAATAGGTATAAGAGAAACAATTATTGAGAAATAACGGTTGATGACTTGTACTCCCAGAAGAAAAGCATCTACTGATCTACTTTATCTTAATGGGAAACAAACCATGAGAGTAGCAATTCTCCATCAGTGTGATTCATTCATATTGACTGAGACATTATCTTAACAATGCCTTGTTTCAACATGTATAAAGAACGACAAAGCAGAAAAGTACCATTCCTAAAACAATGCAACTGATTCATTTTAACAGAGACATTATCTTAACAATACCTTGGTTAAACATGTAGAAAGAACTGCAAAGCAGGATAGTACCATTCCTAACAAGTGTTGAAGTTTTGAACTAAGATTCAATAGTTAATTAATTATGAGAGTGGCATTGCTTAATTTTACCAGCGGCATTAGATTAACGAAAAGCATAAACTGTTCCAGGGGAGAGTGGGCGCAACAACAGTATGTGCTTCCATCTACTTATAAAGGGGGTGATGCAGAGTTTGTTGTAACAAAGCAACAAGCATCATGTCTGGGTTGGTCCCATTTTTGTTCACTACTTAATGGGAAAAGATAGCAATACAATAGCTTCAATTCAACATTTATTTAAAACAGTACCAATACAAGTAGCACAACATCTCAAAGCACACTGCACAATCATGTGGATGAAGGCCTGTACTGACCTTTCATGAGACGGACAAGATAAAATACGAATCTGCCAACACAAATAGGAAATCCAATCTCGTTTTGTGCAGTTGCACTGAAATCAAACAAAGTGTTTCGCGTAGCGAAGCAAAAGGTCGCAATAGCAACAAGTTGAATAGATATCCCTGTTTAAACAGAGGCAAAAAAGCAATCAATTACTGGCTAATAAAGGAGGATGAAACATGCGGCCACAAAAATGGTAATGCCGCCAATCCCTAACAAGTGTTGCAGTTTTGAAATAAGATTCAATAGTTAATTCTGAGAGTGGCATCAATTACTGGCTTATAAAGGGGTGATGCTGAATTTGTTGTAACAAAGCAACAATCATCATGTCTGGGTTGGTCCCATTTTTGTTCACTACTTAATGGGAAAAGACAACAATACAATAGCTTCAATTCAACACTTATTTAAAACAGTACCAAAACAAGTAGCACAACATCTCAAAGCACACTGCACATCATGGGGATGAGACCAAGATTTTAAACAACTCGCCACGAAGACTGCAAACAAATCTCGATCTCCTTTTGTGCAGTTCCACCAAAATTGAGCAAAGTCACCGGTGTGACATTCAAGTTGAACTGCATAAAACACTCTTAAAACATAAGTGTTTCAAGTAGCGAAGCAAAATGTCGCAATAGCAACAAGTTGAATCGATACCCCTGTTTTAATAGAGGCAAAAAAGGAAACAATTACTTGCCGATAAAGGAGGATAAAACAAATGGTGACAGAAACAAGCATCTAACTTATCTTGGATGGAAAACAAAGTAGGATAGTAGCATTTCTAAAACGGTTGCATTGATTCATATTAACAGAGACATTCTCTTGAAACAACATTCGTTAAAAAATGTAATTTACTTTTAACAGTGGCATTGCTTCAATTTTCCGGCGGCATTCTTAGATTAACAACAGCAAAATAGTTGTATGGGACATGCCAGCACCATGTGCGTCCACACGTATAAATGGGTGATGCAGAGTATGTAGCCAAGCAGCATATATGCGTTGGTCCCATATTTGTTCTCTTTGAACCTTTTTCCTATGTGAGGGCAGCAAATCTAGTCCTGCACAAACTACCCGACCCCCCAGTTTCTTTCCCTTTTCAACAAAGAGATCGGTTCCTTACAGATGTGTGTACTGGGTTACCCCCCTTTTCCCTTTTCGACCTACAAAGCGGCTGGACAGCCAGTCTATACTACTTTCCGCCCCTCCTTTCCTCATTGAACCACGTCCTAGATTCTTGCTCCAGCCGACCGCACCCTTCTTTCCTCTTTGAACCAAGACCTAGATTCGACTACAGATCGAAAAAGATCCACATGCAGCTAGAGCAACGACGGTTTCAAAGAAACTTATACCTTAGGGTCGTCGGGATGTGGCAAGGCGTGCGGCGGGAGGCCGGATCTGCCCACACTATGTACGACAGCGAGGAGGAAGGGGTCGGTGGTCCTCCCCCACATGCGCTGAGTGAAAGAGAACAACACAGTCGGCAGTGGGTTGCCTCCCTCGCCGAAGGCGATAGAGTGAATGCTGCACCTCCTCCCCTTCCCGATGCGACGGGATACAGACGCCTCCTTCACCAGATGTGAGGGGGGGGGGAGAGACAAGAGGCCAACGCAGTCTTGTTTAGATCTGGTGAAGAGAGGGTGAGAGACTGTGAATATAGCAAACCCTAGCAAATGAACGCCGAGCCTCCAGCATGTAACATATATGTAGTGTGGCGAGCGTGTGGAGTGTGCAAACCCTAGCGAATAAGCGCTGAGGCTCTCGCTTATATATATACTACTATAGTAAGGACTGAGCTCCGGTGCCTTCACTGCACCTGCTTTTGGCTGTATGACAGGTGAGCCAGCCACATTTTGGGCCCACCTGTCATAAACCCAAAGGCGGGTACACTAAGTCAATGAAGCTGCATCCATATAGTACTCTTGTGTATACGACTAATATATAGTGGAGTGGTTTTCTTATTCTCTCCATAACAATCATTTTAAATTGTGTAAGTATGAAACGAAACTCTTTATTTAATGTACAGTGAAGAATACTAATACTACTACTTCCGATGAACTAACGATCCACGCCCACGCGTCCTGGTCGCACTTCCTGTCCTTCACGTGTGGTACACTACCCTCCCTTAAGTGAGCAACCACACATGCGCCAAATTATCGGAAACGTGTGAGAGTGTGTACAAATAAAGAATTTTAATTTCAATTATCGGAAAGGTTTGAGAGTATTACAAAGTTTGACTTCAGTCAAATCTAATATGCGGAGTAAATAAAAATGGAGGGCTACTATGTCCATCCGGGTTTTTAGTCCACACCATTTTTTAAATCAAAGTTAATAGATGGACAAATAAAATTACAGGGGAGCTGGAGACAAAGTTGTGAGAAGGCTTAAATATCAATACAAAACTTATGCTCTTAGTACCAACGTCGATCCTTCTTCGAGGAAACATTTGGTTCATAGCCAATTGTGTGATAAAATTGCACCAACGTGAAAGACGACTGCGTCTCCAACGCAACCAAGGTGAACTGACGAAGGATATCATCTTTGTGCGTAACAAGCAAAGAGAACTGATGGAAGACAACTTGTTTTTCATTGAAAATCGATCAGCTTCACCAGCCGACGCAACCATGAGGCGCAACCATGAGCATCGATAGGTCATCGTGGTGATGCATCATCCATTTGGCATCAAGTTTGGGTGAGGCACCTATGAAGTTCGACAAATCCTCACGGTGGTCTGTTTCTTCTCAGTAATCAAGCTCAAGGAAGGAAGAACCACGTGGCAGAGGACAGTGAGGCGGAACAACAATGGCCATCCAATTTTGTGCAGTTCCACTAAAATTGAGGAAGATATGCCCGGGTATGGAGACACGCATCGCTGTTTCCAAAAATATAAAAAAGGGTTAGCAATGACATCTCAATTGTCAATAAGAATTAATGAAAAGTACACCAACAAACAGAAGCATCATAATTATCTTGATTGGAACTAAACCAGGATACCCGAGAAAAAAAGCATTTCTTCATTTAACCAGTGATAGTACTACCACCATATGGACAATGACCGCACAACCACCATGTACTTTTTTTGAAACAACATGTATACCTCCACCGAGGCATAAATCAGGACAACTTTTTGAGTGGCATTTCCTCTATAATAGTACTAGTAGGTGACAGTTGGACCAGCCGACGAACCATAGCTACTATGCATGGGGAGCTGGGGAGTAGTCACATAGAAGAAAACCCGCACGCAGCGACCTGGGGAGCTGGACCAGTACAAGAAGTTATACCTCAGGTGGGCGAGATGTCGTTTAGGCGGGCGGGCGGGATCTTCCCACATGACGGGAGCGAACAAGGGCGCGGAGCATCTTCGTCCGTGCCAGCGCCGGCTCTGAGAGTACGGTGCGCATCGGCTTCCTCCGTCGCCGACGGCGACAACGTCAATGTTGCACCTCCTCACCTCCCACAGCGGACGGGATTTGGCCGGATCTGTGACCACCGGTGAGGAGAGAGATAGAGTGGACACTGTCATCTTGTTTTGATATGGAGAGGGTGAGAGAGCGAGACGCGAGAAACTCTATCAAACAAGAGGCTATAATGGAGTAAAAAAATCTCTCCATAGCAGTGGTTTTAAATAGAATACATGCGTTCCCGGAAAAAAGAAACGAAAACTGGCGGACAATTTTTTAAGGGTCTGTCTAGGACACATCTAGATGTGACATAGTTATGTCACATCTAAGTTGATGTCCACTCTGTTTGTGGTCTATTTTTTTGTCCTAGTTTTTTTGTTTCTTGTTGCTACATTATATACTTGTGGGAACTTAGATGTGATATCCTTAAATAACATCTAGATGTGAATTAGACAAACTGATTTTCTAACGTACCAAGAAAGAAAACTCGATCAAAAACACCCCCCCGCTTCCAGGTTGCGAGAGTCGTCCCGCACACACACATAGACATAGACATGCATATCCGTGTTTACATATAATTCCATTTCCATCTCCATCTCCAATCATATTTGTCCAACTGGCACATTATTTACATTGTTAATTATATACGCAACAATATTAACGTACAACATCTCTTGTTTGCGCACGTCCAGATCGCTGCCACGGCCGGTCCTGACCAACCCGAACCCTCTTCATCACCCGCGCGAGCTTCCCGCCCGAAACGGTCAGTGCCGCATTCATGCCCGGCCAGAGCGGACGCGACCTCTCACTGGCGCCGGCATTGAAGCAGCGCGCCGGCCGTGAGAGCATTGCCCGCGCCGCTTCCGGGTGCACGCGGCTGCTCCGCGTTCAAAGGTCGCAATAGCCAGCTACAACATGCATGTAAAAAGTTCTTGGGAGTCCGTGCTACAGCTAGCTGTCCTCCCCCAACTCGTCAATCTCTTCCAGTAGTGCTAGTACTCCATGGCGCGGTCCATCGACAAGCAGGCGAGAAAGTTATCGTATACTACTCGGTTTGCGGTGAGTGGCATGCCGAGCGACCGTGTGGGGTCGAGCCGTGGAGGAGGGTGAGATACGAACACGACAAACATGATTTAAACATTGATTTTGCTCGATGGCGCGATCCAACAAAACGAAATGTTGGTTTCTCTCCGTTTCCATTTTTTCTCCGGAAAAACGGAAACTTTCCACTCCATTTTCATTCCTATTCCAAGGTTGCCCCATTACAACATTCCATCAAATACAAAAGAAAACTAACACGCATGCTGATGCATCTCAATGATTCACAGATCATAGCCAATATTTACTTCACAACTAAAGAAAAAAGTTGTGAGAGCATGTACGAAAGAAAAACTACTACTGGGGTCACTACGACTTAAACCCTAAAACCTAAACATGATTTAATTTCCTGGCCAGGTAGAACCCGTCGAAGGAAAGACGGCTGGCACCCTCGGATCATACGATGCTTTTGTGCAGTTCCACTAAAATCGACCTGAGCATCCCTGATGGCAAAGATATTGAATAAGTGTGATTAGAATAATAGTACTGGCACTAGTTCATGAGACATAAACTCATCACAAGTAGAAGCCGGTAGAAGTAGAGAAAGATCGACATGGAGATGGAGCTACGGCAGTGGAGCAAGCCGGCTCCAAAAGGAAGATGGACTATACCTGGGACGTCGGGCTGTAGCTAGAAGGACGGTTGGGACGCGACATCGACCCATACCGCGGTGACCCCCGATTGGGACGCACCGACTATGGGTTTTCTCCCTCGCCGATGTCAACCGTGTCTATGCAGAACATTGTTCCCTTCCCCCAGCTACGGGATCAGGCTCTTCGTTCTATGCTTGTGAAGAGAGCAACCTAAGCAAGCAGGCTTGTAGCTTAGGCTCCTGCTAGTGTATATATAGTGGTTTTCTTTTTCTCTCCATATCAACCATTTTATATTGCGTACGTGTCATTCAAGAGTGAAATGATGGTTGCTTCTTCTGACTAACTTACTGTGTGATTTGGCTGCTCGTTAGTGGCCCCTACACGTACCCCCCCCTACGTGTATGCAACAGTCACACGTACACATGGACGCAAAAACGCGTGTGACGCCCTAATGCATGCATGTCTGAGCACACGACGGAACACACACGGTCACGCTCAAGTGCTCAACCTACACGTGCATGCACACACATACTCAGCCAGGGTGAGCTAGTGACCGTATAAACACCGGAATATATATATATATATATATATATATATATATATATATTGAGCGCATTGAGCGTATTATGAAGTCCAACGACTAGTGTCTTGGCTGATCATCCTAAGAATGCTTGTATATATGAATAAAGCTCTCTCATTTACCCGCACGGTCACGCTCAAGTGCTCAACCTACACGTGCATGCACACACATACTCAGTCAGGGTGAGCTAGTGACCGTATAAACACCGGAAAATATATATATTGAGCGCAATGAGTGTATTATGAAGTCCAACGATCAGTGTCTTGGCTGATCATCCTAAGAATGCTTATATATGAATAAAGCTCCCTCATTTACCCACAAAAAAGATTAAGCCATATTAACCGGAAAGGAGGGAGTATGGACTAGCACTACTTTTGGATGTGTCCCGTCAACTCGCAGAACGAGGAGAAGCTTGCGGGACAAGGTGAAGCTCGCTTACGCCTTTTGACTAATGCAACCTACCCTCGATGGACATGCATCAGTCCATTCGGTGTCAGATTGTCAGAGGCATACACTGTAGTACCCAACATGTGGAGTACCATCATTGTTTGACTTCACGAAGAGGCAAAGAGTCAAGCGCAGTAGTATGAGTAGTACTACTACTAGAACCGCATGGTGGAGCGTTTGTACTCTTATTTTTTTATCTCTGATAAAGTACACGTTTATTCTGGAGAAGGGCGGAAAACGGCAGCCCAACATGTAATGAATGATATCGATCAACCAACCATGCTCGAATATATCTTGGCCTCCGTGCGAGCCCATCTGTGTATTCTCGCTCCTCGTCTCTCTCAAGGAACGGCGGGTTGGCTCTTTGCCATCAATTGAGATCGGTTTGCTCACACTCCCGTCCCACATGTCAGTGATATGCCAAGAGGAGGTGTGTTGACTGACTAGCCATACGCGTACTTGGTTTTGCACCTTCATACTACTCCTCCCTCCGTCACAGTTTACTGGGCGCGCTTCATTATGATGCATTTCTCTCAATGCATTTCCACCACCAGAGAGACTTTAGATGCGTTTTGTTTAATGCTTAATTAATTAGGGCGTGGTAACCGCAATCAAGTCCACAATTTTCTCTCCATGTACTTTGTACTACTACGGAGTGGAGTAAGTGCATGCATGTGTGTACCCGGGGTGGAAGCACTGCATGCATGTGTGTACACATTATTCCCTCTAGTAATAGACGCCGTGCTATAACTACCAATGCTATTTTTCAGGCCGATCTCTAGTCGCCTTGGTCCCACAGATTTTTTTTCTTTTTTCTGAAGCGCGTTGTATAAGCAGTGACAGATGGAGTAGTATGAGCGGATTCAAAGAAGAGCGTATTGATGGTTGCTTCTTCAAAGCAACTTACAGTGGGAAAGGTGGGGCTTATGATTTGACTGCTCATTACACACTACTAATGCGGCGCAACGACCGGGCTGAGTCTCCCATGCGGTTATGCACTACCCCCTCGGTTCTTAAATATACTCCAGAGTATTTGTCTTTTTAGAGATTTCAATGAGTGACTACTGAAATATTTGTCTTTTTAGAGATTTCAAATGGGCTGGCACATAC
Source organism: Triticum aestivum (assembly GCF_018294505.1). Lineage (NCBI taxonomy): Eukaryota > Viridiplantae > Streptophyta > Magnoliopsida > Poales > Poaceae > Triticum > Triticum aestivum. Next base: position 274,783,095 of record NC_057807.1, read on the forward strand.
GGATGTATATAGACATATTTTAGAGTGTAGATTCACTCATTTTGCTCCGTATGTAGTCACTTGTTGAAATCTCTAGAAAGACGAATAGAATATTTAGGAACGGAGGGAGTACACATACGAAGCAAAATGAGTGAATCTACACTCTAAAATACGCCCGTTTGAAATTTGCAAAAAGACAAATATTTAGGAACGAAGGAGTATAATTTTGTGCATGGCACATGGACCCGGATGATGAAGAGGCTTCTGGCAATGCTATCAATCTTCCATCATTTGTTTACATAATTGACGTACTATACAAATAAATTTCCAGCGACATGAAATTGTACAATGGTGTGAGCTTTCAGCTTTTGTTTCGCGTGTCTTGCCATCGATGCTCTTTCGAAAACAATAAAAAAACTAACTTCCTTGCTAATGCATGTCAATTATTAGCAGATCAGAGCTAATAATTGCATCACAACTGAAAACAGAGTTGTGAGAAGGTGTTAAATTAAAATTGATCCATGCTTTCATTGGCAGCAACGTCCCCCTAGCTCTGTCTAAATCAACAAGGAATGTTGGGAAAAAGTAGCTGTCTGGAGCATGCAACATTCCGATCATTTTGTGCAGTTCCACTAAAATAGAGCTGAGCGTCCCTGTTCCAAAGATATTAAGTGTGATTACGATAATATAGGACTGCTGATGAAACAATAAACATGCAAATAGAAGCCTGTCACACTGAAATGTAGAGACATTGCCCGTGTGACATTTTAGTACAACTGCACAAAACACTCTTAATAAAAAAGTGATTTGTGCAGTTCACCAAAAGGTCGCAATAGCAACGAGGTGAAATGGAAAGCCCTGTTTGCAAAAAAGAGGTAGAAAGGAAACAATTACTGGCCAATAATAGTTGATGACGCATGCGACGATAAAAAAGAAGCATATTCCTTGTCCTAAGGGAAGATAACAACACGGTTGTGTTTGTCTAAAACGGTGTGAGGACGAGAATGCAATATGGAAAGTACGTTGGACGAGCTACGTTTTGGGAAAAGAACTATGGAAGATCCACATGCAGCGACGTGGGAAGACGGGCAGTGGAGCAAGGCCGGAGGGGATACCTGGAGGTCGTCGGGATGTAACTAGGTGAGCGGCGGCGGGCGGAATCTGCGAACAGGTGGCGTAGGCCCTGCCGCGCCGGAGCTTGGTCAGAGAGAACGGCGTGTACCGCAGATCGGGACGTGCTGCCTCGGCGCCGTCGAACAGAGAAATGATGCACTTCCTCCCTTTCCCCCAGCGGATGGGATGCAGCCGGATCAGTGACAAACGGTGAGAGAGAGAGGCCACCGCACTCCCTTTCCCTCGGCGGACGGGATGCAGCCGGATCAGTGACCAACGATGAGAGAGAGAGGCCACCGCAGCCTTGTGTGAGATACTTTGAAGAGCGACAAACCAGGCAGGCGGGCTCCATTGTATATAGTGAGTGGACTACCTTTTTCTCCATAAAAATCGTTTTATATTCTGTGTACGTGTCATTGAGTGCTATAACTTTATTTAAAAATAACGCGGCAACACGTAAAGTCGAACTTTGTTTCGTGCACGCGTGGTACACGACCTCCCTAGGTAAACAACCGCTAGAGGCGTTCAAATTAGCACGTCGTCTGCCATTTCGTAAAGAAATGAGCTCCACCGTGTACCCGCGCGGGTGCGGCTGGGCACGAAGCGTGAGTATGTGCACGGTGCACCTATTCTCTTCTTGTATACATACACCACCTACGTGGGGTTGTGTGAGAGAGATACAAACCTAGATAGATATAGTGTGTGGGTTCTTGAGAGTTTTTTTTTGGGGGGGGGGTTAATAAAAAAATGTAACATATGCAATGTGTGTGAAATAGAGTCCTGGATATAACATATATATAGAGGGGGCAATCCACGAGAAGAGAGTGGAGGTATCATCGGCTTGAGGTGTCCATAGAATCGAAGAGAGGGATGATGTGTGTGTGTGTGTGTGTGCGCGCGATCGATAAAGAGTGCCATCGAATTTGTGCGTGCCCACGTCAAAGATATAGAGTGGCTGGCCTACTGGAACGTGAGAGGGGACATGTGCAGTTTGTCTCTATGGCATGGATACCTACGTGCAGTGCTCAACTATCGGTGTGTGGTGGGGGAAGAGGGAGGCCCAATTAACTATAGAGGTACAATGGCTGGTATATGTGTGGAGGAGGAGAGAGGCCTACCTCATGTATTAAGGAGATCGATCTGCCTCATGTATTAAGGGAGATCAATCGGCATCCATGCATATGTGCAGGAGAGGAATAAGGTTGGGAGAGAGATAGAGCTAGAGTGTTGGAGGGGGTGGTAGTGGAGTTGCTTCTAACAAATGGTGGGATAGGCTTGCTAGACAGACGGAGGGCACGCCCGCAATATCAATAAGAGAGGAGATGGCTGCTTGTTGTCTGTGCACGTGCGTGTGAGAGACGGGTCAGGAGGCATGCACGAATGATGAGGTGGGACGATATGGCTGTGGTAAGCAGATGTAACTACATAGGAAGATCAATCGCCCTTTGTTAGAGAAAGGAGAGACATAACTTGTGAGGCATGTCGATTGATGGGTGGGGGTAGTTAAAGTCAATCTAGGTATATGTTGGGAGATCGATCGGTATACATGCATGAGGCATGATGAGAAGGATAGAGAGAGAGAGATGCACGTAGGAGGTGGTACGAGAGGCATACTATATCGAGGGGGGAGGAGTGTGCGAGTACGAGAACGATGAAAAGAGTGGTGGGAGTGAGGCATGGACGGTGACAAGAGAAGAGGGGAAGCTTGTGTTTGTGCTAGGCACACCTGGCTAGAGAGGCATATCGATCGATGTGTGCCGTAAAGAAGGAGCTGGGGGGCCTACACACACTGTGGGTGAACGACCTAAAGTGAAAAGACAAATTTGCGCGATGGAGCTAGAGAATGCCGAGGGAGGGTGAGAGGGATGCAGGCGTGTGCATGCACAAGAGAAAGTTAGCGCTAGCTACAAAGATAAGAGGGTTGTGTGGGTGTAAAAGACGAATAGAGATCATATATACTTCATTATAAAAAGCGAATTCGGATATTTGAAGAATTTATCATAGTGTTTTAAATCGACGCATGTGTGAATATATATAACGGTGATACACATGGTGTGGTTATGAACATGTTATACTACATTTAATATATTTTATCTCTACTCTTATAAAAAACAGAGTTGTTGATGATGGTGTGCCTGCCATCCTGCATTATAGGCTGTTCGATTTATATCCGGCGGATAGCAAGGAAACTATGATGATTGAAGTTGGCAACAATCATGATTGTAGATTCTTATTGAAATAGAGAAACGAATTCAAATTTAGTTCAAATTGCAGCGGTAGTATAGACATTTGGAATGCACTAAAATGTTGGTATGAGTAGGTTACATGCATTATATAGCAAGCGAAAAAATTTAATCGGACATAACATAGATTCATACTCCCTCCTTCCATCTATATAGGGCGTAATGAGATTTTTAAGACCGCCTTTGACTATTGACAAGATTAATAGTACATGACATGCACAATGTGAAAATTATATCATTGAAATAACCTTTCACAGACGAATTTAATGGCGTGCTTTGTATAAGTTGCATGACATATATCATTCCTCTAATATTTGGTCAAAGTTAGCATCGAAAAATGCATTAGGCCCTATATAGATGGAAGGAGGGAGTAGCTTTGAATAGCATTTGTATAGTAAAACGGGGCAAGACTCTCTCTTTGTGTGGTGTGAATAGTTTTATTTTTTTCGTTTTCTTTTTGGTTGAGGGAAGTGCGAATTGATTTGGTACGTACAAGTACAATATTACTACATGTTAGGCTTGTCCCTAAAATTCAACCCGCGTCTTGTTATATCCCGAAAATTCAGATATCGTGCTCTCAAAACTGGCGCCTTCACAACACGCGCCTTGCTATCCTGAAATTACAACGCGCGCAAAAACTCCCTCCAGCTGCCAAATCCCGACACGTGAAATCCCCCTTCTAACCCTGAGCCGAAAGGGCCGCTAGTTCAAATCGGTGGGGGGTACTTTTGTAACACACCCTACATTTTGGACAAGCGCGTCCCTAAGTCATGTTTCACCCCCTCCCATCGCCCCCTTTTTGCCATTCGAAATCCCAGGCCACCATAACCTCTCCGCTCCAGCCGCGAAACCCCACCCTCCTTCGTCCGCCATGTCACCGCTGCCCATACGGAGCCTCTTCCCCGACGACGTCGTCCACCGCAACAGCTCGACGTCCCTCATCCACCTCCCCGGATGAGGATCCGTCGTCCATCTCGATGTCCCGCCGGTTCAGCCGCCCCATCCTCCACCTCGAAGGAGCTGCTCTGACGATCGCCTCATCTATCGCGGCTGCTCCATCCCCATAGCCCCCCCCCTAACCTGCTCCACCGAAACCGCAACATCCTCATCGACTCTTCGGACGAAGTCGAGGCCTACTCGGCGCCACCAAAGAGGTTGTACACTCATCGCATTGCACCTTCTCCTTAACTCGACCTCCTGGCGCCAACGGTGCTCCATCCCGCACCCCCATGGAGCGGCTACCTTGAAGCCGGCGCCACGAGCGACATCTCCACGGCGGCTCTCCCCCAGTGCGAGGCCCCTTCGGCGGCGGCGGCCATACCGGCCGGATCTGCTGCTGCTGCTGCTCCGGCTCTCGCTCGCTCGCTCGCTCGCCTAGCTGCTGCTGCTGCTGCTCTCCCCCTCGCTTGTGCTGCCGCTCTGCTCCGATTAAGCCACACTTCAGTCGACTGAATTGACTTTTGGGTCAGTCGATTTTTAGGGGTTGGGGGGCTCGCCGGAGTTAAGGAAGAACCACCCGCAACAGGGACGGGGGCTCACCGGAGAGGTACCCCACCATCTATCTTAGGGTTCAGGGTGGGGGACGGGGGACCTAGAGGGCTGGCCGGGGCGGCGGAGTTGTTTCGGGGCGGCGAGGCGGCGCTAGGGCCGGCGGTTCGACCAGTGGTGGCTGGCGGCTCAGGGGGGTGCAGGTTGAAGATGAACTGCAGGGCCTCCCTAAACTACATGTCAAGTGCCTCTGTGCTACCATTGCGTTCAGTTTTGACAGTAGCATTCAGATTCCACAGTAAATTTCAATTTTGACAGTTAAGTTTAGAGTCAACAGTTTTTACCTCATCTGTTATAGTCAGGTGGTTTTTGGTGATGTTAATTTTACATCCATTTTACATCATCTACTGGAGATGCTATTAGAATCCCACTTGAGATTGACGATGTCTGTCTTGTGCTGCTTCAACCTTGACATCTTACGGCTCACCAGAGCTGCTCCAACGACAGAACGATCCATCACAACAAAGCAGTGCCCTGGACGCCGTCTACAGATTCCTCAGATCTTCCTCCACACCTGCGACAGCCACCTCTGCCTCAACTGCTTCAGCGACCAACCCAATGATGCTGAGGTCGACACGGCTACGGCAAAGAGGTTGTACACTTGTTGCATCACTTATTACTATGCATTCACGTCGATCCATTAGGGCTATTTTGGTTCAACGGAAAAACGCCGATCCAATGTTGTTACCATCACTCTAAATTTTTGCATGCTCTCCTTGCATAATCTCACCATATTTTTTTCGTATGCATGTTAGATATTGTACACAGTCATGCTGAACATGTAGAGAAAAAGAGAAGAGTTTTGCGTTGCAATACAATGTCATGCAGACATCACTCCATGGTGGGTTCAATGGCAAACCCTCCCCACCCCTCTCCAGATTGTAATCCAGAGGAAGATATCTGCTCTGAGGCGGATTCAGACGCCACTGACCACTCCTATTTACCCCCAAGGTGTTTTCTCTACCTTGGCATGATGATGTTAGTCATATCATGCATATGTTGCCTTGCAGTGCCTACTTTTGACATCATATATGTCATCTGCTTAGTTTAGACATGTTCTATAATGCCACATGTTTAGTTTCCATATCATATATGGGAATTATGCAGTCTCATGTCTTTTAGCTAGCCATAATATATGTGAAATGTGCAATGCCATCTTGTTTAACCAGTCATCATATATTTGAATGATATCTTGCCCATCCTTTTCTTCATTACATTTCCATTTGTCGACAATGTTTGTACATTAAACTACTCTTCTTGTGAATCAGCCATTTGGGTGGGAGATGGAAAAATCTAGAGTGAAAACAAGGCCTTCAGAGCACAGTGCTACCTGTCGAAGCAGGTCTCTTGTTGGGTCCCGATAGCTCCTCAGAGATGGATTTAGAGACAGATGACCAGTCCTATTCCCCCACTGAGGTGTATGCTCTAACTTGGCACAGTTATACTGCTCATATCATGCATACGGTGTCATGCATTGCATAGTTTAGACATCATATACACAATATTCAACACCATGTTCTTAGTTCAGACATCATATCAAATGCCCTCTATTTAGCATACAAATCACATATGTGAATTAAATGATGCGATCGTGATTACTTAGATAACATGTAGGTGAATTATGTCACGCGATCCTGTTTAGTTATTCATCATATCTTTGAATTATGTTATGCTATGCTATACAATTTAGATAAACATCATATATGTGAAATTATGTCATGCTATCTGTTTTAGTTAAACAATATACATGTCAATTATTTCATGCCCTCTTTTTTCCACACTATCTATTGCATCTGTCTCTCATACAATGTCTGTACATTCAACTATGTTTCCTGTTTATCAGCCATTTGAACTGGAGCGGGTGATGCCAGTATCTAGCGGACTAAAAACACGGTCTTCAAATAAAACAGTGCTACCTCCTGGTGGAGATAGTACCCCAGTTGTACATGCACAAGAACCATCCCTACCACACATAACCCAAACTCTCGCAGATTGTACCCCTACTGCGATGGACAGAGAACCAGCTTCACCCAATCTAACCCCAACCCCAGCCGATAGTAACCCAATTCCTGTTGACACAGCACCATCTCCACCACAGAGCTCCCAAACAAGAGCAGTTAGTAAGGCAGCTCCAGTGCCCAAAGGGCCAGTACTATCACGGCGAACCCCAACTCCACCAGTTAGTACGCCTATTCTTGTGGAGGAAGCACAACCAGCTAGTCGTAGTTTAGCATCTATCACATTTGATGTTGTTAAATCGTATGTGCGTATCTTCCCATCTTGGAAATATTATACTGAAGATGAAGGAAAATGCCAACTGCAGGTGTTTGTCCAGGAGTTATGTGTAAGTAATGTTAATCATGGCAATTACTTTGCTTCATCCCATACATCCTACCTCCATGATGGTTATAATACAACAAATTTTCCCATTTTTCTCTATAGAGAAGGACCAATTTGGAAACTCAGGATGAGGTAACCTGTGCTAATACCTCTGCTATCTTCAAGAATGCTTGGTGGCAGTATCGGAATTACCTAAAGAAAACGTACTTCACCAGCAAAGAAACTCATCAAATTCCCTTACGTTCTCCTGAGACATATTTACTGGATGATGACTGGGAACGCCTTGTTCTGTACTGGTCCCGAACCAAGAATGTGGTAAGGTCTATGAGCTCATTTTCTATTTTTAAGTATTATATTCTTACGTCTTACTATACTCTGTTCATGTAGAACAAGTGCCTAAACCTGAAGAACAATTGTTCTAATTTAAGACTCCATTGCTATCATAGTTCAAAAAAGCGCTAGGCGTTAATTGTGAGTTTTGCCACCGCCTTGCGCTTTACTGACCAAAGTGCATGCTTATGCACAGTTATGCACAGATTATGCGTAGTTATGCGCAATGCGTTTTGCCAACGCCTAGAGCCTAGGCGTGCTTAAGCGCTCGCTTAGGCGCGCCTTTTTTTAACTATGGTTGCTTTGCTCTTGTATCACTGTATTTACTCATATAAACTTATTTTTAAATTGAAGGATCCAATCGAAACTCCAATGGCACATCAAGTATGTTCACGCATGTTTCTTTTATAGGTTTTCTCTTATCAATAGCTCTGTTGATTTCAATTTCAGTTATGTATACAATTGACTTTCATATCATGCACATTACTAGCATCACAACAGAGCCAATAGTTTGTTGTACATGTAGACCCATGGTACCCATCTGAAATCTTGTTGTGCCGTGTAGTTTCCCACGCTTTGTATTCTTTCACTGCTGCTTTGTCTTAAACTGATACGATTTGAACCGTGTCTCTATTTTGATTTGGCAAGACAATGCATTGACCATATGACATAGATATATGTTTGTTTGATGCTTTTATTATGTACTAGTACTTGGCAATAGAAGACTTGGTAGTTTAATCCTGTCCACCTTACTACTGAACTGGTTCACCAAAATGAGTTTCATATACTAGTACATGCTAAACTTGTTATGTGTCTCCTTGTTTCTTCTTTTAGAATGCTGACAGAATATTAGGGAAGAGTGCCTTATTAAGCAATGGTAAAGGAAGTAATGCAGATAAGGTTCAGGATAGTGACACATCCTTGTTGGTCTCCAACAAAGCTGATAAAACAGCTAAGGAAGACTATCTTGAAGACAGCAAGACAACCCCAAAGTCCTGTCTTGGTTTAGTGTTCGAGTTACTGGCCACTACCGCTTGCACAAGCTATTCAAACTCACTGTCTGAATCAGTTCAGTTTCTTGAGTCTCAACTACAAGCTGAAAGACATCGATCAGCTGTGCTGCGACAAGAAGCAGAAGGACCACCGAAGTCCCCGGAGCATTCAGATGCATACTTTCTAGTGCAACAGAAAGCGTTGGAGGATTTTAGTGCCAAACAGGACAAAGCTAATCAGCTTGCTAAGCTTATTGCCAGCATGGTGGATACCCAGGATAATGTTTCTTGAGCTCTTCTGAAGTTGTTTCAGTTATGCTCTTGTTTTGTTGTCGCGTTTATTTGCACTGGTGGCCAATTTTGACGGTTAGTGTATGTAATGTGTTTCTTTGCTCCCTATATTTGCACTGGTGGTAAACTTTGATGCCTAGTGGATGTAATATGTGTAATAGGGGTAATAGGCTAGCGTTAATTGCTTGCTTATTTATTTCCTTATTTTCTTGTTTACTTGTTTGCTTGTAGTCACTGCAGTTCTTTTTCTGTTTTTTGCTAGTGGCCACAGTAGCCTATTTTTGGTAACTAGGCCAAAATAATCATGGCAACACACGGACTGTTGTAACCATGGGTCTCTTGCAGGCCGTATGATCCATGGGCCTTCGTCCGGCCATAGGATCCATTGGCCTTCTATACGGGCCATAGGATCCATCGGCCTTCTATACGGGCCTTAGGGTCATGGGCCTTCTACGGGCCATAGGGTCCATGGGCCTTCTACGGACCGTACGATCCATAGGCCTTCTACGGGCCGTACTATCCATGGGCCTCATACGGGCCGTAGGATCCATGGGCCTTCTACGGGGCGTACCATCATTTCACCAATCATGGGCCGTACTATTCGTGGACCATAACGGGCCGTTAATAGGCCTTATTTCATAACTCTATGAAAACAGCCCAGCGGGTTCTTTTTACATGAAAACAGCCCAACGTATTAACGGTCCGCAAATGGGCCGACTGTAACGACGGGCTGAATTTGGCCCACAAGCAGAAAATGACAGTAACGGGCCGTATGTAACCGAATGCTGCAAATGAGCCCAAGAATCAATGGGCCCTGAGAAGGCTGAAAGATAACTTGGGCTTGAAATGGCCAAATGGAATAACAGGTTGTTAATGGGTATAAAGTGATACACTGTTCATTACGGGCCAGTTTCACCATGGGCCATTAATGGGCCAAGAGTTACAAAGGTCCTCATATGTGCCGAAAGAAGTCATGGGCCACACATGGGCCGGAAGTTAAAACGGGCTGAATCATATTGGACGGCCCAGATAACGCTACTGGGACAAATTCGGATAGGGCGTAACGGGCCCTGGGTTAGCGGGCTGTAAATGGGCTATATGCGAACATGCCGTTAACAGGCTTTCCGTGGGCCGGCCCGCCACCTTTTGACCAAGTCAAATGGGCCAGCCTTTTCACAGGAATGGGCCTCTGTTGGGCCGTGCCACGTGTCGCCGTATCATAGGCGCCTTCGGTCCAATGAGCTGATGACATCTGTCCCAACGGTGAGCCGACACGTGTTTCCTCCAGCCAATGATGATTTTACATGTGGAAAATCCCCATTGGTCAGGGCTGTTAACGGGTTATCGGATCCAAAACCCGACCCGATAGCTTAACGGAGTTCCGTTACGGTGGATGCCACGTGTCGGTCACCCTTGACGAAAGCACTTCTGTGACACGTGATTTATCGTCATGGAAGTGGACACTTCCGTGATGATAATTTTGGTAATGTCATGGAACACTTCTACGACAGCACAGGTATGACTATCTTGATTCTGTCATAAAATCGTCATGGATGTACATGCATGACAAAAAACGCGACCTACTGTGACAAACACGTATCATCACGGAAGTGTATTTTTTTGTAGTGTATAGTCATACGTGCTTATGGAAAAGAACTTGCATGAAAACTTTTGTCCTACCCTCCCGTGGCAGCGGGGTCCATAAGGAAACTAAGGGATATTAAGGCCTCCTTTTGGTAGAGAACCGGAACAAAGCATTAGCACTTAGTGGATACATGAACTCCTCAAGCTACGGTAATCACTGAAAGAATCCCAATTATTGTCACCGTGGGGTATGCGGATCATAACTCGTAATACGTGTCTATAACTTGGAAGATAGGATCAAGAACACATATATATTCATGAAAATATAATAGGTTCAGATCTGAAATCATGGCACCCGGGCCCTAGTGACAAGCATTAAGCATAGCAAAGTCATGGCAACATCAATCTCAGAATATAGTGGATACTAGGGATCAGGCCCTAACAGAACTAACTCGATTACATGATAAATCTCATCCAACCATCACCGTCCAGCAAGCCTATGAAGAAATTACTCACTCCCGACGGTGAGAATCATGAAATTGATGATGGGGGAAGGTTAATGATAACGATGGCATCGATTTCCCCCTCCGGAGCCCCGAACGAATTACAGATCAACCCTCCCGATGAAGAACAGGATGTGGCGGTGGCTCCGTATCATGAAATGTGATGAATCCTTCTCTCTGCTTTTTTTCTTGACAAATAGGAATATATGGAGTCGGAGTTAGGGTTGTCGGAGGTCGAGGCAGCCCACAAGCCTGGGAGGCGTGCCCTAGGGGGGTAGAAGCGCCCCCAGAGCTAGTGGCTCCTGGGTGGCCCCCCTCTGGTATCTTTTTCCGCCAGTATTTTTATATTTTCCACAAAAATTCTTCATAAATTTTTAGGTCAATCCCGAGAACTTTGATTTCTGCACAAAAACAACACCATGGTAATTCTGCTGAAAACAGCGTCAGTCCGGGTTAGTTTCATTCAAATCATGCGAATTAGAGTCCAAAACAAGGGCAAAAGAGTTTGGAAAAGTAGATATGATGGAGGCGTATCAACTCCCCAAGCTTAACCCATTGCTTGTCCTCAAGAAATTCAGTTGACAAACTGCAAGTGACAAAGAAAAACTTTTACAAACTCTGTTTGATCTTGTTGTTGCAAATATGTCTAGCCAATGTTCAGGTTTTCAGCAAAGATTATGAACTAACCATATTCACAATAACACTTAGGTCTCACATTTACTCATATCAATGGCATAACTAACTAGCAAGCAATAATAAGATATCTTGGATGACAACACTTTTTCAAAACAATCATGATATAATCTCGCTAGCCCTTTCTAAGACCGCAAAACATAAACACAGAGCACCTCCGAAGTTCCAGTACTGACTAGATATTGTAATTCATGAAAAAAGAGATCTAGTCACAGTCATACTCCACATCGACTAAAAGCAAAGCATATAAATGAAAATAGTGCTCTCCAGCTGGTGCTTTAATAATAATATGATGACTCAAGAATAAAAGTAAATGGATAGGCCCTTCATAGAGGGAAGCAAGGATTTGCAAAGGTGCTAGAGCTCGAAGCTTTTAAAATAGAGATGAATATAGTTTTGAGAGGTATGCTTTCATTGTCAACATAACAACTAAGAGATCTCATTATCTTCCATTCTAGACACATTATAGGCAGTTCCCAAACAAAATGGTAAAGAGTTTACTCCCCATCCACCAACAAACACAAGCCATGGCTAGCTGAATCCTCGGGTGCCCTCCATACCAACAACAGGGGAGTTTTGTTTCATTATTATATTTTAATTTTGATTTTAATCATAGGACTGGGCATCCCATTACCAGCCATTCTCTCATGAATGACAAGTGAGTAAACACTCATCGTGAGAATAAAGCCCCTAGTCGCTACATGAGTGATTCGGGCATACAAAACAGATTATTATTTGAAGGTTTAGAGTTTGGCACATGCAAATTTACTTGGAACGGTAGGTAAATACCGCATATAGGTAGGTATGGTGGACTCTTATGGAACGACTTTGGGTTTAAGGAAGTGGATGCACAAGCAGTATTCACGCTTAGTACAAGTGAAGGCTAGCAAATAGATTGAGAAGCAACCAACTAGAGAGCGACAACGGTCATAAACATGCATTGAGATTAATAAAAATTCGGTACAAGCATGAGTAGGATATAAATCACCATGAACATAAATATCGTGGAGGCTATGTTGGTTTTGATTCAACTACATGCGTAAACATGTACCAAGTCAAGCCACTTGAATTATTCAGAAGAGGATACCATCCTACCATACTACATCATAACCATTTTAAATGCATGTTGACACTCAAGAAAAACCATTATCCACTCCTAGCTACTTAAGCATGGCATGCGTAACTATGATCTCAAATTGTCCTTCAAACATGTTCATTCATAATAGGCTAAATCAAGAACGATGGGCTAATCATATTTATAAAAACAAAATAGGTCGAGTTCATACCAGCTTTTCTTCACCTCAACCACTTCATCAAAATTTGTCATTATTGCCTTTCACTTGCACGACCAAATGATGTGAATAATAATAAGAGTGCATGTGCAATGGACCAAGATGGAATCTACAAACGTTTATTCAAAGGAGAAGACAAGGTAATATGGGCTCTTTGTTAGATCAACAATAATGCATATGAGAGCCACTCAACATTTTCATCGTGGTCTTCTCCTTACGACCCAAAGAAAAGAAAAGGATTTCAGAGAAACACACTGAAATATTTTTGGAGTTTTTTTTCCAGAGGAAAGCAAATTAACAAAAACAAGAAAAACTATTTACATGGGAAAGCTCCCAACAAACATAAGAAGAACGATAAATCTTTTTGGGTTTTCTTTTAGGGCCATTTGCATTTCTGTCCCTAACTCGAACCACCTACTCATATTTGCGCCTAATTTCAAAGTCTGCTCAAATTTACCTCTCTGCCGTTAGGTGACCTTATAGAAATGCCATTTCGTGTCGTTTCTGTTAGGTCAAAGGCCTTTGACCGTCTACCGGACGCTACTTGGACATTTTGCCCCTGCCTCCAGGTGTCACTTACATGTGGGACCCACTTAGGAAAAAATAAAAATAAAAACACTTTCTCTCACCCCTCTATCTCTCACATACATATGGGCCCAGAAAAGGAAAAAAGAAAAACCCCTCTCCCACATCTCTCTCTAACTTACATGTGGGGCCTAGCAAAAAATAATGAAAATAAAAAGGCTATTGCTCTGTCTCCCGACCTCGCAGTCTCTCTCATCTCCGGTGAACTACATGCGATGGCGAGCGGACCGGTCCTTGCGCTGCCACTCGATCTGGATCGCCATGCTCCTCCAACAGCTCACCGTGCCCGGTCGCCAGCTCGCCACGCTCCACCACCCTCTCCCTCTCTCTCCTGCCAAGGAATAGCAAAGCAACGATCGTCGCCGTTGATGCGAGCACGGCCAGCGACAGTGCAGAGCTCTAATAAAATGTCTGATAGCCCCACCGCTCTCCGATTCATCTTCATGTGCGATTAATTGGATTGAAACGCCCCATAGTGATGGATCCTTCCTTGTCTTCCCCAGCTCCGGTGTCACGCCGCCGCCGCTCGATCTCCTCCACCAGTGAGCACCGCCGCCTTAACTCGGGTTCTTGAGTTTCGAAATCTCCTCCTGAACATCGTCCGCCTGCTCCTGATTATCCTCGCATCCCCTAGCCGCTCTTCCGGTGATCACCTCCCGTCGCCGCCGCTCAAGCTCGCAACTTCCGATCCTCCCCGGCGCCCCACATTCTCTGGCCACCTCAGGCCACTGAAGCTTCTCCCCTGCACCCTCACAAGCCCGGCCTTGTAGCCACTCAACTGCTCCGGCATCCTCCCGTACATCACCGTCGTGTCTTCGTGCGTGGGCGCCGGCGTGTTTTTAGTTAGCCTATTCCCAGATTATCCTAAACTATTATTAGTTCTAACTACACTCATTTTACAAAAGCTGACTAGTGGGGCCAACCCTCAAATAAATCAGTAAATAACGTTTCAAAAAATAATAGAACAATGATTGACCGATATCAAGTTTTATTTTTCATTTTATTAGTTGGCCCATATGTAAGCGAGAGAGAGGGGGTGAGAGAAAACGTTTTTTCTTTTTCTTTTTTCTTTGAGTGGGCCCCACATGTAAGTGACACATGGAGACAGGGGCAAAATGTCCAGGAAACATCCGGTAGACGGTCAAAGGCCTTTGACCTAACGAAAACGACACGTAAGCGCATTTCTATAAGGTCACCTAACGACAGAGGGGCAAATTTGAGCATGCTTCGAAATTAGGGGTAAATCTGAGTAGTGGGTTTGAGTTAGGGACACATGTAAAAGACCCTTTCTTTTAATACTACAACATCTGTTGAAAAAGGCAGTGCCTAGGAGGCGCTTAGGCACGCCTAGGCACTAGGAAATGGCCAAACGCCTCGCCTAGGGCATAAATGGAGGTCTAGGCAGGGACAACAAGGATTTGCCTACCCAAGAACGAAAGCATGCCACACACTGCACTGATATGCCCAGCGGGTTATATTCCAATGGCAGTAGATGTTATTAACTTATTTATATGCCCTAAACTAATATCAACACCCATATAATAATCACATATACACTACAAGTAAAAACTATATTACCGCCTAGGTCGCGCCTAGGGCGCTTAGGCACTGCCTAGGCACTAGGCGGAGGCCAACCGCCTCGCTTACGCCTACCGCTTTTTCCAACCTGAACTAATTAAACTAGAAAGAAGAACTAAAAAAAGCTAGAAATGTTTTTGGATTTTGTCAAAGTTTTTTCAAGCACACAAGAAGAAATCAAGAAAAATAAACTAGCATGGATTATACAATGAAGAAGGATGAACACTGACAACTGGAATGAATGTGTGACGCATGAATGAAATGTCGATGAGAAATATGTACTCCCCCAAGCTTAGGCTTTTGGCCTAAGTTGGTTTATTGCCACAGATCAAAGTAGCCCTCTCCTGGATACTTAGGAGGCTCTTGAGGGTTCCATTGGTTGGCGAGCTCCTGTGGCTCCCACTGATAAACATGCTCATGATATGGCTCAGGTGCTGGTGCTGGCTCAGATGTTTGGGGTTGTGTCAGAGCCCAGTATTTCTCGAATATTACAAAAAAAATCATATAAAATTTTTAGGGCATTTGGAGAACTTTTATTTTCTGGTCATTTTTTATTGCGCGGGAAATTCAGAAAATAGTAAAAGTTGGGTACAGAAAGTTGCGTTTACTAAATTCATCCATCACATGCCCGTCAAAAGGAATCCATTAATAAGGTTGATAAGTCTTATTAATAAACTTCTTCCGGATGACATGAAACTGGAGAATCTTTGTATAGCACTAGGTTACCTCAACGGGGATATGCATGTCCCCAACAATAAGAATTTCATATTTCTTTTTGACAATAGGAATAGGGAACTTGAAATCTCCAATAGTAATTGTTGAAATTTTTCCAATGGAATTGATACTATTCACTTGAGGTTGTTTCTTCGAAAAGTGTACCGTATGCTCGTTACCATTGACATCAAAAGTGACATTGCCCTTATTGCAATCAATAACAACCCCTACATTATTTGAAAAAGGTCTACCAAGGATAATCGACATACTGTCGTCCTCGGGTATATCAAGAATAAAAAAGTCTGTTAAGATAGTAACATTTGCAACTACTATAGGTACATCCTCACAAACACCGATGGGTATAGAAGTTTATTTATCAGCGTTTGCAAGGAGATTTCATTTGGTGTCAACTTATTCAAATCAAGTCTTCGGTACAAAGAGAAAGGCATAACACTAACACCGGCTCCTAAATCACATAAAGCAGTTTTAACATAGTTTCTTTTAATGGAGCATGGTAGAGTTGGTATCCTAGGGTCTCCTAGTTTCTTTGGTATTCCACCCTTAAATGTATAGTTTACAAGCAAGGTGGAAATTTCACCTTTAGGTATCTTTCTTTTATTTGTAACAATATATTTCATATACTTAGCATAAGGAGACATTTTCAGAATATCAGTCAAATGAAGACGCAAAAAGGCAGATCTAAGCATTTCAACAAAGCGCTCAAATTCTTCATCATCTTTATTCTTTGAAGCTTTAGGGGGGAAAGGCATGGACTTATGAACCCATGGTTCTCTTTCCTTACCATGTTTCCTAGCAATGAAGTCTCTCTTGTCATATCTTTTATTCTTAGGTTGTGGGTTATCAAGATCAACAACAGGTTCTATTTTGACATCATTGTCATTACTAGGTTGAGCATAAACATGAACATCATCATTATCATTGTTACTAGGCTCATGTTCATCACCAGATTGTGTCTCACCATCAGAGATAGAAATACCATTTGGATTTTTAGGGGTGTCTACAATAGGTTCACTAGAAGCATGCAAAGTCCTACCATCTCAAGTGGTTGAAATACAGAATCAAGAAGAAACATGAAGCTTCTTTCTTAGCTTGGATTGATTCCACACTGTAATTTTCTTCCTTGTTTTTTAGTCAGGCTAGCTTAGTTTTCCTTTTCCTTCCTTTTCTCTCTTTCTTTCCTTTTTATTTTCTTTTCTTTCCTTTATTTTCTTGGGCTTACCTCAAGCCTAGTTGTATTCTTGAGACTTTGCTACGTTGGCTCTTTATTTTTATGAAAGTTGCAATGGGGTTTTACCCTACTATTTATAGTCAAAAAAGGTCCTATCATCTTTCTTTTTCTTCTTAGATGGACTAGGTAAATCAGTATTAATTCTCTGAGAGTCTTGTTCAATTCTCTTAGGGTAACCTTCATGATACAAGGATTCCTGAGTCATTTTACCACCCCTGGTCATAACTCTAATAGCATGATCATTTGTCTTATTGTTCATCTCATTAAGCAGATCATGTTGCGCTTTGAGGACTTGTTCTACTTGAGTTTTTATCATTGATGCATGTTTACTCACACCCCAGACTTCATTAACAGTTCTAAACATATAGTCACTCAAGCATTCAATCATATAAGCATTTCGTTTCAATTGTCTACTAACCTATGCATTGAAGCTTTCTTGTTTAACAATAAAGTTATCAAATTCATCCAAGCATTGACTAGCAGTTTTAATATAAGGAATATCACCTTCATCAAATCTATAGAGAGAATTTATGTCTACTACCTGTGTCGGGTATTGAGACCATGTATTTCTTCAATAAGTGGTAAATGATTAACATCTTCAGCTTTAATACCTTTTTATTTCATAGATTTCTTTGCCTCTTGCATATCTTCTGGACTGACAAATAGGATACCCCTCTTCTTCGGAGTTGGCTTAGGCAGTCATTCGGGAAGAGTCCAATCATTATCATTACTCAATATATTATTCAATATTTCTTCAGCTTGTTCAACGGTTCGTTCCCTAAAAACACAACCAACACAACTATCTAGGTGGTCCCTAGAAGCATCGGTTAGTCCATTATAAAAGATACAAGTATTTCATTTTTCTTGAGAGGATGATCAGGCAAAGCATTAAGTAATTGGAGAAGACTCCCCCAACCTTGTGGGAGACTCTCTTCTTCAATTTGCACAAAGTTAAATATTTCTTGTAGAACAGCTTGTTTCTTATTAGGAGGAAAATATTTTTCAGTAGTAATATATCATATCCTGGGGACTACGCACACAACCAGGAGCAAGATAATTGTACCATGTCTTAGCATCACCCTTTAATGAGAAAGGAAATAGCTTAAGAATATAGTAATAGCGATTTTTTTCCTCTTGAGCAAACATGGTGGCTATATCATTCAATTTAGTAAGATGTGCCACAATAGTTTCAGATTCATAACCATGGAAAGGATCAGATTCAACCTAATTGACTCAGATCGACAGAGAACTCATAATCCTTATCGGTAACAAAGATAGGTGAGGTAGCAAACTTAGGATCATATTTCATTCTAGCATTCAAAGATTTTTCTTTCAACTTGACTAGTAATTTATTAAGATCCTCTCTATCCTTACAAGCAAGAAAATCTCTAGCTACCTCTCCATCCATAACATAACCCTCATGTATATCAGGCAAATCATATCTAGGATAGCTAGGTCTAATAGGTGTTTCAAAGTTTCCAGTTTCAATTATCTCATCAGTTTCAACATTCTCAATTTCTTTAGCTCTAGCAAGTTGTTCATCAAGAACTTCACCCAGTGGCAGAGTCTTATCAAGCAAAGTACTAGCATCATCATAAACATCATTCATAACAGAAGTAGCATCATCAACTACTTGCGACATATCAGGATTATTAGCAGGTGGTGGTGTCGCTAGCTTATTCAAAACAGAAGGTGAATCAAATGCAGAGCTAGATGGTAGTTCCGTACCTCCCCTCGTCTTAGAGGGAACGGTGTTGGTTCTGGTATCTTTCAAATTCTTCATAGTGATAAACATATATAAATCCCAAGTGACTCATCAAATATAGCTATGCTCCCCGGCAACGTCGCCATAAAAAGGTTGGGGATCACAACAGTTTTTGAGGGTAGAGTATTCAACCCAAATTTATTAATTCGACACAAGGGGAGCCAAAGAATATTCACAAGTATTATCAGTTGAGTTGTCAATTCAACCAGACCTAAAAGACTTAATATATGCATTAAAGTATTTAGTAGCAAAGTGGTATGAAAGTAAAGGTAGTAGTGGCAAAAGTGACAGTGACAGTTTGTAGTTATTGTAACAGCAACAACGGCGAAAGTAATTTAGCAAAGATCAATATATGAAAAGCTCGTAGGCATTGGATCAGCGATGGATAATTGTGTTGGATAATATTCACCATGTAGTCTCATAACCTAGGGCTACACAGAACTAGCTCCAATTCATCAATGTAATGTAGGAATGTATTCCGTATATAGTCATATGTGCTTATGGAAAAGAACTTGCATGACATCTTTTGTACTACCCACCCGTGGTAGCGGGGTCCATAAGGGAACTAAGCGATATTAGAGCCTCCTTTTTAATGGAGAACCAGAACAAAGTATTATCATTTAGTGAATACATGAACTCCTCAAACTACGGTAATCACCAGAAAGAAACCCAATTATTGTCACCTTGGGGTATGCAGATCATAACTCATAATAGGTGTCTATAACTTGCAAGATAGGATCAAGAACACATATATATTCATGAAAATATAATAGGTTCAGATCAGAAATCATGGCACTCGGGCCTTGGTGACAAGCATTAAGCATAGCAAAGTCATAGCAACATCAATCTCAGAACATAGTGGATACTAGGGATCAATCCCTAACAAAACTAACTCGATTACATGATAAATGTCATCCAAACCATCATCGTCCAGCAAGCCTACAAAGAAATTACTCAATCCCGACAGTGAGCATCATGAAAATGGTGATGGAGGAAGGTTGATAATGATGACAACATCAATTTCCACCCTCCGAAGCCCTGAACTAACTCTAGATCAGCCCTCCCAATGAAGAACAGGAGGTGGCGGCTGCTCCGTATCGTGAAACGCGATGAATCATTCTATGATTTTTTCTTGATAAACATGAATATATGGAGGGTTACCGGAGGTCTATTGGGCCCACAAGCCTGGGAGGCGCCCCGTGGGGGGTGGGCGCCCCCCAGAGCTTGTGGCTCCTAGGTGCCCCCCTATGGTATACTTTTCTGCCAGTATTTTTTAAATTTTCCACAAAAATTCTTCGTAAATTTTCAGGTCAATCCGAGAACTTTGATTTCTGCACAAAAACAACACCATGGCAATTCTGCTAAAAACAACGCCAATCCGGGTTAGTTTCATTCAGATCATGCAAATTAGAGTCCAAAACAAGCGCAAAAGAGTTTGGAAAAGTAGATACGATTGAGAGGTATCACTCGGCACAAGTGATCTTCAGCTTGTCCCAGTTCAACCACTTTTGATGGCTTAGAAAACCTTTATATATATAAAGATATCACATGTAGGTTAATATACAAATACAAACACAAATGTTCTCTGGCATAAGAAATGTAAGGAAGGGAATTCGTAGGCAAATGTAAGAAAAGATATGATGCAATTTAGATTATTGTTTTCTTGCAAGTGATTTATTGCTACTACCGATTTATTATAATATTGTTGATTGCTTTGCACGGGATTTATTTTCACAGAAACAAGGATGTGAGGGTTGGTACATGATATTTCTCCAACATAACTATAATTTTTTATTGTTCCATGCTACTATAGCATCAATCTTGGATGTTTTATATGCAATTATATGAGATATTATATCATTTTTTGGGACAAACCTATTAATTTAGTGCCAAGTACGAGTTGTTGTTTTTTGCGTGTTTTTGGTGTTCCAGGAAATCATTACCAAACGAAGTCCAAATATCACGAAAGTTTTTAATGATTTTTTCTGGACATAAGAGACCCTAGATGCTTCGGGAGGAGGCCATAAGGCGAAGGAGTAGGCCACAAGCCACATGGGCGTGCGCAAGGGGTAAGGCACTCCCATGTGCCTCGTGGGCCCCTCGTTCCTCCATTTGACCTACTACCAACTCAATAAATTCTCTAAAATCGGAAAACCAACAGAGAGCCTCCCAAAACACTTTTTTTGCCGGCGCAAGCTTCTATTCTCGTGAGATCCCATCTGGAGGCCTTTTTCGGTATTTTTTCCGAGGGGGGATCGATCACGGAGGGCTTCTACATCAACCTTGCTACCCTCCCGATGATGTGTGAGTAGTTTACCACAGACCTATGTGTCCATATATAGTTAGTAGCTAGATGGCTTTTTCTCTCTCTTTGATCTTCAATACAATGTTCTCCTCAATGTTCTTAGAGAACTATTCCATTGAATCTTCTTTTTTGGTTTGTTTGTTGGGATCCAATGAATCGCAGGTTTATGATCAGATTATCCATGAATATTATTTGAGTCTTTTCTAAATTCCTATATGCATGATTATTATAGCTTTGTATTTCTCTCCGGCCTATTGATTTGGTTTGGCCAACTATATTGATTTATCTTGCAATGGGAGAGGTGCTTTGTAATGGGTTCAATCTTGCGGTGATCTATATCACAGTGACAGAAGGGACAAGACACGTATTTGTATTGTTGCCATTAAGGGTAAACGATGGGGTTTATTCATATTGATTGAGTTTACTTTGTCTACATAATGTTGTCGGAGTACACAAACAAGGGGTATTTGTTTCCTCCTGACTGATGCACAAACCTGCAAGGCCTCCCAGGCAATCCGCCCCTATCAGGCATGACAGAACTCAAGAAGACTAAGTCAACAAGAGATCACCACAAGGAATCTTCCCTTGCGGGGCAAGAGAGCCTGGCCGGGTCGAGGCAGCGCCTGAAGGACGAGATCAGATCAGCCTGACAAGTTTTCCGGGGCCGCCAAGACTAGAACCCACTAGGCTCCTTGCCAACAGGTTTTCACCAAGACGCCACCGCTCCACCTCATCGCATCCTAGTCATTAATCAGTGCAGTGTCAAGCTATCAAGCGACCAGGAGGATCCTATCAAGCACGTGGTAGCATGGTGAGGAAGAGATTAGTTGTATTGACACCCGTCCAGGGGACGTGTGATGCTAATAAGAAGAGGCAGATAAGCGGCATGACAGGCTTGTCGGGCTACAACACCAGCTTGATACCTAGCAATGCATTTAATGCACTTGGTCCCAACTGCCAGAGTTAGGCATGGTAGCACTGTTAGCTATCTAATCATCTCAAAATGATTGTTTTGCCACTGTGGTTGCCCCTTAACCTATAAAAGGAGGCCCGAGGCAACCTAGCAAGGGGTTCAGACATTTGATCCCTCAGCACTTGTATGCATGCACTGCTTTCCCAGAGGCAACCTTGCCGGGCTAGAGCATGTCGTGTGTTCGTGTTCCTCCAGATCAATCCACCAAAGCAGGAGTAGGGTTTTACGCTGCAAAGTGGCCCGAACTTGGGTAAAAGAGATATGTCATCGCCGTGCTGCTCCCTGCGGTTTCTATTCTTTGTGCAATGTGACTGTCCCCTCGCCGAACCACAAAGGGGCACCCCTGCCCCATAGGTGATTGTGCTTCCATGCCGACATCTTTGGCATGCCAGGTAGGGGGTGTCGCTTGTGCAAACCTGAAGCAGTAGCCGGTGCGGCGATCTTCATCATCTGTCACATCCCTAGTTCTGGCAATGCCTAGTGCATGCATTAGAGTGTTACATCATGTTTAAATTTCATTTAAACCTGAGATGGGGATGGACTAAGCCCTAACACCAAATGAATTCAACTAGGGTCAAAATAAAACCTTTTTCATTGAACTCAAAATGTCCTCTAAAAATGTTCAACATTTCTGGTTTGAGGTGGAAGCATCTACCAAAAATGGTTTATATTTTTGCAGGGCATATTTGGTCACTGAATTAAACCATATTGTATTTGACTTTGGGCATTTAAATACTATAAATAATTTAAATGTTCAAATAAATGTTGGAAAATTGTTAGGGGTCACTGAAATAATTCAGAAAACACCCATAACTGTTTCCAGGATTTTATAAAATGATTTGATATTTTAAATCAAATCAAAAACAAATTGCAGAAAATAGAAAAGATAAAACAGAACAGTAAATAAGAAAAGAGAGAGAGAGAAGCCCACTTACCTGCAGCCCCACCTAGCGCCCCGTCTGGCCCAGCACCGCAGCCGGCCGGCCCAGCCCACCTCCTCCCCCTTGTCCTCTTCCTCCTCTGCCAGGAGGACGAACAGAGGCGAGGCGTGGCGCGCGCCGACGCTGCCTCGGCCACCTCCTGCTTCCCCCTGGCCACCTCCTGCTTCCTCTCGTCGCCCTGGACCCCGTCCGCGACACCACGCACCCCCCCAGGCCTCTCACTCTCTCCCCGAGCTCCTCTCCTCCTCTGGCTCTCTCGCGCGCAGCCACCGAACACACCCGCCGCCGCCGACGAGCTCTCTCGTGGCCACCGGCCACCCCTAGCCTCTCTGACACACCCACGAGCTCCGCCTCGACCCCCTCCTTCCTCCTCACCGAACCACGCCCCGCCGGAAGCCCTGCAGCGTCGACTTCGAGCTCTTCTTCAACCTTCGGCCGCCGGTGACCTCGTCTTCGATTCGCGCCGTCTAGGTCGTCCCCAGGCCCACTGAGCTGCGCTTCGACCTCCCAGTGAGCTCCTCCGTCGTTTCCCCCTAACCCCACGGCCTAGCGCTCGTTGTAGTACCACTTCCCATGATGCCCGAAGCACACCGCCGCACGAACTCGTCGCCGACGAGGCTCCGGTGGCCAATCGGCCCCGTGCATATGCCCGTTGGCTTTGTGGGAGCCTGCAGAACGCGTAGTTGCTACCCGCCAATCCTCCCGTGCACGGTGGCGCCGTTTTCATCGGCGCCCGAACTCCGGCGACCGCCAAAGTCGTCACCGGCGACGTCTCCGGCCACCCCGAGCTCAACCATCACCACCAAGAGCTGCGGCTCGTTCCCAGGAGCTCGTAGATGCTCTCTGCCTCCCGTTAGGTGGCCGTAACGTGCAAATGCACTTCCTCCGCCGTGCTCGGCCTCGCCGGCGGCTAAACGCCGGCGAGTTGACCGGGTTTGACCCCCCCAGGGTCGCTGACCAGTGGGCCCGACCCCCCCTAACCTTTTAATTAAATTAAATTAACCCCTGTTAACCCCCCTGTCACTGACGTGTGGACCCCACACGTCAGGTTTGACCTGGACCGCCCGTTGACCTGCTGAGGTCAGCATGAGGTCATGCTGACGCCATAATTCATTTTCTGGAATTATTTTAATTCTAAATATTCAGGAAATTCCAGAAAATGCCTAAAACTTCTAAAATTCATAGAAATTCAACCGTAACTCCAAATTAAATAAATTATATATGAAAAATTATCAGAAAAATTCAAGGAATCCATTTGTACCATTTTCATGCATGTTAGAACAACTTATAACTACTGTTTATGGCAAATGAAGTGAATGGCATTTGAATAATCACATATGGAGTTTGAATTTGAATCTTGTATTCAAACCAACTTCATTTAATCTGGTTTTAGGTGTATTAGCCCAAAACACATTCATATTGCCATGTCATAGCATGCATCATATTGTGCATTGCATTGATCGTGTCTTTTCTGTATTTGCCGGTATTTGTCCCCTCTCGATAGACGTGTCCCGATGATGTGATCGTTGACACTGATGAAGACTCAATGTTATCTTCAGAAGTGCCAGGCAAGCAAAACCCCCTTGTTCATTCCGATACAATCCTACTCTCTCGCTCCTGCTCTCTTTTAATGCATTAGGACAACACCGATTCATCTGTTACTTGCTGCGGTAGCTGAACCCCTTTATCCTCTGCATGACCTGTCATTGCCACAGTAAATAGATGAAACCCACTAGCATGAGTAGGAGTTGTTTGAGCCCTGTTGTGCCTACTCATTCATGTTTGTTTGTCATGCCTGCTACTGCTTAGAGTTGAGTCAGGTTTGATTCATCGGAGATGAATCAGAGGCGTGTGAACATGTCCCCATGTGTGTGAGCTAAGTGTGTGAACACGATTTGGTAAAGGTAGCGGTGAGAGGCCATGTAGGAGTACATGGTGGGTTGTCTCATTGCAGCCGTCCTTAGGAACTGAGTTCTGTGTTTGTGATCCATGACCAGCTACTACCACACATTGGAATGCTTAAGTGCCCCTCTCGACTTATTAATCAACATGATCTCTGTCCAGGAGTTGCAACTAGTTTCTGGTGTTTGTAGGTAGTGTTAGTAGTCTACCAAGTGGCACCCGGTACAGGTGGGCTTGGGACAGACTAGGCACAGTGGCCCGGTGTACCAAGTGGCACCCGGTTGGTGGGCTTGGGAACCCTGCACACATCGTTTGGGGCCGTGAGCGACACCCCGGCCGGATCTCCTTGCGGATGGAACCCGAATAGGCGATAAACCTGGACTGGAGACTTGTTCGGTTAGTCAGGTCGTGGCCGACTCCCTCGCCCGGCTTCCGCTTGAAGGTTGCCGAGGTACATGACGTGTACAGGGCGGTAAGTGGCGAGAGCGTGTGTGAAGAAGTACACCCCTGCAGGGTTAACATCATCTATTCGAATAGCCGGATTCCTCGGATATGGAAACTTGGACCCCTTGTACAGTTCATAGACAAGTGAAAGTGGATACTCTAAAATACGCAAGATAAGCGTGAGTGCTATGGATGGCGTTCTCGTAGGGAGACGGGAGCGGATCCATAGTGGTGTATTGATATGGTGAATATGTGGACTCGTGTGCGCCACCTCAAAAGAGTTACTTGCAGTCGTAGTTCAGGATAGCCACCGAGTCAAAGCTGGCTTGCTGCAGTCAAACCCCACCACCCCTTTGTTGATAATGATGCATATGTAGATAGTTCTGATGTAAGTCTTGCTGGGTACATTTGTACTCACGTTTGCCTATTTTATGTTTTTGCAGAGAGACTTCGGTCTCGCTAGTAGTTCCGCGTGGACTTCGACGTTTAGCTTGTTACCTCAGCTACGATCTTGTGCCCTCGGCAGGATCTGGTAGATAGTCAGGCTTCTTAGCCTTTTTCATTTATAGATGTCTGTACTCAGACATGATAGCTTCCGCTTGTGCTTTGACTTGTATGCTCTGAGTGTTGGGTCATGAGACCCATGTTTGTAATATCTCGCTCCTCGGAGCCTATTGAATAAATTACTTGAGTCGTAGAGTCATGTTGTGATGCCATGTTGTATTTGCACATATCGAGCATATTGTGTGTATGTTATTGAAATGCTTGGTATGTGTGGGATCTGACCATCTAGTTGTTTATCTTTAGTAGCCTCTCTTACCGGGAAATGTCTCCTAGTGTTTTCCACCGAGCCATGGTAGCTTGCTACTGCTCCGGAACACTTAGGCTGGCCGGCATGTGTCCTTCTTCGTTCCTGTGTCTGTCCCTTCGGGGAAATGTCACGCGATGAATACCGGAGTCCTGTTAGCCCGCTACAGCCCGGTTCACCGGAGTCCTGCTAGCCCAGTGCTACAGCCTGGATTCACTCGCTGATGACCGACACGTTCGATGTTGGGTCATGGATGCCTGTCCCTGTAAGTTTGTGCCACTTTGGGTTTACGACTAGCCATGTCAGCCCGGGCTCCTTATCATATGGATGCTAGCGACACTGTCATATACGTGTGCCAAAAGGCGCAAACGGTCCCGGGTAAAGGTAAGGCGACACCCGTGGGAATACCGTGTGTGAGGCCGCAAAGTGATATGAAGTGTTACATGCTAGATCTATGTGGCATTGAGTCGGGGTCCTGACAGCGTTGGTATCAGAGCTTGACTGCCTGTAGGATTACCAAGCCAAACTGGTCGAAGTTGAGTCTAGAAATTCTTTAGTTATATAAGGGAATTGATTGTGGGATGGAACGTAAGGCTCTTTTTACTCCTTATACCTCATGCCCTTCTGATCTGAGTCATCTTATCTTTCCTACGGGGATTAAGAACTAGGCTATCTCTTCTTTCCATCAGGATCACGTGTTACTAATCCGTAGACTTATAGATTGTTGGACTTAAGCCTCGTTCAATTCCTACTACTTTGTATGATTATTGTTGATCTCGAAACCTTGATATTGTGCTTCTGAGTGGTTATGCCACCATTTTTGTGAATGTCTCAAATCTTTTCTGAGCATTTACAGCCGTTATGCTGTCCGAGTCATCCAAGGTTTCTAAGTAGTCTGATGCATTTGCAAATCCTTTCTTCCCGTTTCAATGTTCCCATGGGCCAGCTCAATCACACTAATTGTTGAGTTGAGGTATTCTATTGCCTTGACATTATGTTGAAGTTACTATTATGACCTTAGGTGTCTCAGGGGATCATCTAGTAGCCTAGCCATGATTTATGCTCCAGTGTGATGACTCTGGCCGTCATTATCGAAAGCATCCCGTGATGCTACTTAGTAGTAGGTATTCTGCTCCTGGGTTCTTGAACCCGAGATTCACTCTACCTACTTCATGTTGTTAGTAATTGCTAGCTCCTTTAGGATATTAGTAACCTTGTGATAGTCCTCGAGGTCCGTGGTATTTCCTTCTTCCAATTACCATGAACCACTCTTGGCAGGAGTTCTTCTGGATTAAAAGATCACAATTAGAGTACTCTTGAGGAGATCTCCACTCATAAATCGTGACTCTGCCAGTTCTACCTTTCTGCATGGGTTATCCGGAAGAAATATGTTGAACTTGGTTCGACATACTAATCTATGCATCCACAACTCAGAAAGTTATATGTTCCTTTGAGTTGTTCTCTTTAGTTGCATTCTGACCCTCGTCTATCAATTGATAGTCAAGAGTATGCGTGCGTTCGTTCATCGATGCCTATGACTCTTGTGGTCTGTCAAGCCATTCCATTCCGGGATGACTAGGAGAAACAAACTCCAGTACCTCTTCCATATCTAGGATTGGGTCAAAGTAGTTGTATTCCGCAGATCAAATGCCAATCCAGCTTTTGGTTCTGCTCTACCTTGGAGTATTACATATTTTATATCGAGATTGTTATAGGAATTGCACATCATCCCATGAACTCTTGGTACAGTGATACTTCTTGCCATCACTGTTCATTCCTCGGCCCTCGTGTTGATGCAACCGGAATACCGACAAATGAATTGTGATGTGTGAAATCAATACTGCTAGCAACTTTGTTGCTTGGTAGTTAAAGGATAATAATTTCATTCTTAGTATGTTGGTTTTCGAATCATCCTTCTAAGACTGATCGTGCTACCTAGTCCTTATTTCGGTGCGCCCTTCGATTGATGAGTTAGGATCTTGTCAAGTCCTCACTCATCTGATCATATCGTCTTGCCCTCAAAAGCAAGATTGTTCTCGAGCTTAGTAACATACCGGTGGTTCGTGACTTTCCAAATATCTTCTTGGAGGTGTTACCGGGTTGTCACCTGACCGCTATGTTGAGTTCATGATCAAGTTGGTTTCTTGTGAACCACCTTCTCTCCAAGAATCGGTGTTAGATATTCCTGAGCTAGTTGGTTAAGCTAGACAACAACTTGGAGAGTTGGAAGATAAAAGCTTGCCTGACTTAGTTCGTTCCAAAGGGATATTCTTGTGTAGTGTGTGTTGAAGAAAGATGATATCTTCATCGATTGGTCCCCGTGATCAGTTGCTAGACCTATTGTCTTATCAATCCTTTGATTTGAGTGTGGGCTATCGTCAAATCAAGTCAGAACCAACGATGTTCGTAATGTTGTCTTACTCGTGGTTGATCCCTCGAGCATACACCATTATATCTTTTGGGTCTGATCAATGCTATCACCGTGTTCACATGATGGTGGAAGTCCAGTGATATGGAAATTCCGATGAGTTGTTGTTGAGCCATTGACAACATCCTTATCTCCTCCATGATGTTGTTGAACATTAAGTTAGTGTTGGAAACTTTTGAAAGCATTTTCTTCATGCTAGCTCATGAAGTACTTGTTTGATGAAAGGAGTGACTTCCTTTGATTCACGTACATTTTGATGTAAGTTGCCGTCGTGAATTCGAGAAAGTTTGTTTTTGCCCCTTTGGAATCATCCCAAGTCGGTCATGCACGTGCGAAGAATTCTGTGGTCTGTTAGACTGATCATCTTCATTCCATAGGTATATCCTAGCACACCAAGCCACTGATTGACCTGTTCAAGGAAAAGAAGTCTATGCTTGGGATCTAATCCATGGACTTGCGTAAAGATTTCGATATCCTCGATGATGGCTCCCAACCAGAACTCGGTAGTGTTTTACTGTAAGACTACCATGTGGGCATGCTTGTCTGGAACAACGTGTTCACATGTTTGTAGCAGAACCAGCTCATGTTTTGGAGCTCGCTATCGTAGTTCATTTCCTGAGAATCTCGCAACGTCATCTCGTCGATTTGTGTTGCAAACTTTCAATTTTTTTCCTAGACTCGATAAGTCTGGAATATCCTGACACCAACCAGATCTGAGTCTCAGGCAGATATGATGGTTGGAATATTTCCCAAGAACTATAATATTGGTCCCTCGATAACCGGTAAGGTGGATGTCGTGGCCAACACACCCAGCCGGAAGACCTATTGTTGTAGTATCTTGTTTGAGGAAGTTGGCCACCTCCCCATAAGGATTTCATAGGATTTACCTCCGTAACTGTTCCTTATGGATTCTATTGCTCCCGAAGTCCGACCTTTTACTTGATATTCTAGATATCAAACCATATCTATGAATGGGTTACACTAGCACATCAAGGAGAACATTAGAAGCGGAGTGCTAAATGTCTCACGGTCGATCATCCAGATTTTATTTCCTTGGCCTCGCTAAGGTGAAGTCTGAGAAGGTGTTATCCTCCTTTGCGTCTGCATCATCCATCATTAGCCATCATGGTAGTAAGTGGTGTTACCGGACCCTTGACGCGGTTGTTGATAAAACCTTGATGATTGTGGAAATGCTCAAGTTCTTGAGAGCACGCACAAGCGCTACGTGTTATCATCGGCTCTAATTGAGATGCTCTCAGTTCCCTCGGCAATGCTGTGATCTTCTCAAATAGTGAATTCACTCTCTATTGTTGGGTTCTTCCCCAGTTACTAGAATCATTCCCAGCATTTGCATTTTGTTCCCAGCTTGCACCGCTAATGTGCCATTCTACCATGGGTCTCTTCCATTTCCGGTGATAAGCAAAAATCATCCATTGCGTTGTCTCCAACAAGGTAATCCACATCATCCAAGTTTGAGTATGCCATTCTACCGAACCCCTCTAAATGATCGATTATGATTTGCCTTAAGCTGGTATAAAGAGTTTCAATGATCCCTGAATCAAAGGTAATTCTTTTTGCCACTTAAGGGGAGATATCTACGAGTCACGCTTCCGAAGGTGTCTCGTTGTGGTATCATGGCAACTCAACTCCTCGCTACGTTGACAACCGTTCACCACCTTCTTAGGTGTGGAATCGTTGTCTACCTAGTGAACCTTCGTCATCTGTTCCACTCCATTTCTCTAGAGGTGTGCCTCGTCTCTCAGCTCGAGAGATGTTGTTATGTCTCATTCCGAGAGTTAATCCTGAGTTGTTCGACCTTCGAGAAGAACGATTCTTTTAGGGTCTTTCCTTTCCTCTCGTTGTCATGTTAGTTGGAGTTCTCAGAGCAAGACTTCGAGACAATGATGGTGAATGAATCAACGTTCAACTGAAGTGCACCCTGGATCGTGAAGACTATACTAGTTGCGTTTACCCCTCACTTACCCTACGCTTGAATCTCGAGACGAGATTCTTGTTTAGTGGGGGTGAGTTGTCACATCCCTAGTTCTGGCAATGCCTAGTGCATGCATTAGAGTGTTACATCATGTTTAAATTTCATTTAAACTTGAGATGGGGATGGACTAAGCCCTAACACCAAATGAATTCAACTAGGGTCAAAATAAAACCTTTTTCATTGAACTCAAAATGTCCTCTAAAAATGTTCAACATTTCTGGTTTGAGGTGGAAGCATCTACCAAAAATGGTTTATATTTTTGCAGGGCATATTTGGTCACTGAATTAAACCATATTGTATTTGACTTTGGGCATTTAAATACTATAAATAATTTAAATGTTCAAATAAATGTTGGAAAATTGTTAGGGGTCACTGAAATAATTCAGAAAACACCCATAACTGTTTCCAGGATTTTATAAAATGATTTGATATTTTAAATCAAATCAAAAACAAATTGCAGAAAATAGAAAAGATAAAACAGAACAGTAAATAAGAAAAGAGAGAGAGAGAAGCCCACTTACCTGCAGCCCCACCTAGCGCCCCGTCTGGCCCAGCACCGCAGCCGGCCGGCCCAGCCCACCTCCTCCCCCTTGTCCTCTTCCTCCTCTGCCAGGAGGACGAACAGAGGCGAGGCGTGGCGCGCGCCGACGCTGCCTCGGCCACCTCCTGCTTCCCCCTGGCCACCTCCTGCTTCCTCTCGTCGCCCTGGACCCCGTCCGCGACACCACGCACCCCCCCCCAGGCCTCTCACTCTCTCCCCGAGCTCCTCTCCTCCTCTGGCTCTCTCGCGCGCAGCCACCGAACACACCCGCCGCCGCCGACGAGCTCTCTCGTGGCCACCGGCCACCCCTAGCCTCTCTGACACACCCACGAGCTCCGCCTCGACCCCCTCCTTCCTCCTCACCGAACCACGCCCCGCCGGAAGCCCTGCAGCGTCGACTTCGAGCTCTTCTTCAACCTTCGGCCGCCGGTGACCTCGTCTTCGATTCGCGCCGTCTAGGTCGTCCCCAGGCCCACTGAGCTGCGCTTCGACCTCCCAGTGAGCTCCTCCGTCGTTTCCCCCTAACCCCACGGCCTAGCGCTCGTTGTAGTACCACTTCCCATGATGCCCGAAGCACACCGCCGCACAAACTCGTCGCCGACGAGGCTCCGGTGGCCAATCGGCCCCGTGCATATGCCCGTTGGCTTTGTGGGAGCCTGCAGAACGCGTAGTTGCTACCCGCCGATCCTCCCGTGCACGGTGGCGCCGTTTTCATCGGCGCCCGAACTCCAGCGACCGCCAAAGTCGTCGCCGGCGACGTCTCCGGCCACCCCGAGCTCAACCATCACCACCAAGAGCTGCGGCTCGTTCCCAGGAGCTCGTAGATGCTCTCCGCCTCCCGTTAGGTGGCCGTAACGTGCAAATGCACTTCCTCCGCCGCGCTCGGCCTCGCCGGCGGCTAAACGCCGGCGAGTTGACCGGGTTTGACCC
The DNA here is from genome assembly GCF_018294505.1 of Triticum aestivum. Classification (NCBI taxonomy): domain Eukaryota; kingdom Viridiplantae; phylum Streptophyta; class Magnoliopsida; order Poales; family Poaceae; genus Triticum; species Triticum aestivum. Next base: position 274,815,159 of record NC_057807.1, read on the forward strand.
CCCCAGGGTCGCTGACCAGTGGGCCCGACCCCCCCTAACCTTTTAATTAAATTAAATTAACCCCTGTTAACCCCCCTGTCACTGACGTGTGGACCCCACACGTCAGGTTTGACCTGGACCGCCCGTTGACCTGCTGAGGTCAGCATGAGGTCATGCTGACGCCATAATTCATTTTCTGGAATTATTTTAATTCTAAATATTCAGGAAATTCCAGAAAATGCCTAAAACTTCTAAAATTCATAGAAATTCAACCGTAACTCCAAATTAAATAAATTATATATGAAAAATTATCAGAAAAATTCAAGGAATCCATCTGTACCATTTTCATGCATTTTAGAACAACTTATAACTACTGTTTAGGGCAAATGAAGTGAATGGCATTTGAATAATGACATATGGAGTTTGAATTTGAATCTTGTATTCAAACCAACTTCATTTAATCTGGTTTTAGGTGTATTAGCCCAAAACACATTCATATTGCCATGTCATAGCATGCATCATATTGTGCATTGCATTGATCGTGTCCTTTCTGTATTGCCGGTATTTGTCCCCTCTCGATAGACGTGTCCCGATGATGTGATCGTTGACACTGATGAAGACTCAATGTTATCTTCAGAAGTGCCAGGCAAGCAAAACCCCCTTGTTCATTCCGATACAATCCTACTCTCTCGCTCCTGCTCTCTTTTAATGCATTAGGACAACACCGATTCATCTGTTACTTGCTGCGGTAGCTGAACCCCTTTATCCTCTGCATGACCTGTCATTGCCACAGTAAATAGATGAAACCCACTAGCATGAGTAGGAGTTGTTTGAGCCCTGTTGTGCCTACTCATTCATGTTTGTTTGTCATGCCTGCTACTGCTTAGAGTTGAGTCAGGTCTGATTCATCAGAGATGAATCAGAGGCGTGTGAACATGTCCCCATGTGTGTGAGCTAAGTGTGTGAACACGATTTGGTAAAGGTAGCGGTGAGAGGCCATGTAGGAGTACATGGTGGGTTGTCTCATTGCAGCCGTCCTTAGGAACTGAGTTCTGTGTTTGTGATCCATGACCAGCTACTACCACACATTGGAATGCTTAAGTGCCCCTCTCGACTTATTAATCAACATGATCTCTGTCCAGGAGTTGCAACTAGTTTCTGGTGTTTGTAGGTAGTGTTAGTAGTCTACCAAGTGGCACCCGGTACAGGTGGGCTTGGGATAGACTAGGCACAGTGGCCCGGTGTACCAAGTGGCACCCGGTTGGTGGGCTTGGGAACCCTGCACACATCGTTTGGGGCCGTGAGCGACACCCCGGCCGGATCTCCTTGCGGATGGAACCCGAATAGGCGATAAACCTGGACTAGAGACTTGTTCGGTTAGTCAGGTCGTGGCCGACTCCCTCGCCCGGCTTCCGCTTGAAGGTTGCCGAGGTACATGACGTGTACAGGGCGGTAAGTGGCGAGAGCGTGTGTGAAGAAGTACACCCCTGCAGGGTTAACATCATCTATTCGAATAGCCGGATTCCTCGGATATGGAAACTTGGACCCCTTGTACAGTTCATAGACAAGTGAAAGTGGATACTCTAAAATACGCAAGATAAGCGTGAGTGCTATGGATGGCGTTCTCGTAGGGAGACGGGAGCGGATCCATAGTGGTGTATTGATATGGTGAATATGTGGACTCGTGTGCGCCACCTCAAAAGAGTTACTTGCAGTCGTAGTTCAGGATAGCCACCGAGTCAAAGCTGGCTTGCTGCAGTTAAACCCCACCACCCCTTTGTTGATAATGATGCATATGTAGATAGTTCTGATGTAAGTCTTGCTGGGTACATTTGTACTCACGTTTGCCTATTTTATGTTTTTGCAGAGAGACTTCGGTCTCGCTAGTAGTTCCGCGTGGACTTCGACGTTTAGCTTGTTACCTCAGCTACGATCTTGTGCCCTCGGCAGGATCTGGTAGATAGTCAGGCTTCTTAGCCTTTTTCATTTATAGATGTCTGTACTCAGACATGATAGCTTCCGCTTGTGCTTTGACTTGTATGCTCTGAGTGTTGGGTCATGAGACCCATGTTTGTAATATCTCGCTCCTCGGAGCCTATTGAATAAATTACTTGAGTCGTAGAGTCATGTTGTGATGCCATGTTGTATTTGCACATATCGAGCATATTGTGTGTATGTTATTGAAATGCTTGGTATGTGTGGGATCTGACTATCTAGTTGTTTATCTTTAGTAGCCTCTCTTACCGGGAAATGTCTCCTAGTGTTTCCACCGAGCCATGGTAGCTTGCTACTGCTCCGGAACACTTAGGCTGGCCGGCATGTGTCCTTCTTCGTTCCTGTGTCTGTCCCTTCGGGGAAATGTCACGCGATGAATACCGGAGTCCTGTTAGCCCGCTACAGCCCGGTTCACCGGAGTCCTGCTAGCCCAGTGCTACAGCCTGGATTCACTCGCTGATGACCGACACGTTCGATGCTGGGTCATGGATGCCTGTCCCTGTAAGTTTGTGCCACTTTGGGTTTACGACTAGCCATGTCAGCCCGGGCTCCTTATCATATGGATGCTAGCGACACTGTCATATACGTGTGCCAAAAGGCGCAAACGGTCCCGGGTAAAGGTAAGGCGACACCCGTGGGAATACCGTGCGTGAGGCCGCAAAGTGATATGAAGTGTTACATGCTAGATCTATGTGGCATTGAGTCGGGGTCCTGACATCATCCTTTCCCATCGCCCATGGCTCGCAAGGAAGAGGGCGGGACGGCGACGCCATCCCCTGCTTCGTCGGTCCATTCGTCCGTGGCTCCTAGCGCCGCGGCCATAGCGGACAGGATGTGCACCACGGGCAGCGCGACCATCGTTGGAAGTGCTACTGTCGCCCTTATCACTATCTTCTTCGAGCCTAGGATGCAACAGCGATGGCGCGAAGGTGGACGAACCGATTGTTGATAAGCCACATCCGCCGGTGAGAACATTCTCCCCACAGGGATGAGCGCTCGATTAAGCCGTGGGCCACGGTAAATCCATCGGGTCTCCATCCCAGCCAACGGAGCAACATCCTTACGAAAGGAAATCACGGCAGGGCACCTTTTCATCTTATCCCAGCAAGTCTCATCACACGTCGCATTGCATTGCAACCTTGTTGCATACGAAGAGTGAACCGCCTTATACGTGGGAGACTTCCGAGGGAGAGAAGGACTTGTGCCCCCACGACAACAGCATCTACAAGACTACAAAAAGATGTTGTGATCCCCTATTTGGTTTCGAGGCTCTTTCATATGTGCCTTGCAACTCCTTTGGTTTAAACCTTAACACTTACATGAGATATCTGAAACGCGAAGGGAAACTTCCATGATCGCTTGCATCCTCGTCCGTTTCTAGCCTGCTCAACATTCCAGGAAGCCGCATCAAGAACGTCGAAGGGAAACTTGCTGATGGCCCCTATGTTTGCAAAATGCTAGGGGGCCGCCCCCACAACGGCACAACTAGTGTCTGCCTCAGCAAGCTCGCACCAAGTGCAAGATTCATAATCATGCAAGGGCAAAGGGTAATTTAAACTTGAAGGATAGCACCAGTTCATACAACTACTTAAGAGTACTATTACATCCCAGAAGGTAGCAAGACCTAACACAAGGACAAAATATGTCTTTTTGTTTGGCGGCGATACAATAAACGGAGCAAGGAAAGTTAGTCCCGGCAACCTCCTTGGACCTAGGGCACTCGAAGAACCTTGTCGGCTAGAGGCCCGACAATTTGAGCAGCAGGAGAGGTGTCCGTCCCGATAGGCAGCTTCTTCAAGGTGTCAGAGACATCGACGTCAGGATGGCGCTGCGCAAAGTTGACAAGGATGGTGAAGATTGCATCCCGAGCAAATTTTTGGGACTCACTAGCAAAGCTGGCGGATCTATCATCCTCATATGTTTTCAGCCCTTCAATGAGGTCTTCGAAGAAGTGTGTTAGCTTAACGCTTGGGGCCTCGTGCTCACTGACGAAGAAGGTCTAGATCTTCATGTTGATATTGGCAATCCGAGAAGAGATGCGCTCTACTATGTTGACCATGCTCTTTTGACCAAAGGTCATATAGAGCAACCTGGTCCTTAATTTTGAGCTCTACATCTTTCCGGAGAGCTCCTGCAGTTTTGGCATCTTCCATCAAGGCCCTCTCCCGGTCCTTGGCCTGCTCAAGATCCTTCTCTAGGGTGGCGAGCTTGGTGTTTAAATCCCCAATGGTACTGGAAGCAGCAACCAGCTCCTGGTCCTTAGTGGCAGGTTGTGATTGCAGCCCCTCTAACACGATGGCTTCCTTCCGTGCCTCCTCCCTAAAGGCCTCGGTCTCCTTCTTGCTCCCAACAAGCTCTTCCTCCAGTTTCCCTATTTGGGTCTCAAGCTCTACTTTGGCATTGGAAGTTGCGACAAGGTTGTCAGTAACCTCCTTGAGTTTTGCTACCGCATCCAGGGACCATGGGTTGATGGCTTTATTATGGCTGCCCTCAAGATCCTTGACCCGCTGCTGAACAAGGATTTTTCTACCTCTTGAGCTTGCGTTGGTTTTTTCCTTGTAGAGGAAAGGGTGATCCAGCAAAGTAGAGTAAGTATTTCCCTTAGTTTGATAACCAAGGTATCAATCTAGTAGGAGACAATGCACAAGTCACCGAATACCTGCACAAACAATCAACAACTTGCACCCAACGCAATAAAGGGGTTGTCAATCCCTTCACAGTTACTTTCAAAAGTGAGATCTGATAGAGATAGATAAACGGTAAAGTAAATATTTTTGGTATCTTTGGTTTATAGATCGGAAAGTAAAAGATTGCAAAATAGTAGATCGGAAACTAGTATGATGGAAAAGAGAACTTGTATTATGGAAAAGAGACCCGGGGGCCATATGTTTCACTAGTGGCTTCTCTCAAGATAGCAAATAATATGTTGGGTGAACAAATTACTGCCGAATAATTGATAGAAGAGCGCATAGTTATGACGATATCTAAGGCAATGGTCATGAACATAGGCATCACGTCTGTGTAAAGTAGATCGAAACAATTCTGCATCTACTACTATTACTCCACACATCGACCGACTCCTGCATGCATCTAGAGTATTAAGTTCATAAAGAACAGAGTAACGCATTAAGTAAGATGACATGATGTAGAGGAATTAACTCAAGCAATATGATGAAACCCCCATATTTTTATCCTCGATGGCAACAATATAATACGTGCCTTGCTGCCCCTACTGTCACTAGTAAAGGACACCAGAAGATTGAACCCAAAGCTAAGCCCTTCTCCCATTGCAAGACAAATCAATCTAATAGGACAAACTAAAACGATAATTCAAAGAGACTTGCTGATACGCCTCCATAGTATCTATAATTTTTGATTGTTCCATGCCAATATTCTTCAACTTTCATATACTTTTGGCAACTTTTTATACTATTTTTGGGACTAACATATTGATCCAGTGCCCAGTGCCAGTTCCTGTTTGTTGCATGTTTTATGTTTCACAGAAGACCAATATCAAACAGAGTCCAAATGGGATTAAAACAGACGGAGAATTATTTTGGAATATTTGTTATTTTTGGGAAGTAAAATCAACGCGAGACGGTGCCCGAGGGGGCCAGGAGATAGGGGGGCGCCCCAGGGAGGCAGGCATGCCCTAGACTCTCCTGGCCCCCCATAAGGTGGTTGACGCTCTTCTTTTGCCGCAAGAAAGCTAATTTTATGAGAAAAATCTGGGCGAAAGATTCACCCCAATCGGAGTTACGGATCTCCGGATATTAAAGACACGTGAAGGGGTAGAATCTGAGAACGCAGAAACAGAGAGACAGATCCAATCTCGGAGGGGATCTCGACCCTCCCACGCCATGGGAGCCAAGGACCAGAGGGGAAACCCTTCTCCCATCTAGGGAGAAGGTCAAGGAAGAAGAAGAAGAAGGGGGGCTCTCTCCCCCCTTGCTTCGGGTGGCGCCGGAACGCCGCCGGGGGCCATCATCATCACCGCGATCTTCACCAACACCGCCGTCATCTTCACCAACATCTCCATCACCTTCCCCCATCTATATTCAGCGCTCCACTCTCCCGCATCCGGCTGTACCCTATACTTGAACATGGTGCTTTATGCTTCATATTATTATCCAATGATGTGTTGCCATCCTATGACGTCTGAGCAGATTTTCATTGTCCTATCGGTGATTGATGAATTGCTATGATTGGTTTGAGTTGCATGTTTTATTATTTGTGCTGTCCTGTTGTGCCCTCCGTGTCGCGTAAGCATGAGGGATCCCCGTTGTAGGGTTTGCAATATGTTTATGATTTGCTTATGGTGGGCGGCGTGAGTGAACAGAAGCACAGACCCGAGTAAGTAGGTTGTTTGCGTATGGGATAAAGGGGACTTGATACTTTAATGCTATGGTTGGGTTTTAACTTAATGAATCTTTAGTAGTTGCGAACGCTTGCTAGAGTTCCAATCATAAGTGCGTATGATCCAAGTAGAGAAAGTATGTTAGCTTATTCCTCTCCCTCAAATAGAATTGCAATAGTGATTACCGGTCTAGTAACATAGTCAATTGCTTAGGGACAATTTCACAACTCCTACCACCACTTTACCACACTTGCTATATTTACTATTATTGCTTCTTTATCTAAACAGCCCCTAGTTTATATTTACGTGCTCTTTATTATCTTGCAAACCTATCCAACAACACCTACAAAGTACTTCTAGTTTCATACTTGTTCTAGGTAAAGCGAATGTCAAGCGTGCGTAGAGTTGTATCGGTGGTCAATAGAACTTGAGGGAATATTTATTCTACCTTTAGCTCCTCTTTGGGTTCGACACTCTTACTTATCGAAAATTGTTGCGATCCCCTACACTTGTGGGTTATCAAGACCTTTTTCTGGCGCCGTTGCCGGGGAGTCATAGCGTGGGGTGAATATTCTCGTGTGTGCTTGTTTGCTTTATCACTAAGTAATTTTTATTTGCTGTTCTAAGTTGTTTTATATCTTTAGTTATGGGTAGGAAACGCAAAATACCAAAAAAATTAGTTGTACCTACTGCACCAATGGTTGAAGAACCACTCAAAATCTATCACACTCTTGAAGCTTTTTACTTGGATCATCTTCGATCCCTTTGTGCTCGTGCTGAAACCCCAACTAGCTTAGTTGAGGGCAAATCTTTAGATGAGCATGCTTGTTATGTGCGACACCGTATATCTGAAAAAGGGAAACTATTATGGGATCAAATTCAACGTTTGCAATGCTATGCTTGGAATTTATGTGAAATATATGATATTACTTGTTGTTCTGAAAACCCTAAGAAACACCTTCCCTACCAATGTGAGTTTGATAACGGAATCGTATCTTCATATGCTGAGGGTGTTTATAATTACTATGATATTCAACAAATTGAAGAATTTGTTGCTTTTAAGGGTGCATATGAAATTGCTTCTTTGATTGAAAAGTATGATGCTACTCTCTACAAATCTGAAAACTTTGCCATACTTGAATATTGTTATGATAATTATGCTTCTAATGCCTATGTTAAACCATATATTAAGAAATTATCCGTTGTCCAAGAAGAGACTAATGTTTTGCAGGAAGCTATGGAAGAAGAAATTGATGAAACTATGAGCTCATTGGATGAAAAACATGATGATGAGAGCGAAGAACAAAAGGAGGAAGAGCGGATTGATCACCCGTGCCCACCTTCTAATGACAGTAACTCTTCAACTCATACATTGCTTAATTCCCCTTCGTGCTTACCGAAGGATGATTTCTATGATGATTGTTATGATCCCGTTGATTCTCTTGAATTACCCCTTTTTGATGATGCTTGCTATGCTTGTGGCCAAGATGCCAATATGAATTATGCTTATGGAGATGAACTTTCTATAGTTCCTTATGTTAAACATTAAATTGTTGCTATTGCACCCACGCATGATAGTCCTATTATCTTTTTGAATTCTCCAAACTACACTATATCGGAGAAGTTTGTGCTTATTAAGGATTATATTGATGGGTTGCCTTTTACCATTGCACATGATGATTTTGATGAATGTAATATGCATGTGCTTGCTGCTCCTACTTGCAATTATTATGAGAGAGGAACTATTTTTCCACCTCTCTATGTTTCCCATACTATGAAATTGAAAGAAACTGCTTATACTATGCATTGGCCTTTACTATGTGTGCATGAATTGTTCTTTTATGACATGCCTATGCATAGAAAGAGAGTTAGACTTCGTTGTTGCTTGATATATGTTACTTTGTGCTCACTACTAAATTACAAATCATTGTTAATTAAAATTGGCTTTGATATACCTTGGGATCCGGGTGGATTCATTACTTGAGCACTATATGCCTAGCTTAATGGCTTTAAAGAAAGCGCTGCCAGGGAGACAACCCGGAAGTTTTAGAGAGTCATTTATTTCTGTTGAGTGCTTTTATATAGTTTAAAAACAAATAAAAATAAAGAGGGGAACCTAAAAACTTTAAAAAAAGGAAAGTGAAAGTGAGAGAGACAAGCATTGTTTAAGTGGGAGAGCTCCTGGAACTTTGTTCATGCTCACGGAAACTTTGTGAATCTTGATTACAGAAACTTTTCATCAAAAATAATTATCCCCTTGTACAATTCCGTTGTATTATAAAAATAATGTGCCAAGGTTTGCCTTTAGGATGTTTACAATGCTTGTTGGTTTGTACGGTGCAGGACAGAAACTTTGGCTGCAGTGCTCGATTTTACATTTTTAACTGGAACGTCAAACGGTTCTGATTCTTTTTGCACTGTCTTGCTATACAATTTGATTATTTTTCCTAATTTCGGTAGAATTTTTGGGGTACCATAAGTATGGTTAATGTTCAGATTTCTACAGACTATTCTGTTTTTGACAGATTCTGTTTTTGATGCATAGCTTGCTTGTTTTGATGAATCTATCAATTTATATCAGTGGATTAAGCCATGAAAAAGTTATATTACAGTAGAGACAATGCAAAAACAAAATATGAATTGGTTTGCAACAGTACTTAGAGTGGTGATTTGCTTTATTATACTAACGGATCTTACCGAGTTTTCTGTTGAAGTTTTGTGTGGATGTAGTGTCTAATCGAGGATGTCTCGATATGAGGAAAAGGAAGAGAGGAAAGAGCTCAAGCTTGGGGATGACCGAGGCACCCCAAGGAAATATTCAAGGAGACTCAAGCGTCTAAGCTTGGGGATGCCCCCGAAGGCATCTCCTCTTTCTTCAACAAGTATCAGTATGTTTTCGAATTCGTTTCGTTCATGCATTATGTGCAAGTCTTGGAGCGTCTTTTGCATTTAGTTTTCACTTTTATTTTATGCACCATGCTGGTATGAGATAGTACTTTATTGATTTATAGAATGCTCATTGCACTTCACTTAAATCTTTTGAGTATGGCTTTATAGAATGCTTCATGTGCTTCGCTTATATCATTTGAAGTCTAGATTGCTTGTTTCTCTTCACATAGACAACCGCCATTTGTAGAATGCTCCCTTGCTTCACTTATATCTATTTAGAGAGATGACAGGAATTGGTCATTCACATGGTTAGTCATAAAATCCTACATAAACCTTGTAGATCACTGAATATGATATGTTTGATTCCTTGCAATAGTTTTGCGATATAAAGGTGGTGATATTAGAGTCGTGCTAGTTGAGTAATTGTGAAATTGAGAAATACTTGTGTTGAGGTTTGCAAGTCCCGTAGCATGCACGTATGGTGAACCATTATGTAACAAAGTTGGAGCATGAGGTGTTTTTTTATTGTCTTCCTTATGAGTGGCAGTCGGGGATGAGCGATGGTCTTTTCCTACCAATCTATCCCTCTTGGGGCATGCGTAGTAGTGCTTTGCTTCAAGGGCTAAGTAGAATTTTGCAATAAGTATATGAGTTCTTTATGACTAATGTGAGTCCATGGATATACGCACACTCATCCTTCCACTTTGCTAGTTTCTATTTTACCGTGCAACTTTTGCCGGTAGCATAAACGATTATTTACCCTCCTCAAAATAGCCACCATACCTACCTATATGGCATTTCCATAGCCATTCCGAGATATATTGCCATGCAACATTCCAACGTTCTGTTTATTATGACACGTTTCATCATTGTCATATTGCTCTTTGCATGATCATGTAGTTGACATCATATTTGTGGCAAGGCCGCCTTCATAATTTTCATACATGTCACTCTTGATTCATTGCATATCCCGGTACACCGCCGGAGGCATTCATATAGAGTCATATTTTGTTCTAGCTTTGAGTTGTAATTCTTGAGTTGTAAATTCATAAAAGTGTGATGATCTTCATTATTTGAGCATTGTCCCAGTGAGAAAAGGATGATGAAGACTATCCCCCACAAGTCGGGATGGGACTTCGGACTTTATAAAAATAAAAGAGGCCAAAGAAGCCCAAAAAAAGAAAAAAGAAAAAAGAGAAAGAAAAAAAGGAAAAAAGGAAAAAAAAGAGAAAAAAAAATAAAATGAGAGAAAAAGGGAGAAGGGACAATTGCTACTATCTCCTTTTCCACACTTGTGCTTCAAAGTAGCACCATGATCTTCATGATAGAGAGTCTCCTATGTTGTCACTTTCATATACTAGTGGGAATTTTTCATTATAGAACTTGGCTTGTATATTCCAATGATGGGCTTCCTCAAAATGCCCTAGGTCTTCGTGAGAAAGCAAGTTGGATGCACACCCACTTAGTTTCTTTTGTTGAGCTTTCATATATTTATAGCTCTAGTGCATCCGTTGCATGGCAATCCCTACTCACTCACATTGATATCTATTGATGGGCATCTCCATAGCCCGTTGGTACGCCTAGTTGATGTGAGACTATCTTCTCCCACTTTTTGTCCTCACAACCACCACAATAGACCACCATTGTGCTATGTCCATGGCTTGCGCTCATGTATTGCATAAGAGTTGAAAAAGCTGAAGCGCGTTAAAAAGTATGAACCAATTGCTCGGCTCGTCATCGGGGTTGAGCATGATGGGAGCATTTTGTGTGACGAAGATGGAGCATAGCCAGACTATATGATTTTGTAGGGATGAGATTTCTTTGGCTATGTTATTTTGATAAGACATAATTGCTTGGTTGGTATGCTTGAAGTATTATTGTTTTTATGTCAAATGGTAGAATATTGCCTTGAATCACTCGTGTCTTAATATTCATGCCATGATTAGACTTATGATCAAGATTATGCTAGGTAGCATTCCACATCAAAAATTATCTTCTTTTAATCATTTACCAACTAAGGACGAGCAGGAATTAAGCTTGGGGATGCTGATACGTCTCCGTCGTATCTATAATTTTTTATTGTTCCATGCCAATATTCTTCAACTTTCATATACTTTTGGCAACTTTTTATAATATTTTTGGGACTAACATATTGATCCAGTGCCCAGTGCCAGTTCCTGTTTGTTGCATGTTTTATGTTTCGCAGAAAACCAATATCAAACAGAGTCCAAATGGGATAAAAACGGACGGAGAATTATTTTAGAATATTTGTGATTTTTGGGAAGTAAAATCAACGCGAGACGGTGCCCGAGGGGGCCAGGAGATAGGGCGCACGCCCCAGGGAGGCAGGCGCACCCTGGACTCTCCTGCCCCCCCATAAGGTGGTTGACGCTCTTCGTTTGCCGCAAGAAAGCTAATTTTATGAGAAAAATCTGGGCGAAAGATTCACCCCAATCGGAGTTACGGATCTCCGGATATTAAAGACACGTGAAGGGGTAGAATCTGAGAACGCAGAAACAGAGAGACAGATCCAATCTCGGAGGGGATCTCGCCCCTCCCACGCCATGGGAGCCAAGGACCAGAGGGGAAACCCTTCTCCCATCTAGGGAGAAGGTCAAGGAAGAAGAAGAAGAAGAAGGGGGGCTCTCTATCCCCCTTGCTTCCGATGGTGCCGGAACGCCGCCGGGGGCCATCATCATCACCGCGATCTTCACCAACACCGCCGTCATCTTCACCAACATCTCCATCACCTTCCCCCATCTATATTCAGCGGTTCACTCTCCGCATCCCGCTGTACCCTCTACTTGAACATGGTGCTTTATGCTTCATATTATTATCCAATGATGTGTTGCCATCCTATGATGTCTGAGTAGATTTTCATTGTCCTATCGGTGATTGATGAATTGCTATGATTGGTTTGAGTTGCATGTTTTATTATTGGTGCTGTCCTATTGTGCCCTCCGTGTCGCGCAAGCGTGAGGGATCCCCGTTGTAGGGTTTGCAATATGTTTATGATTTGCTTATGGTGGGTGGCGTGAGTGAACAGAAGCACAAACCCGAGTAAGTAGGTTGTTTGCGTATGGGATAAAGGGGACTTGATACTTTAATTCTATGGTTGGGTTTTACCTTAATGAATCTTTAGTAGTTGCGAACGCTTTCTAGAGTTCCAATCATAAGTGCATAAGATCAAAGTATAGAAAGTATGTTAGCTTATGCCTCTCCCTCAAATAGAATTGCAATAGTGATTACCAGTCTAGTAACATAGTCAATTGCTTAGGGACAATTTCACAACTCCTACCACCACTTTTCCACACTCGCTATATTTACTATTATTGCTTCTTTATCTAAACAGCCCCTAGTTTATATTTACGTGCTCTTTATTATCTTGCAAACCTATCCAACAACACCTACAAAGTACTTCTAGTTTCATACTTGTTCTAGGTAAAGCGAACGTCAAGCGTGCGTAGAGTTGTATCGATGGTCGATAGAACTTGAGGGAATATTTGTTCTACCTTTAGCTCCTCGTTGGGTTCGACATTCTTACTTATCGAAAACTGTTGCGATCCCCTACACTTGTGGGTTATCACTTGCAAACATATCAAATCATGCATATAAGAATTCAGTGAAGACTCAAATAATATTCATAGATAATCTGATCATAAATCCACAATTCATCGGATCTCGGCAAACACACCGCAAAAGAATATTACATCGAATAGATCTCCGAGAACATCGAGGATAACATGGTATTGAGAATCAGAGAGAGTGAATAATCCATCTAGCTACTAGCTATGGACCCGTAGGTCTATGGTAAACTACCCACGCTTCATCGGAAGGGCAATGGTGTTGATGTAGAAGCCCTCCGTGATCAAATCCCCGTCCGGCAGGACCCCGGTGTAGGACCTTGAAGTATGTCTAGAGGGGGGGGGTGATTAGACTACTTGACCAATTAAAAACTTAACCTTTCCCAATTTTAGTCTTTGGCAGATTTTAGCTATCTTAGCACAAGTCAAGCAATCTTCACACAATTCAAGCAAGCATGCAAAGAGTATATGAGCAGCGGAAATTAAAGCATGCAACTTGCAAGAATGTAAAGGGAAGGGTTTGGAGATTTCAAACGTAATTTGGAGACACGGTGATTTTTGAGGTGTGGTTCCGATAGGTGGTGCTATCGTACATCCACGTTGATGGAGACTTCAACCCATGAAGGGTAACGGTTGCGCGAGTCCACGGAGGGCTCCACCCAAAAGGGTCCATGAAGAAGCAACCTTGTCTATCCCACCATGGCCGTCGCCCACGAAGGACTTGCCTCACAAGCGGTAGATCTTCACGAAGTAGGCGATCTCCTTGCCCTTACAAACTCCTTGGTTCAACTCCACAATCTTGTCGGAGGCTCCCAAGTGACACCTATCCAATCTAGGAGACACCACTCTCCAAGAAGTAACAAATGGTGTGTTGATGATGAACTCCTTGCTCTTGTGCTTCAAATGATAGTCCCCCCAACACTCAACTCTCTCTCACAGGATTTGGATCTGGTGGAAAGAAGATTTGAGTGGAAAGCAACTTGGGGAAGGCTAGAGATCAAGATTCATATGGTAGGAATGGAATATCTTGGCCTCAACACATGAGTAGGTAGTTCTCTCTCAGAAATGGTAAGTTGGAAGTGTAGGTTTGTTCTGATGGCTCTCTCCACGAATGAAGAGGAGGTGGAGGGGTATATATAGCCTCCACACAAAATCTAACCATTACACACAATTTACCAATCTCGGTGGGACCGAATCAACAAACTCGGTCGGACCGATTCAGTAAACCTAGTGACCGTTAGTGATTTCGGTGGGACCGACATGCAACTCAGTAGGACCAATATGGTTAGGGTTAGGGCATAACGTAATCTCGGTGAGACCGATTACACAAACTCGGTGGGACCAATTCGCTCTTTTCGGTGGGACCGAAATGTTACGAAAGGGAAACAGAGAGTTTACATTGCAATCTCGGTGGGACCGATCGCTCACTTCGGTTAGACCGAAACGTTACGAAGGGAAACAGAGAGATTACAATCCCATCTCAGTGAGACCGAGATCCCTATCGGTGAGACCGATTTGCCTAGGGTTTGTGGCAGTGGCTATGACATCTGAACTCGGTGGTGCCGGATAGAATGAATCGGTGGGGCCGAGTTTGACTTTAGGTTTAGGTCATATGTGGATGTGAGAAAGTAGTTGAGGGCTTTTAGAGCATATCACTAAGCACTTGAAGCAAGAAACTCATCAAGCAACACCTCATCCCTCCTTGATAGTATTGGCTTTTCCTATAGACTCAATGTGATCTTGGATCACTAAAATATAAAATGTAGAGTCTTGAGCTTTTGAGCTTGAGCCAATCCTTTTATCCTTAGTATTTTGAGGGATCCACTTTCCTCATCCATGCCATGCCATTCATTGAGCTTTCCTGAAATATTTGTCTTGGAATAGTATTAGCTCAATGAGCTATATGTTGTTAGAATTACCAAAACCACCTAGGGATAGTTGCACTTTCAATCTCCCCCTTTTTGGTAATTGATGGCAACATATAGATCAAAGCTTCGACAAATGATAATAAGATTGAAAAACATCATCGCTTTGAGAAGTATGTGATAAGCAAGAGCTCCGCCTAAATTTGTGCATAGTTTAAAATTTGCTTTGGACTGCAAATGCACAAGGAGTTAGGCTCATGGGTTACTCTTCCATGTCACATACATCTTGGTGGAGCGCTCAAAATAATAAAGATTTAATACATGCACTCATCACCAAGCAAAGTGAATGATCATTTAAAGATAAATGAGATAATTTCATCTCACAAGCATAAATGTAGCTTATGATCAAACACACGATCATCAATGTCTCACAGACAATAGCATAGTATCTCAAGCAAGCAAAAGCAAATAAAGTTCAACCACGAAGACAAGAGAGAACAAAAGCAAACTCTCTCTCTCTCGAAGCCTATGATTTATACATTTTTCTCCCCCTTTGGCAACAAGTTACCAAAAAGTTCCTAGAAAATGCATAGTACTATTTCGTCTCTCAGGCTTGGTCTTCAGTTGGTGGTATAGAGATGGCTCCTTGGACGAAGACTTCAGTTGATGTGGATGGATCTGAAGGAGTTGGTGCTGGAGCTGGTTGCACTGGAGCTGTAGCTGGTGCAGATGAAGTGGCTCTGGTGTCTGTCACAGGTTCTGTAACTGATCTTTGAGCACGAGGCACTCTGGCAAATGCATCAGTAGTTGTCCTGCCCTTCCTCTCCTGCATGTCATCCTGAAGCTGGTCCACAACAGACTGGATCTCAGTTACTTTAACATCTAAGTCATAGAATTTTTGTTCCATGATTCTTTCCAGGCTCTCCTGGTTTTGAGTTAGGGTGGCCAACCCCTTCTCAATCCTCAGAGTTGATTCTATTAAGTAACCAAGCTGGTCCTGCTTACTCTTCAAAAAGTACTCAGATGCCTCCTCTAAAGTTGGCATCTTGGCAGCCTTCTCCTTCTTTGCCTTCTCCTTTTTCTCTTGAGCTTGCATTGAGGATGGTTCATTCTCATTCATGACAACTTGATTCTCCTCAAAATCTGGATAGATAACAAAGTGTTCCTTATCCAACAAGTATTTGCCTGTGCCCATCTTGGAGTTGATCAGCTCCTGGATCTGTGGGGCATACCCACAACTTCTCTTTTGGTCTGCTGCTGTCCTCTTGATAGTCTCAACTATGAGGCTCATGACCTTGAATTTCTGTGGCACATCAAATATGTGTAGCAAATTTATTGCATGCCCTCTGATCATGTCACTACTAGAAATACCACTACTAATGGCGCACCTAATATGGCCATTAATGGCGCATCACTGGTGCGCCACTGACAGCACGCCATTAGTAATTTTTACTAATGGCGCACCAGCTGGTGCGCCATTAGTATCTGGTATACTAATGGCGCACCACCTGGTGCGCCATTAGTATATGCGAGGGTGCGCCATTAGTATGCCTCCCAGTTGGCATGTACACCCAGGTGCTTTGGCATACTAATGGCGCACCACCTCTGGATGCGCCATTAGTAACCGCAGCATACTAATGGCGCACTACCCGGTGATGCGCCATTAGTATGCACTGTCATACTAATGGCGCACTGTCGTGTGATGCGCCATTAGTATGAATATTAGGTTTTTTTTATTTTTTTATTTTCTGTTTTTTGCACAGGTTACAAAATGTATAATTTGACAAAATATAGACAGCACACATCAACAATAGATTCATCAAATACAATAGAAGATTAGTCTTTGAATACAATTCATCATATTAGTCTCCGAATACAATTCATCATATTAGTCTCCGAATTAAAAAGACCGAACAAAGATAGAACATTATATTACAAGTCTCGAGACCGCGAGTAGCGAGTTTGTCTTCGCATTACAAGTCGATATCGATCATCTAAACTACCATCACATAGAAGAGAGCTGCGGTCATCACGATGAGCATCATCACGATGAAACTCGTCTTCATCCGGTTCCTCCAACGCTCCCTCCCCTGTCCCGCTAGATAGCGGGCGTATCTAGATTCGGCCTCGGCCCTAGTGGTGTACCCTTTGTAACTGTTACCGCTGAATCGGTGAACCTGTCTCCGACACTCCTCCCAGTCATCGTAGACTCCGGGAACCTTACCCTTGTACACGACATACGTCGGCATCACTATGCACTAGCCAAACGTAACGTTAGTACCAATTCACAGACAATACATAAGCAATATATAATTATGCAACAGAACGATCGGAAGAGAAAAGCAAGACATTAATAGCATCGATTACATCTAAGTTGAACGACTCTCAAAATTGTGCATCAAGATTCGTTTTTAGTCCTAAGAAAACACAAGGTTGTCAGGGACGGTTTTTCTTTGACTGGGGTTGTTGTCGACCTGAATTAAAGATGCAGTGTTTGGCAGATCCAGTCTGCAAACTTTGTCCTACTTACTGGATCAACAATGTTCTTAATTCCATTACCTAGTGTACATACCAACAGCCATAAACAAAAGAGCAACTAATGACTGAGCCAACCAAGAGCCACAGACCAGCACATGCTTGCACATGCTTGCACATGCACTGAAGCTACAACTCTTAACAATGATCTAACTTGGGCAGTGGCAGCGAGATATATGTTCCCTCTCTTCTGTTTGGCACATTGCACTTGCACATGCACTGAAGCTACCAATCTGAAAAGGTTGCGGCATAGCACCAATGAAATGGCTAACTTGGGCAGTGGCAGCGAGAAATGAAGAGAGGGAACATATTTGAAAGCCACACTCACTGCAGAAAAGTAACAAAGGTATCCACATATTTGAAAGCATGGATATCATTTCCTACACTAGAATACACCAAATTTTGAAGACTGGAACTAATATATAAGAGTCAGCAATCATCATGATATGCTTATATAATCAGGAAGTTGCATTACACCACATATTTGAATAAGATTTTTCTATTGCAGGTTGGCAGGTTTGTAACTCATGATATGCTTATATAATCAGGAAGTTGCATTACTCATGTGCACAAACCGAAAACTGATGTTCATATAAACTACTCATGTGCACAAACACAATGCAGATCAAAACAGAATCAAGGCTTTACCATCAACAGTATACACAACAAAATAACTAACGTCAGCAGTCAGCACACTCTAATGTGAGAGTAGAACGAAAATGAATTGCTGAAAAGGTTATATAAACTACTCATTCATAACAAGGATGAACTTATAGATCTCAAGGTTGTAGTGCACGTTAGCATCAAAGAATTACAGAAGAACTGAATTTCTGTGTATACTAGAGATACTGTGGTAAGTCAGGAAAAAGAAACCAACATATTCAATAACTCATGGCTGACTACAGATAGTTAGTTACCACAATGGAAACCTCTTGTGTATGACAAGGAGCAAATTATCAAAAACATATTCAATAACTCATGGCTGACTATTGAGAAGACACACTGTTGCAATTTGAACATGAGTGAATTAAGTCAGCAGTCATCATCAACTAAACTAAACTGGCATACTAGACTCCTAGAACTACATTGGCACACTACAGAATGGAAAACATATCTATGCTGCCATTTTTCTATTGCAGGTTGGCAGGTTTGTAACTCATGGTATGCTTATATAATAAGGAAGTTGCATTACTCAGGTGCACAAACAATGAGTTACATTAACAAATTGCATCGTTCAAGAATAAAACGACAATTACAGGTGCGAGAAACATCAGGGTCTGCTACTAATGGTACTACTATCGTACTGTCTGCAGCTAATGCAGCTCGTCTTGGCACATCGTGCTGAGCTGACCAAGGGACAACAAAACGACAATTTTGTTATCTCTCACTTTCTCCTCTTCTTCAGTTCTGCGCTTGGCGCTCTGGCATCGATGATGGCCACACTCCCGATCGGAACCAGCCCAGGTGTAGCGCAGGCACAGCAAGCGCTTCAGAAGAAATAGAGATGGGGGCTCACGGGGGATGCGAGGGGGATAGGGGAAGAGGAGGAGGGGGAGCTCACGGGGGCGACGAGGTCCGGGTGGTGGTGTGGGTGCTCCGGCGACGGTGGTGTGGACGGGGCGGCGTCCGGGCCACCGGCGACGAGGGCGGCGGGGCGATGGCGAGTCGGCCTGGCCACCGGAGTCGGCCGGGCGAGGTCAACGGCGAGCGCCCCCTCTTCCTCCTCCTTCTCCGTGGGGAAAGCGGCGGGGCGGCGGCGTCGGGAGAGGAGAGGGCGGCGTCGCGGCGTCTCACGGCGTCGGGGCGGCGTCGAGGCGGCGGGGCAGCAGCGTCGGGAGAGGAGAGGAGAGGGGAAGGGGATCGAGGGCGAGGGCGAGAAGGGGATCGAGGGCCGGGGAGGAAAAATATGGATGGGGGCACAATACTAATGGCGCACCACCCCCCGGTGCGCCATAAGTATATCCACACTAATGGCGCACCTCACCCTGGTGCGCCATTAGTACTTTTTTTTTCTGCTCGAGCCAACAGGTTATCTCCCACCTGACCTGATCCACACCAAGTCCCCTCTACTAGCTCGACTGGTCAGTAGCCAGTTCTCACACCAGGAGGTCCTGGGTTCGAATCCCAGGCTCCACAAATTTTTTTTTATCATTTAAAAAGCTGTTTGATACTTATTTATGTTTAAATATGTTCAAACTTGTTTAAATAATAACAGTAATATTTTTTATAAGAAAGTAGCATTTAAAAATCTGTTTGATACTAATTTTTTTTATAAGACGGTGCGCGGGGTGCGGGGGGTCGGCGGCGGCGGTTGGGTAGGGGAATCGAGGGTGCGGTGGGTCGGCGGCGGCGGCCGGTGGACTTGTGGGGTGCTCGGCGCCGAGGGGGACCGGATCTGGCGAGGTGGGATAGCGGTCGAGATGGAGGGGGATCGAGGTGGGCTCCACAAATTTTTTTTTAGCATTTAAAAAGCTGTTTGATACTTATTTGTGTTTAAATATGTTCAAACTTGTTTAAATAATAACAGTAATATTTTTTTATAAGACAGTAGTATTTAAAAAGCTGTTTGATACTAATTTTTTTATAAGACGGTGCGCGGGGTGCGGGGGGTCGGCGGCGGCGGTTGGGTAGGGGAATCGAGGGTGCGGGGGGTCGGCGGCGGCGGCCGGTGGACTGGGGGGTGCTCGACGGCGAGGGGGGCCGGATCTGGCAAGGTGGGATAGTGATCGAGATGGAGGGGGATCGAGATCGAGTGTCCATGAAATTTAAAAATATTCATGATAGTTCAAAAAGTACCCATGAAATACAATCGAGAAATGAAGGCTACGATTTAAATACAATCGATCTTAGCTAGCTATCTGTTCACAATCTTCTTGCCCTTCTTTTTCGCAAATGGAGTTCTTCTATGGAACGGACGTCCTTTAGGTAGGGTGGTCCTGCTTCTTCTTGTGGTGTATGCTGCTACTTCATCATCGTCGTCATGTTCGATCCTCGGGTCGCCGTACTTGTCGAAGTCTTGGTCATTGGCTACTCCATCCATTCCGATGATCTTCCTTTTGCCTCTCCTCACGACAACACGACTGGGCTTTGGCGGGTCGGTAATGAAGAAGCATTGGTCCACTTGGGAAGCCAGTACCCATGGCTCATTTTTCGCGGTGACGTTTGCGCCCGCGGTCTTGGATTTGGCTTCGGGTATAACCATGGTGGTGAAATACCGGTCTTCTTTTATGACGTTCTTGGCCCATCTGACACGGAACATCGGGACCTTCTCTCCAGCGTAGCTCAGCTCCCAGATCTCCTCGATCCTTCCGTAGTATCTGTCCTTGTCGTTACCGGTGTAGGATTCCATCGTTACCCCGGAGTTCTGATAACCATCGCTCTTCATGTCCTTGGCCTCGGTGTAGAATGTGTAGCCGTTGATATCGTACGCCTCATAGGTCATCAGGTTGTGCTCGGCGCCCTGTGACAAGGCGAATATGAGTTGTTCTTCCGCGGAAGAATCCTCATGTAAAGGGTACGACAGAAGCTTATGCTTGAACCAACGCGTGAAACATGAGTTGTGCTCTTTGAGTATATCTCCGTCCGTCCTCTGTTGGCCTCGGTCATTGTACGTCTTTTTAATAAAGGTTTTGTGCTCTACCAACCAAGGATCGACCACGTCTATGTGTTGTAGCGCGACTAGGTTTGCTCTTTCAAAGTCGGCGAGTCGACCCTCGAAGTCGACATGCATTTTGCGGCGACCCTCACGGTGACCCCATCCAGCGAGCCTGCCGAGGTGCCTGTTGACGGGCAGACCAACGGGGTTCTCGATGCCTAGATAATTCGTGCAGTAGGAGATGCACTCTTCGGTCAGAAAGCCCCTGGCTATGCTTCCTTCTGGACGTGACATGTTGCGAACGTATCCTTTGATGACACCATTCATCCTTTCGAACGGCATCATGCTGTGCAGGAACGTCGGCCCGAGTTGGATGATATCCTCCACTATATGGACCAGCAGATGCACCATAACGTCGAAGAATGCGGGCGGGAAGTACATCTCAAGCTCGCATAGTATCACCACGATCTCTTCCTGTAGCCTTCTGAGTTGCCTCACGCCAATCGACTTCCGAGAGATGACGTCGAAGAAGTTGCATAGGCCAAATAGCGTTTCACGGACGTGCGCGTCCATGATCCCACGGATTGCAACTGGAAGTATCTGCGTCATCAGCACGTGACAGTCGTGAGACTTCATCCCGCTGAACTTCTGCTTCGCTGGGTCTAGGTATCTGCTTATCTTCCCCGCGTAACCGTAAGGAAGTTTTACTCCTAGGAGGCAGGTGAAAAACTGCTCGATCTCCTCCTGACTTAGAGTGAAGCACGCGGGAGGGTAGTCATTTCCGGTCTTCTTGGCCTTTTTGCCTTTGCGACGACTTTCTGTGTCCTGCTTCGCCTCATCATCATCATCATCATCATCATCATCATCATCATCATCATCATCATCATCATCATATATAGCGTGAAGCTCCTGCCTGATGCCCATTGATTTCAAGTCTGCCCTTGCTTTCGGCCCATCTTTGGTCCTCTCTGGCATGTTGAGCAGGGTACCAAGCAGACTCTCGCACACGTTCTTCGTGATATGCATGACATCAAGGCTGTGAGGCACACGGTGGATCTTCCAGTACGGCAAGTCCCAGAAAACAGACCTCGTTTTCCATACCTTCAGCAGCGGCTCTGGCGCCTTTCGCTTCTTTCCCGGCTCTGGCGCCTTTTGCTTCTTTCCCGGCAGTGGGCAGTCTTTCCAATTTTTCAACAGCTTGTCTATTTCCTCGCCGCTCCTCGTACACGGGCGTTTTCGGGGTTCTGTTTCACCATCGAACAGATCCTTGCGTTTCCTCCACGGGTCATCGTCGCGAAGCCACCTTCGATGTCCCATGAACACGGTTTTCGAAGACCCGGGATCTCTATCTAGCTGGCGATACGTTGTGTCATCCATGCACCTTACGCATCCAGAAAATCCATGGACTACCTGCCCCGCAAGATATCCGTAACCGAGATAGTCGTGCACCGTCGTGAGCAGTGCGGCTCTCATAGGGAAATACTCTTTCTCTGCGGCGTCCCACGTATTGGCTGGCGTTTTCCACAGCGTGTCAAGCTCCTCTTTCAGCAGCCCCAGATACAGATTGATGTCGTTCCCTGGTTGTTTCGGCCCTTCAATTAGCATACTCATGTGAATGTACTTCCTCTTCATGCACAACCAGGGGGGAAGGTTGTACATCCACACAAACACAGGCCAGGTGCTATGTGTGCTTCTCTGGCTGCCAAACGGATTGACTCCATCGGTGCTCGCGCCCAGCACGATGTTCCTTGGATCGTTCCCAAATTCTGGGTATTCGAAGTTCAATGCTTGCCACTGGCTCGCATCCTTAGGGTGACTCAGCATCTTGTCTTTTTTATCTATCTCCGGATCATTTGCGTCATCTTCTCGCTTCTTCTCCTCCCTATCCGCGTGCCAACGTAGGAGCTTTGCTACCTTAGGATCCGCGAAATACCGCTGCAGACGAGGAGTGATCGGAAAGTACCACACCACTTTTCGAGGAGCTTTCTTCCTCTTCTTGTATCGAGTGACACCGCACACCGGACATATTGTAGACTCCGCGTGCTCGTCCCGATAAATGATGCAATTGTTCATGCACACATGGTATTTCACGTGCGGTAAATCCAGAGGACACACGATTTTCTTCGCCTCCTCCAAACTGGTCGGGCACTTGTTCCCCTTGGGAAGACGTTCGTGCCAGAATGACATGTTCTCGTCGAAGCATGCGTCGGTCATTTTGTGTTTTACCTTCATCTCCAGGGCCATGAGCGTTACTTTCAGGCGGGTATCCTCGGGCCTGCATCCTTCATACAATGGAGTAACCGCGTCTAACTCAAGTTGATCCATCTTGGCTTTCTCTCGGGCGGCAGCTCTTGCGTTATCCGTCTGCTTGAGAAGCAACTCTTGAATATGAGGGTCCTGCACCCAGCCCATCGATGGTCCAGCGTCGTCTGCTCCGCCGGCATCATCATCTTCATGATCATGCCCGTCGCCTGCTCCGGCATCTTCCTCATCATCATGTCCTGCATCTTCTACATGATGACTGTGTACAGCATCACAGTCGTGATCATCTCCTGGGGATTCTTCGTCTTCTCGCCCGCCCGAGCCGCGGTGGTTGTCTTGCTGCCCTTCCTCATTTCTTGCCCGGCCCGCATGGACGACTTCGTAGTCATCTTCATCACCTTGCCACCGATAGCCATCCATGAAACCACGCAACAGCAGGTGGTCCCGCACCTGCCCGGAATCCGGGTCCGCAATAAGGCTCTTCAGCTTGCATCTTCGACACGGACATCTTATCTCCGTCTCGTTCTTTTGAAGCATCTCGGCCTTCGCGGACCTCAAAAACCTATTCACGATGCCTTCGGTCATCGTGCGGACCATGGTCGCCTGCGGGGTAGAGCAAAACGATATTTTAGAACCAAACAAAAATTTGGCATGACCTTCCCTAAAAATAGGACCAAAAAGAATGCTTAATGCCAAAATTCTCGCCGAAACGGAAATGAATCAACATTCCGGCAAAATATTGGCAACTATCGCATATCAAATACCGGTACACCTCCAAACACAAACACATATGCAACACCACAAACATATGCAACACCACGAACATACATAGATCTAGCTAGGCCGTAAAAAGTGCATGTGCACATTGTTGTAAGGAGAACAACCTAAATATAGCTTCCCCCCTTACTTACCTATTAAAACAAGGTAATTTAACCACTTAATTTGAATGAATCTATGGTGGAAATGAGGTGAAAAAGAGGAGGCACCCGAGACAAGGAGGAGGTGGAGAGAATGAAGTGGGGAGAAAGTGAGTGTGTGGGTAGGAGAGGCTGTCCCAAATATCTTGTTGCTGCCCACTTACTAATGGCGCACCTCCTGCATGGTGCGCCATTAGTACTTACAACTACTAATGGCGCACTTGGGCAGGATACGCCATTAGTATGTTCGGAGAGGCGCACTAGTTCAAAAAAAAATCCTATACTAATGGCGCACCCACTGCCAGGTGCGCCATTAGTAGTTACAACTACTAATGGCGCACTCGGGCAGGATGCGCCATTAGTATGTTTGGATAGGCGCACTAGTTCAAAAAAAAAGTTTCTATACTAATGGCGCACCTGCTGCCTAGTGCGCCATTAGTAGTTACAACTACTAATGGCGCACTTTGCCGGGATGCGCCATTAGTATGTTTGGACAGGCGCACTAGTTAAAAAAAAATTTGATACTAATGGCGCACCCGTAGCATGGTGCGCCATTAGTTGTTTAAACTCTAATGGCGCATCAGATTGTGGTGCGCCATTAGTATATACTAATGGCGCACCATCTTTCTGGTGCGCCATTAGTGTCAATCCCATCTATAGCCATTTTCCTAGTAGTGTGTTGTGGTCACCTAACTTGGGCAAAAGAGTGTGCCTTAGGATCCATTTGTTCGTTGGCAGCCCTGACAGAAGAAAATGGACAGACCCAAACTTGAAAGTCTCAAGTGCCTTGTCTGGGATCTCCTTGTACATGTGTGACATAGAGTTGTGATCCTTCTTCTTCTTGGAGTAGACATCCAAGTCATCTTCACTCTCCTTTGGTGCATTGATCAGTTCAGCCCATTCTTCAATAGTGGATTGGTACCTTGTACCTTCAGACATCCAGACTATTCTGCCATCAGGATAAAAATGAGTTGTGGAGTAGAATTGCATAACTAGCTCATCATTCCAGTTTGTGAACTTCTGTCCAACAAACTCATCAACTCCACAAGCCTTGAAACTGTCAAACACTCCTGGGTGATGATCCTCATTGGCCTTCATGTATTTCCAGTCTACCCACCTCATGTCACAAACTATGGACTTCTTGTCCAACAACACAGTCTCATAGAAATCCTGCTATTCCTTAGTGTGGAACCTGTAATCAATAGCAGTCCTCCTTCTGATTGCATAGGGATCAGACAATATCCACTGCCTTAGCCCTGCATCCTTCCTCAACTTCATATTCTCAGCCACTGGATGAGCATCATTATGGTCTGGAATCTTGGGTTTGAGCTTCCTCAAAACTTGTCCTTCATCTTCTTCCTCAGCAGCAACTTCAGGCACTGGGGCCTTGTTCTTCTCAGCTGCTAGTATGCTCCTGGTATTCCTCTTAGGTGCAGACTTGGCCTTGGAGGCAGCTGTGGGTGCTTCTTTGGGCTTTGATGATGCAGCCCCTGACCTTATAGTATCACCCATCAGCTTTTGTGCCTTGGGTGCTGGTGCAACAACCTCTTCTTCCTCTTCCTCTTCCATCATGGAAGGTTGTCCAACAACTCTGGCCATGGTCTTTCTGACCCTTTCCTTCCTCCTCTTTCCTTCTGCAGCAGGCTCTTTGGGATTAGGTTTCTCAGGTTCTTGTGTTGATCCTCTGACCTTCAACATAGGTGTCCTCTTGGCAGGGACCTTCCTGTTTAGTCCAGGCTTTGTGGTCTTTGCTGAGCCATACTCCTTTTTGAGCACTATCTTCTTGGAAGTAGCCTCATCTTCAGCTGCCACATAGTCTTCATCTTCAGAGTCTGAGTTTCTCTTCCTCCTGGCTCTTGTGGCTGCTTTGGGAAAATTGCTAGGAGTGCTCCTGCTGCCATCATCTGAGGAACTAGAGGGACTAGTGCCCTCACTCATGTGAACCTGCTCCTCTTCCCTGTTCTGGCTGTCACTTTGGTCTGACATGCTGCAAGCTCTGACTGCTGACCCTGTGAATAGTTGTAGTTGAGATAGAATGGATGAGCATCACAAAATGCAGAGATTTTTGCAAAAGAATGATTCAAAAACTTAGTTTTAGTTTTCCACAGAAAGCACTTCAGATCAACTGATTTGCAAACTCGGTGATACCGAAGCAGATTTTGGGACCTAAACTAGTGATCTCGGTCAGACCGAGTCACAGTTCGGTGGCACCAAGACTGCTAGGGTTTCACAGAATTCTAAAATCGGTCACACCGATTTGCAATTCCCGGTCAGACCGAGAATCACTTGTGCAATGGCCTTATCCGAATCGGTGGAACCGGGTTTTTCAACTCGGTGGGTCCGAGATGGTTTCGGCGGAAACCTAACCCTAAATTTTCAATTCACATCTAATCTAAGGATTGTTTTGACTGGATAGATGCGTTTCAATCGTGGAAAGAATCATAATGAACACAATGTGCTAGGAATCGGACGGGGATAGCACTGTGATCGAGTCCATACCCTATTTTGGCGATGAACTCGCTACAGCAGCAACGGCGGGGATGAATTCCATTGACGGCGGCGGAGACCAGCGACTGGAGGCAGCTGGCGATGAAATCAACGATCCGGAGACCTTGGAGGCAGAGCGAGCTATGCGCGGGCGATGGGGTTTGGAGAAGTTTTCCAAATTTTTGCTCGTGTGTATATATAGCATGACCCTGTTGGTGTGACCGAGTGGAACAACTCGGTGGCACCGAGATGCATAACTGTTGACAGTTACTGCAACTCGGTGAGACCAAAAAGTTCAAATCGGTTGCACCAAGATTGAAAACCTAGATCGACTTAGTGATCTCGGTATGACCGAAATGGAAGAATTGGTCAGACCAAAACACACAAAGACGTTTTCGAAGTTTAAATCCATGACGAATCGGGGAGTCCGAGTGCTCCACACACAGAGTGGTTCGAATCTGACTTGATCAAATTTTGTGATGTAGCATGAATAGAGTTTGAGAAAAGAATAGCATAGATAGCTAGAGAAGGTTCTTAGGCATTCTTGTTCATCCACTTGGCAAAAGAAAAAGAAGCCAATCAATCAAAGCAACAAGTGGATGTCCACGAATGAGTAAAATATGCAACCAACATGCTCACACAATAAAATGGCAAATGAAATATGTGGCAAAGCATGCACAACCAATTCTAGCATCTATCAAACAATTGGCGATGACTAGGTCATCTATATATGAGTATATTGACTTAGGAGTCAAATGAGAACATTTGATCATAGGTCATACTCCTCGTTTAAGCTCAAGTGGGGTTACCACTTTTACATAATGCATTGATGTGTTCACATCATTTGAGTTGCTTTGACTCAATTTTTAGAGTTAAGCCCCCTAGATGTGAGATCCCCCCTAAGAGGGATGAACTAACCTTGGGTTTTGTCGATGATGACTTCATGTAGGTGTTGAAGATGTGGATGCTCAATGTTGATGAAGATCATTTGGAGCAATCCTTTGGAGTGAGTTGTACTTTCAATACCTACACGGGTTATTCCCACAAGGAACAAACAAGTATATCCATAGACATAGAGTGATGCACACACAGGATGATGTCCATGAAAGCATTAGGTTACCTTGTCCCTTGCCTTACCAACATGAGGGTTTGTGACTCCTTGAACTAGTGCAAGATGTGGAAGTTGATTGCACTTGTCCTTGCCATAATGATATGAAGGAAGTATGTTGGTGGAGTCACCCTCAAGAACTCTCTAGTTCTTCTTCTTCGGTATCCACATCATCTTGATGGGAATCCTTGGAGTTGTAGTCGTGCTTGATGAAGTAGAACTTGACGTAGTCTTGGGAACCCACTTGACCAAGGCCTTAGGAGCTTCTTCAAATGCATCAATCTCCTCTTGAAGCTTGTCCTTGCCTCTGTGCTTGTGGTCTTGTGGTGGAAGATCATCTTGAGCTTGTGTCCCCTTGAAGGAAGTAGGATCATACTTCTCTTGTTGAGGAACAAACTTCGTTTTGGGGTATTGATCTTCTTCCCACTCAACTCCATTGGCATTGAACTTTCGTTCAAAACCAACACCTTGATTCTTCCGGTGCCTTCCTTGCTTGCGTACAATTTCCTCGAATTGCTTACTACCAGCAAGGCTCTTGTAAACACCTTTCTCTATGATTCCCTTCAATAAGCTATTTTCTTGCTCAAGTGTAACTTGGCTAAGAGAATCATTAGTGGAATCAAGAGAACTACTAGAAGGAACAATATTGGATTTAGCATGATTATTGTTACTACTAGAGGAATAATCCTTCTTGTTCTTGTTACTAGACTTGACTTGAGGCATGTAAGTAGATAAGAGTAAACACTTGGCAACGTAAGAAGAACTTTTCTTGCGAAGATCATCATTGATTGCTTTTAAGAACTCATGCTCTTGCTCAAGATTGAGCTTTTCAAAGCGTAACTTCTCATGAGTCCTCAAAAGTTCTCGATGATCCCCTAAGATAGTTTCATGAGCTAACTTAAGAGTGTTTAGTTCTTTAGTTAGAAGCTCAATCTTCTCCTTATCATTGTCATTTGTTTTATCTTGTTTAGCATGATTAATTGACGTTTCATCATAGTATTCATCACTAGAGTTGTCAATAAGTAAATCATCATCACCTAACAAGTCATCTTCATCACTATTAAAATCAACATACTCGGGGTGAGTTACCTTAGGGCCTTTAGCCATGAAGCATCTTCCAATTCCTTCATTTGGTGAATCAAATATGTCATAGGAGTTGGTCGAC
The DNA here is from genome assembly GCF_018294505.1 of Triticum aestivum. Taxonomy (NCBI): domain Eukaryota; kingdom Viridiplantae; phylum Streptophyta; class Magnoliopsida; order Poales; family Poaceae; genus Triticum; species Triticum aestivum. The sequence goes on from NC_057807.1 coordinate 274,843,897, forward strand.
ACAAGTGCTAGACCGGCAACACCTTCATCTTGAGTATGTTCGGAGTCGGAGTGATAGCTTCTCTTGGAGTGATGTTCAGAGTCGGAACCGGATATCTATTCACCAACATGAGCTTGATGTCTTCATTTTGTGTAGCTCTTTGATGACTTGTCCTTCCTTTCCGAATCCTTGCTTCTCCGGGATGTTCTTCGTTCATAACGATCATCTCTACTCCTCCTCTCTCTTGGCGGTGATTCTTCTCCCCTACTTCTTCTCTTGGGAGAATCTTCTCTTCTTTTGTAGGGTGCCATACACTCATTGGAATAGTGTCCGGGTCTCCCATAATTGTACCAATTGCGCCCTCGACTGGAAGATCTTTTGTCATTGTAAGACCTTGACTTGGAGCTTCTTTCTTTGCTTCTACTCTTGTAGAATTTGTTGAAGTTCTTCACCATTAAGCTCAATTCTTCATTGAAGGTTTGTTTCTCACTTGATGATGTGGGGGCTTCACATGAGGCTTTGTAAGCACCAATTTACTTGTTGTGAAGTTCCTCCTTATCCTTGAGTGACATCTCATGAGCAACAACTCTTCCAATGACCTCCGTTGGCTTGAGATTCTTGTAATTGGGCATCATTTGGATCAATGTGCACACGGTATCATATTTTCCATCCAATTCTCTTAGGATCTTCTTGATGATGAATTTGTCGGTCATCTCTTCACTTCCTAAGCCCACAATCTCATTTGTGATAAGAGCAAGCCTAGAGTACATTTCAGTGACACCTTGACCATCCTTCATTTTGAACTTGTCCAGATGACTTTGGGGCACATCCAACTTGGATTCCTTGACAGAGTCAGTACCTTCATGCATATCAATCAAAGTATCCCAAATTTCCTTTGCATTCTCAAGACGACTGATTTTGTTGAATTCTTCGGGGCACAATCCGTTGAAGAGGATATCACAAGCTTGAGCGTTGTATTGCAGCATCTTCAATTCATCCGCACTAGCTTCACGGTTTGGTTCCCTCCCATCAAAGAATTCAACTTGCAAGCCAATACACACAATAGCCCAAACGGCGGTGTTATGTCTGAGAATATGCATTTTCATCTTATGCTTCCAACTAGAAAAATTAGTACCATCAAAGTAAGGACCTCTACGGTGATAATTTCCCTCGCTAGACGCCATACTCTCCTAGGTTGTGAAACCAAGGCTATGACCACCAAAATCTATGGAAATCAAAGCAATGGAGACCAAAGCTCTGATACCACTTATAGGACCTTGAAGTATGTCTAGAGGGGGGGGGGTGATTAGACTACTTGACCAATTAAAAACTTAACCTTTTCCCAATTTTAGTCTTTGGCAGATTTTAGCTATCTTAGCACAAATCAAGCAATCTTCACACAATTCAAGCAAGCATGCAAAGAGTATATGAGCAGCGGAAATTAAAGCATGCAACTTGCAAGAATGTAAAGGGAAGGGTTTGGAGATTTCAAACGCAATTTGGAGACACGGTGATTTTTGAGTCGTGGTTCCGATAGGTGGTGCTATCGTACATCCACGTTGATGGAGACTTCAACCCACGAAGGGTAACGGTTGCGCGAATCCATGGAGGGCTCCTCCCAAAAGGGTCCATGAAGAAGCAACCTTGTCTATCCCACCATGGCCGTCGCCCATGAAGGACTTGCCTCACTAGCGGTAGATCTTCACGAAGTAGGCGATCTCCTTGCCCTTACAAACTCCTTGGTTCAACTCCACAATCTTGTCAGAGGCTCCCAAGTGACACCTAGCCAATCTAGGAGACACCACTCTCCAATAAGTAACAAATGGTGTGTTGATGATGAACTCCTTGCTCTTGTGCTTCAAATGATAGTATCCCCAACACTCAACTCTCTCTCACAGGATTTGGGTCTAATGGAAAGAAGATTTGAGTGGAAAGCAACTTGGGGAAGGCTAGAGATCAAGATTCATATGGTAGGAATGGAATATCTTGGTCTCAACACATGAGTAGGTAGTTCTCTCTCAGAAATGGTAAGTTGGAAGTGTAGGTTTGTTCTGATGGCTCTCTCCACGAATGAAGAGGAGGTGGAGGGGTATATGTAGCCTCCACACAAAATCTAACCGTTACACACAATTTACCAATCTCGGTGGGACCGAATCAACAAACTCGGTCGGACCGATTCAGTAAACCTAGTGACCGTTAGTGATTTCTGTGGGACCGACATGCAACTTAGTAGGACCGATATGGTTAGGGTTAGGTTATAATGTAATCTCGGTGAGACCGATTACAAAAACTTGGTGGGACCGATTTTGGTAATTAGTGAACCAGAGAGTTGGTCAGGTAAACTCGGTGGGACCGATTCGCTCTTTTTGGTGGGACCAAAATTTTACGAAAGGGAAACAGAGAGTTTACATTGCAATCTCGGTGGGACCGATCGCTCACTTCGGTTAGACCGAAACATTACGAAGGGAAACAGAGAGATTACAATCCCATCTCGGTGAGACCAAGATCCCTATCGGTGAGACCAATTTGCCTAGGGTTTGTGGCAACGGCTATGACATCTGAACTCGATGGCGCCGGATAGAATGAATCAGTGGGGCCGAGTTTGACTTTCGGTTTAGGTCATATGTGGATATGAGAAAGTAGTTGAGGGTTTTGGGAGCATATCACTAAGCACTTGAATCAAGAAACTCATCAAGCAACACCTCATCCCTCCTTGATAGTATTGACTTTTCCTATAGACTCAATGTGATCTTGGATCACTAAAATATAAAATGTAGAGTCTTGAGCTTTTGAGCTTGAGCCAATCCTTTTATCCTTAGTATTTTGAGGGATCCACTTTCCTCATCCATGCCATGCCATTCATTGAGCTTTCCTGAAATATTTGTCTTGGAATAGTATTACCTCAATGAGCTATATGTTGTTAGGAATTACCAAAACCACCTAGGGATAGTTGCACTTTCAGCCGGAAAAGGCCCCTAGATGGGATCTCATGGGTACAGAAGGTTGCGACGGTGGAAAAGTGTTTTCGTGGCTCCCCCTGATGGTTTTGGGGTATAAGAGTATATATGGGCAAAAGAATTAGGCCAGGAGAGCTCCAAAGGGCCCACGAGGTAGGTGGCGCGCCCTACCCCCTGGGCGCGCCCTCCACCCTCGTGGCCACCTCGTTGCGTCTCTGACTTCATCTCCAAGTCTCCTGGTTTGCTTCTGGTCCAAGAAAGATCATCATGAAAGTTTTATTCCGTTTCGACTCCGTTTGGTATTCCTTTTCTGCGAAACTTTGAAACAGGCAAAAAACAGAAACTAGCACTAGGCTCTAGGTTAATAGGTTAGTCCCAAAATAATATAAAATAGTATATTAATGCATATGAAACATCCAAAACAGATAATATAATAGCATGGAACAATAAAAAATTATAGATACATTGGAGACGTATCAAGCATCCCCAAACTTAATACTTCAAGCATACTAACAAGGCATGAATTTTTGATAAATGATAAAAATAGAATTTTTGATGTGGAATGCTACCTAACATATTTATCAATGTAATTCTCTTTATTGTGGCATGAATGTTCAGATACGAAAGATTCAAAACAAAAGTTTAATATTGACATAAAAACAATAATACTTCAAGCATACTAACAAGGCAATTATGTCTTCTCAAAATAACTGTTGGGGACCGTAGTAATGTCAAAAAAATTCCTACGCACACGCAAGATCATGGTGATGCATAGCAACAAGATGGGAGAGTGTTGTCTACGTACCCTCGTAGACCGTAAGCGGAAGCGTTAGCACAACGCGGTTGATGTAGTCGTACGTCTTCACTGCCCGACCGATCAAGCACCGAAACTACGGCACCTCTGAGTTCTAGCACACGTTCAGCTCGATGACGTCCCTCGAACTCCGATCCAGCCGAGTGTCGAGGGAGAGTTCCGTCAGCACGATGGCGTGGTGACGATCTTGATGTTCTACCGTCGCAGGGCTTCGCCTAAGCACCGCTATGATATTATCGAGGTGGACTATGGTGGAGGGGGGCACCGCACACGGCTAATAGATCCAAGGGATCAATTGTTGTTGTGCCTTTGGGGTGCCCCCCTGCCCCCGTATATAAAGGAGCAAGGGGGGAGGCGGCCGGCCTAGGGAGGAGGCGCGCCAAGGGGGGAGTCCTACTCCCACCGGGAGTAGGACTCCTCCTTTCCTTGTTGGAGAAGGAAAGAGGAGGAGAGGGAGAAGGAAAAGGGGGCTGCCCCCCTTGTCCAATTCGGACCAGGGGGGGGGGGCGCAGGCCTCCTTCCTTTTGGCCTCTCTCCTCTATTCCCGTATGGCCCAATAAGGCCCATATACTCCCCGGCGAATTCCCGTAACTCTCCAGTACTCCGAAAAATACCCGAATCACTCAGAACCTTTCCGAAGTCCGAATATAGTCGTCCAATATATCGATCTTTACATCTCGACCATTTCGAGACTCCTCGTCATGTCCCCGATCTCATCCGGGACTCCGAACTCCTTCGGTACATCAAAACTCATAAACTCATAATATAACTGTCATCGAAACCTTAAGCGTGCGGACCCTACGGGTTCGAGAACAATGTAGACATGACCGAGACACGTCTCCGGTCAATAACCAATAGCGGAACCTGGATGCTCATATTGGCTCCCACATATTCTACGAAGATCTTTATCGGTCAGACCGCATAACAACATACGTTGTTCCCTTTGTCATCGGTATGTTACTTGCGCGAGATTCGATCGTCGGTATCTCAATACCTAGTTCAATCTCATTACTGGCAAGTCTCTTTACCCGTTCCGTAATACATCATCCCGCAACTAACTCATTAGTTGCAATGCTTGCAAGGCTTAAGTGATGTGCATTACCGAGAGGGCCCAGAGATACCTCTCCGACAATCGGAGTGACAAAACCTAATATTGAAATACGCCAACCCAACATGTACCTTTGGAGACACCTGTAGTACTCCTTTATAATCACCCAGTTACGTTGTGACGTTTGGTAGCACCCAAAGTGTTCCTCCGGTAAATGGGAGTTGCATAATCTCATATTTACAGGAACATGTATAAGTCATGAAGAAAGCAATAGCAACATACTAAACAATCAAGTGCTAAGTTAACGGAATGGATCAAGTCAATCACATCATTCTCCCAATGATGTGATCCCGTTAATCAAATGACAACTCTTTTGTCCATGGCTAGGAAACATAACCATCTTTGATAAACGAGCTAGTCAAGTAGAGGCATACTAGTGACACTATGTTTTTCTATGTATTCACACATGTATTATGTTTCCGGTTAATACAATTCTAGCATGAATAATAAACATTTATCATGATATAAGGAAATAAATAATAGCTTTATTATTGCCTCTAGGGCATATTTCCTTCAGTCTCCCACTTGCACTAGAGTCAATAATCTAGTTCACATCAGCATGTGATTCAACACCACTATTCACATATGTATGTGATTAATACCCATAGTTCACATCGTCATGTGATCAACACCCAAAGGGTTAATAGAGTCAATAATCTAGTTCACATCGCTATGTGATTAACACCCAAAGAGTACTAAGGTATGATCATGTTTTGCTCGTGAGAGAAGTTTAGTCAACGGGTCTGTCATATTACAAAGTCGTATGTATTTTGCAAATATTCTATGTCTACAATGCTTTGCATGGAGCTACTCTAGCTAATTGCTCCCACTTTCAATATGTATCCAGATTGAGACTTAGAGTCATCTGGATCGGTGTAAAAGCTTGCATCAATGTAACTCTTTACGACGAACTCTTTTATCACCTCCATAATCGAGAAACAAATCCTTATTCTACTAAGGATAATTTTGACCAATGTCCAGTGATCTACTCCTAGATCATTATTGTACTCCCTTGCCAAACCAGGGCAGAGTATACAATAGGTCTGGTCCATAGCATGGCATACTTTTATAGAACCTATGACTGAAGCATAGGGAATGACTTTCATTCTCTTTCTATTTTCTGTCGTGGTCGAGATTTGAGTCTTATTCAATTTCACAACTTGCAACACAGGCAAGAACTCCTTCTTTGACTGTTCCATTTTGAACTATTTCAAAAAATTTATCAAGGTATGTACTCATTGAAAAATCTTATCAAGCGTCTTGATCTATCTTTATAGATCTTGATGCTCAATGTGTAAGCAGCTTCACCGAGGTCTTGCTTTGAAAAACTCTTATTCAAGTATCCTTTCATGCTATCCAGAATTTCTATATCATTTCCAATCAACAATATGTCATCCACATATAATATTAGAAATGCTACAGAGCTCCCACTCACTTTCTTGTAAATACAGGCTTCTCAAAAAGTCTGTATAAAACCATATGCTTTGATAAACTCATCAAATCGTATATTCCAACTCCGAGAGGCTTGCACCAGTCCATAAATGGATCACTGGAGCTTGCACACTTTGTTAGCACCTTTCGGATCGACAAAACCTTCTGGTTGTATCATATACAACATTTCTTTAACAAATATCCAATTAAGGAATGCAGTTTTTACATCCATTTGCCAGATTTCATAAAATGTGGCAATTGCTAACATGATTCGGACAGACTTAAGCTTCGATACGAGTGAGGAAATCTCATCGTATTCAACACCTTGAACTTGTTGAAAACCTTTCGCAACAAGTCGAGCTTAGTAGATAGTAACACTACTATCAGTGTCCGTCTTCCTCTTGAAGATCCATTTATTTAACATGGCTTGCTGATCATCGAGCAAGTCAATCAAAGTCCATACTTTGTTCTTATACATGGATCATATCTCAGATTTTATGGCCTCAAGCCATTTCGTGGAATCTGGGCTCATCATCGCTTCCTCATAGTTTGTAGGTTCATCATGGTCTAGTAACATGACTTCCAGAACATGATTATCGTACCACTCTGGGGCGGATCTTACTCTAGAAGACCTACGAAGTTTGGTAGCAACTTGATCTGAAGTTTCATGATCATCATCATTAACTTCCTCACTAATTGGTGTAGGAATCACTGGAACTAATTTCTGTGATGAACTACTTTCCAATAAGGGAGAAGGTATAATTACCTCATCAAGTTCTACTTTCCTCCCACTCACTTCTTTCGAGAGAAACTCCTTCTCTAAAAAGGATCCATCTTAGCAACGAAACTTGCTTTCAGATCTGTGATAGAAGGTGTACCCAATAGTTACCTTTGGGTATTCTATGAAGACGCACTTCTCTGATTTGGGTTCGAGCTTATCAGGTTGAAACTTTTTCACATAAGCATCGCAGCCCCAAACTTTAAGAAACAACAACTTTGGTTTCTTGCCAAACCACAGTTCATAAGGCGTCGTCTCAACGGATTTCGATGGTGCCCTATTTAAAGTGAATGCAACTGTCTCTAATGCATAATCCCAAAACGATAGTGGTAAACCGATAAGAGATATCATAGATTGCACTATATCCAATAAAGTACGGTTATGATGTTCGGACACACCATTAAGCTGTGGTGTTCCAGGTGGCATGAGTTTGTGAAACTATTCCACATTGTTTTAATTGAAGACCAAACTCGTAACTCAAATATTCTCCTCCATGATCAGATCGTAGAAACTTTATTTTCTTGTTACGATGATTCTTCACTTCACTCTAAAATTCTTTGAACTTTTCAAATGTTTCAGACTTGTGTTTCATTAAGAAGATATACCCATATCTGCTCAAATCATCTATGAGGGTCAGAAAATAACGATACTTTCCACGAGCATCAACACTCATTGGATCTCATACATCAGTATGTATTATTTCCAACAAATCTGTTGCTTGCTCCATTGTTCCGGAGAACGGAGTCTTAGTCATCTTGCCCATGAGGCATGGTTCACAAGCATCAAGTGATTCATAATCAAGTGATTCCAAAAGCCCATCAGCATGGAGTTTCTTCATGCCCTTTACTCCAATATGACCTAAACGGCAGTGCCACAAATAAGTTGCACTATCATTATTAACTTTGCATCTTTTGGCATCAATATTATGATTATGTGTATCACTACGATCAAGATCCAATAAACTATTTTCATTGGGTGTATGACCATCGAAGGTTTTATTCATGTAAATAGAACAACAATTATTCTCTGGCTTTAAATGAATAACCGTATTGCAATAAACATGATCAAATCATATTTATGCTCAACGCAAATGCCAAATAACATTTATTTAGGTTTAACACTAATCCCGAAAGTATAGGGAGTGTGCAATGATGATCATATCAATCTTGGAACCACTTCCAACACACATCATCACTTCACCCTCAACTAGTTTCTGTTTATTCTGTAACTCCTGTTTCGAGTTACTAATCTTAGCAACCGAACAAGTATCAAATACTCAGAAGCTACTATAAACACTAGTAAGGTACACATCAGTAAACTGTATATCAAATATACCCTTGTTCACTTTGCCATCCTTCTTATCCACCAAATATTCAGGGCATTTCCGCCTCCAGTGACCATTTCCTTTGCAGTGTAAGCACTCAGTTTTAGGCTTTGGTTCAGCTTTGGGCTTCTTCGTGGGAGTGACAACTTGCTTGTCATTCTAGTTGAAGTTCCCTTTCTCTACCTTTGCCCTTTTCTTGAAACTAGTGATCTTGTCAACCATCAACACTTGATGCTCTTTCTTGATTTCTACCTTCGTTGATTTCAACATCACGAAGAGCTCGGGAATCGTTTTCGTCATCCCTTGCATACTGTAGTTCATCACAAAGTTCTACTAACTTGGTGATGGTGACTAGAGAACTCTAGCAATCACTATCTTATCTGGAAGATTAACTCCCACTTGATTCAAGCGATTGTAGTACCCAGACAATCTGAGCACATGCTCACTAGTTGAGCGATTCTCTTCCATCTTTTAGCTATAGAACTTGTTGGAGACTTCATATCTCGCAACTCGGGTATTTGCTAGAAATATTAACTTCAATTCCTGGAACATCTCATATGGTCCATGACGTTCAAAACGTCTTTGAAGTCCCGATTCTAAGCTGTTAAGCATGGTGCACTAAACTATCAAGTAGTCATCTTATTGAGCTAGCCAAACGTTCATAACATCTGCATCTGCTCCTGCAATAGGTCTGTCACCTAGCGGTGCATCAAGTACATAATTCTTCTATGCAGCAATGAGGATAAACCTCAGATCATGGATCCAATACGCATAGTTGCTACTAACATCTTTCAACATAATTTTCTCTAGGAACATATCAAAATAAACATATGAAAGCAACAATGCAAGCTATTGATCTGCAACATAATTTGCAAAATACTACCAGGACTAAGTTCATGATAAATTTAAGTTCAACTAATCATATTACTTAAGAACTCCCACTTAGATAGACATCCCTCTAATCCTCTAAGTGATTACATGATCCATATCAACTACACCATGTCCGATCGTCACGTGAGATGGAGTAGTTTCAACGGTGAAAATCAATATGTTGATCATATCTACTATATGATTCACGCTCGACCTTTCGGTCTCCGTGTTCCGAGGCCATATCTGTTATATGCTAGGCTCGTCAAGTTTAACCTGAGTATTCCGCGTGTGCAACTGTTTTGCACCCGTTGTATTTGAACGTAGAGCCTATCACACCCGATCATCACGTGGTGTCTCAGCACGAAGAACTTTCTCAATGGTGCATACTCAGGGAGAACACTTCTTGATAATTTAGTGAGAGATTATCTTAAAATGCTACCGTCAAACAAAACAGAATAAGATGTATAAAAGATAAACATCATATGCAATCAAAATATGTGACATGATATGGCCATGATCATCTTGCGCCTTTGATCTCCATCTCCAAAGTACTGTCATGATCTCTATCGTTACCGGCACGACACCATGATCTTCATCATCTTGATCTATATCAATGTGTCGTCACATGGTCGTCTCGCCAACTATTGCTCTTGCAACTATTGCTATCACATAGCGATAAAGTAAAGCAATTATTTGGCACTTGCATCTTATGCAACAAAGAGACAACCATAGGGCTTCTCCCAGTTGCCGATAACTTCAACAAAACATGATCATCTCATACAAAAACTTATATCTCATCACGTCTTGACCATATCACATCACAACATGCCCCGCAAAAACAAGTTAGACGTCCTCTACTTTGTTGTTGCAAATTTTATGTGGCTGCTACGGGCTGAGCAAGAACCGTTTTTACCTACGCATCAAAACCACAACGATAGTTTGTCAAGTTAATGTTGTTTTAACCTTCACAAGGACCGGGCGTAGCCACACTCGGTTCAACTAAAGTTGGAGAAACAGACACCTGCTAGTCACCTGTGTGCGAAGCACGGCGGTAAAACCAGTCTCGCGTAAGCGTAAGCGTAATGTCGGTCTGGGTTGCTTGATCCAACAATACCGCCGAACCAAAGTATGACATGCTGGTAAGCAGTATGACTTGTATCGCCCACAACTCACTTGTGTTCTACTCGTGCATATGACATCTACACATAAAACCAGGCTCGGATGCCACTGTTGGGGAACGTAGTAATTTCAAAAAAATTCCTACGCACACGCAAGATCATGGTGATGCATAGCAATGAGAGGGGAGAGTGTTGTCTACGTACCCTCGTAGACTGTAAGCGGAAGCGTTAGCACAACGCGGTTGATGTAGTCGTACGTCTTCATGGCCCAACCGATCAAGCACCGAAACTACGACACCTCCGAGCTCTAGCACACGTTCAGCTCGATGACGTCCCTCGAACTCCGATCCAGCCGAGTGTCGAGGGAGAGTTCCGTCAGCACGATGGCGTGGTGACGATCTTGATGTTCTACCATCGCAGGGCTTCGCCTAAGCACCGCTACGATATTATCGAGGTGGACTATGGTGGAGGGGGGCACCGCACACGGCTAATAGATCCAAGGGATCAATTGTTGTTGTGCCTTTGGGGTGCCCCCATGCCCCCGTATATAAAGGAGCAAGGGGGGAGGCGGCCGGCCTAGGGAGGAGGCGTGCCAAGGGGGGAGGGAGTAGGACTCCTCCTTTCCTTGTTGGAGAAGGAAAGAGGAGGAGAGGGAGAAGGAAAAGGGGGCTGCCCCCCTTGTCCAATTCGGGCCAGGGGGGGGGGGCGCATGCCTCCTTCCTTTTGGCCTCTCTCCTCTATTACCGTATGGCCCAATAAGGCCCATATACTCCTCGGCGAATTCCCGTAACTCTCCGGTACTCCGAAAAATACCCGATTCACTCGGAACCTTTCCGAAGTCCGAATATAGTCGTCCAATATATCGATCTTTACATCTCGACCATTTCGAGACTCCTCGTCATGTCCCCGATCTCATCCGGGACTCCGAACTCCTTCGGTACATCAAAACTCATAAACTCATAATATAACTGTCATCGAAACATTAAGCATGCGGACCCTACGGGTTCGAGAACAATGTAGACATGACCGAGACACGTCTCCGGTCAATAACCAATAGAGGAACCTGGATGCTCATATTGGCTCCCACATATTCTATGAAGATCTTTATCGGTCAAACCGCATAACAACATACGTTGTTCCCTTTGTCATCGGTATGTTACTTACCCGAGAATCGATCGTCGGTATCTCAATACCTAGTTCAATCTTGTTACCGGCAAGTCTCTTTACTCGTTCCGTAATACATCATCTCGCAACTAACTCATTAGTTGCAATGCTTGCAAGGCTTAAGTGATGTAGATTACCGAGAGGGCCCAGAGATACCTCTTCGACAATCGGAGTGACAAAACCTAATCTCGAAATACGCCAACCCAACATGTACCTTTGGAGACACCTGTAGTACTCCTTTATAATCAACCAGTTACGTTGTGACGTTTGGTAGCACCCAAAGTGTTCCTCCGGTAAACGGGAGTTGCATAATCTCATAGTTACAGGAACATGTATAAGTCATGAAGAAAGCAATAGCAACATACTAAACGATCAAGTGCTAAGCTAACGGAATGGGTCAAGTCAATCACATCATTCTCCTAATGATGTGATTCTGTTAATCAAATGACAACTCTTTTGTCCATGGCTAGGAAACATAACCATCTTTGATAAACGAGCTAGTCAAGTAGAGGCATACTAGTGACACTATATTTGTCTATGTATTCACACATGTATTATGTTTCCGGTTAATACAATTCTAGCATGAATAATAAACATTTATCATGATATAAGGAAATAAATAATAACTTTATTATTGCCTCCAGGGCATATTTCATTCAATAACATGACCAAAGAAAGCTTATCCCTACAAAATCATATAGTCTGGCTATGCTCCATCTTCATCACACAAAATACTCAAATCATGCACAACCCCGATGACAAGCCCATCAATTGTTTAATACTTTTGATGTTCTCAAACCTTTTCAAGTTTCACGTAATACATGAGGGTGAGCCATGGACATAGCACTATGGTGGAAGAGAATATGGTGGTTGTGAAGAAGACAAAAATAGGGAGATAGTCTCACATCAACTAGGTGTATCAACGGGCTATGGAGATGCCCATCAATAGATATCAATGTGAGTGAATAGGGACTGCCTTGCAACGAATGCACTAGAGCTATAAGTGTATGAAAGCTCAAAAAGAAACTAAGTGGGTGTGCATCCAACTTGCTTGCTCATGAAGACCTATGGCATTTGAGGAAGCCCATCATTGGAATATACATGCCAAGTTTGATAATGAAAAATTCCCACTAGTATATGAAAGTGACAAAATAAGAGACTCTCTATCATGAAGATCATGGTGCTACTTTGAAGCACACGTGTGGTAAAAGGATAGTAACATTGCCCGTTCTCTCTTTTTCTCTCATTTTTTTGTTTGGGCCTTTTTCTTTTTTATGGCCTTGTTTTTTTATTTCCTCACATGGGACAATGCTCTAATAATGATGATCATCACACTTCTATTTACTTACAACTCGAAAAATTACAACTCAATGCTTAGAAAAAAATATGACTCTATGTGAATGCCTCTGGCGGTGTACCGGGATGTGCAATGAATCAAGAGTGGCATGTATGAAAGAATTATGAAAGATGACTTTGCCACAAATACTATGTCAACTACATGATCATGCAAAGCAATATGATAATGATGAAGCGTGTCATAAAAAACAGAACGGTGGAAAGTTGCATGACAATATTATCTCAGAATGGCTATGAAAATGCCATAATAGGTAGGTATGGTGGATGTTTTGAGGAAGGTATATGGTGGGTGTATGGTACCGGCGAAAGTTGCGCGGCACAAGAGAGGCTAGAAATGATGGAAGGGTGATGGTGCGTATAATCCATGGACTCAACATTAGTCATAAAGAACTCATATACTCATTGCAAAAATCTATTAGTCCTAGAAATGAGGTACTACACGCATGCTCCTAGGGGGATAGATTGGTAGGAAAAGACCACCGCTCGTCCCTGACCGCCACTCATAAGGAAGACAATCAATAAATACATCGTGCTCCAACTTTGTTACATAATGGTTCACCATACGTCCATGCTATAGGACTCACAAAACCCAACACAAGTATTTCTCAAATTCAAAATTACTCCACTAGCATGACTCTAATATCACCATCTTCATATCTCAAAACGATCATAAAGAATCAAATTTCTCATAGTATTCAATGCACTTCATATGAAAGTTTTTATTATATCCCTCTTGGATGCCTATCATATTAAGACTAAATTTATAACCAAAGCAAATTACCATGTTGTTCTAGACGAATATCAAAATAATATAAGTGAAGCACGAGAGTTCATAAATTTCTATAAAATAAGGCCACCGTCGTGCTCTAAAAAGATATAAGTGAAGCACTAGAGCAATATTTCCTAGCTCAAAAGATATAAGTGAAGCACATAGAGTATTATAATAAATCACGATTCATGCGTGTCTCTCTCAAAATGTGTGTACAACAAGGATGATTGTGACAAACTAAAAAGCAAAGACTCAAATCATTCAAGACGCTCCAACAAAAACACATATCATGTGATGAATAAAAATATAGCCTCAAGTAAAGTTACCGATAGACGAAGACGAAAGAGGGGATGCCTTCCGGGGCATCCCCAAGCTTAGGCTTTTTGTTGTCCTTGAATATTACCTTGGGGTGCCTTGGGCATCCCCAAGATTAGGCTCTTGTCACTCCTTATTCCAAAGTCCATCAAATCCTTACCCAAAACTTGAAAACTTTACAACACAAAACTCAACAGAAAATCTCGTGAGCTCCGTTAGTATAAAAAAATAAATCTCCACTTTAAGGTACTGTTACAAACTCATTCTTTATTTATATTTGTGTAATATCTACCATATTCTAACTTTTCCATGGTTCATACCCCCCATACTACCCATAAATTCATCAAAATAAGCAAACAACACATAGAAAACAGAATCTGTCAAAAACAGAACAGTATGTAGTAATCTATAACTCTCGAATACTTCTGTAACTCCAAAAATTCTGAAAAATTAGGAAGACCAGGGAAATTTGTGCACCAATCCAGATAAAAAAGAATCGGATCAAAAACATGTTTCAATAAATTTCTAGAAATTATTTACTGGGTGCAAAAGTTTCTGTTTTTCAGCAGGATCAACACAACTATCACCATAAGCTATCCTAAAGGTTTAACTTGGCACAAACACTAATTAAAACATAAAACCACATCTTACCAGAGGCTAGATGAATTATTTATTACTAAACAGAAACAAAAAGAAAGGAACAAAAATAAAATTGGGTTGCCTCCCAACAAGCGCTATTGTTTAACGCCCTTAGTTAGGCATAAAACATGAAGAGATAAATACACTCACGGTCACTGTAGTTAAAGCAAAAGCACGATACAGTCACCGAACTTCAGAATACGCTCGTTATGGTCATCATATACGCGAAGCGGTGATTATACGATCACTGACTTGTCGTATAACATCGTATGGCACTTCGTTGACCGGTCAAACAATTGCAAATATTGCAATGGGCCTGTTTGTCAGTGGGCCAAGAAATTAAATTACAGAAGCAAAAACAGTGCGCGACAACGAGGGGAATTGAAACTAAGCCCTCTCGAGTTATGCGCACAAGATGAACCGCTGGACTAGCTGAACCGACTTGTCCATTTTGTAGGTGCTCTATTTTATAAAGTAAAATCCACCCAATGCACACAAGCAATTCTCAGAAGTAAAACATGCACATGTTCCGGACGGAGGTATATTTAAAAAATTATTTTCGTCTTATCAAATTATGTAACTGTGCCAAAACAATGAAATCTTTTTTCATGCAACTTTAACAAGTGTTTGCATCTTTTTTTTAGAAAAGCTCATGCTTTTTTTAAACTGTTTGCATATTTTGTATAAAACTTAATGTAATTTTATATTTAAAATTCATCAAATATTAATTAAGAGTACAGGAATTTTTCTGGAAATAGACGGGCATTCCTGTAAGGGTGACACTACTTTACATTACATGAGTATTTTAAAAATGCGTGCATAATTTCTAAAATCATACGAACATTTTAAAATTAAAGAAACACCATAGACTACATAAATATTTTTTAAACACCATAGCCTGCTGCATGCACGCACACCGCACCGGCCACTACCAGATGACCCGGCCATCTCTCTTACCTCTTCTCAGAAACGAAAGTAGTCCTTCTCTGGCCATGCATGCGAGCCTCCTGCTACGTTTCTACAGCCACTGACATCCTGGACCTATACGCTGGATGTGAACATGAGCTCAGACTCATGCGTGATGACAACCTCGTGGTTTATTTTCTGACACCTAGCTCTTGAATTGAGAGATTATAAAGGCTAGGCCGAGGCTTTGGTTTGTGCGCGGGAACTAGTAGCAGAGTAGGAGGCAGATTTAGATTATAGCGGAGGCGGATGCATTTTTAATACAAAGTTACACTAAGTTTTATAAAAAAAGATGCAAACACTTTTGAAAAAATGCATGAACTTTTTTAAGCAAAAGATGCAAACACTTGTTAAAAGTTGCATGAAAAAATATATCACTTTTTTGGGCACGGTTACATAAATTTGATACAATAAATGTAATTTTCAAAATATATATGTGCGCACCGTGTGTGCGCGCGCACCAGGCCCGGCCCTGAGGGGGGGCGAACGGGGCGGCCGCCCCGGGCCCCCAGGTGCCAAGGGGCCCCCAATTCTTCTCTGATTTCCTGCCCAGAACGCCGAGGTGCACCTGCAATCTTTTCCCTGATTTCCTGCCTTCCTTTCTTCGTGCTTCTAGTATACGATTGATGGTCCTTCCAATTAATTAATAGAGCAGTTATTGGATGCGGTTAATTAGGCACGGTTATGGAAACAATCCGCTCTTAGTTTCCTTACTTAATCTTTCTGTGAATAACACCTTCCTTAATTCAGAAGCCGAAAGTTGTGCGCCCAATTTTTTGTGAGAAAAACAAGACTGGTGGGAAGCGACAATGATACGAACGGCGAGAATAGATCAAGATCGCGAAGCTTGATATCCATCTACTACTATGCATGCATGGTGCCGCCTCGGCTCGGAGCAGTTAAGTTTCATCCGTAACTTGTCCATAAGTGTAGCATTTTTGCAGTCGCTGCCTCGGACGAGACCACACTGACTCGGTGGGAGGCTAGATCAATACTGTTAGGATACGATGACAGTTACAAAAAAGAAGGTATGTCTCTAATCTCTATTTTTATAGGTAGTCTGTATGTATGGCCTAGGAAATTTTATCATGATAGTTGATTAGAAGTATGAATGATCATCTGACATGCCCTCTGCGTTGTTGCAATTGGAAACTAACAATTGATTTATCAGTATTGTTAACGGATAGATATCATTGGGTTTATTATTATTTTATATGGAGGATTAAACTAATCCATATAGGGGCTATACATAATACAATCTGACATCTAAATGGATGATAACGTGAGTGATCATTGGCATTTAAATTATTCATTATTCTAGACGAGGTGCCAGTTTTTTCTACAGCTGATTAGGATGAAAGAAATTATAGGATAAACATAACAATAAAGCTACCAGATATATTGCTAACGAAGAGACTTAAACATGAACATATTGTATAAATAGTAAAAAAGAAAGAGAAACATACTGTATTTTTTTTGACTAGCGATTCAAAATATTTTTGGAAATACATACTTTTGTTTATATTAAGGGCCCCTAGGTTTAGTTTTGCCTCGGGCCCCCAAAATGTCAGGACCGGCCCTGGCGCGCACGCGCGCTTCATTTTCAATGAGCAAGCCCGTGCATTGCGTGAACATCTCTATATAAAAGACCTAGCGCCTACTTCCTGTATATGTGCTACGTTGGCTCTAATGTGCTTCGTTTGACTCCCCTCGCTGCACTGTGTACGTTTCTTGTTTTTATTTCTTCCGCCTACTGACAGATGGGCCCACTACAATACTGAGGCTGCTATTTTTTTTTGCTATTTGACCAGTCAATTGAATGTCGTGTAGATCATTTGACCGTCAACAGATTGCTATACGGGGCTCTACGGTGTGACAGTGACCGTATAATGATCACTTTGCGTATATAGTTACTGTAACGAGCGTATTTTAAAGTTTAGTGACCGTATTGTGCTTTTGACTCAACTTCAATGACCCTTAGCGTATTTATCTCAAACATGAATAGATCTAGGTATCCTTGGTCTTTATTCTTTTGAGGGAATTATGTTCAAATATGGGAGGTTCTTTATGTTTCCCATCAAATTCAGAAATTTTCAAATCTAAGACATCCAACCGTTTATTGCAAAGGGTAATCAACATATTCATGCGGTGGATATTTCCACTGACATTTTTGAGAGGTTCAAGAGATTTTTGCAAGGTTTTTGTCAATTTACACAGTTTCTCAAAAACTTGAGGTCCCTCATGGGCGTGAGATAAACCCGTTTGTGGAGGCGATATTCCAACTATTCATTCTATTATTTTATTAGCAATATTAGGATCAATTTCGATAAAAAATCCTTTAGCAGCAAAATCCAAAAGTTGCCTATGAGGCATGGTCAACCCAACATAAAAACTTTGGAGTAGAATTTTAAAGTTTCCTTTCATGGTGCAATTACGATAAGACTTTCATCCTATACCAAGCATCTTTTAAATTTTCTCCTTGTTTTTGTTTGAAGCAAAGAACTTCAAAGTCGGGAGAAAAAGGAGGGGTAAAATAGCTAGACATGGAGAAAAGATAAGGTAGAGGAAAGCGAGAGAAAGAGGGGCGAAGAAAAGACAAAAAAAATTTGAAAATCGTTTTAAAGGTGGGGGAGAGGAAAACGAGAGGCGAATGGCGAATAGTGTAATGCAAGAGAGGAGAGTCTATGATGGGTACTTGGTATAGCTTGACTTGGCGTAGATTGCCCCGGCAACGGCGCGAGAAATTCTTCCTCCTACCTATTGAGCTTGCGTTGGTTTTTCCCTTGAAGACGAAAGGATGATGCAACAAAGTAGAGTAAGTATTTCCCTCACTTTGAGAACCAAGGTATCAATCTAGTAGGAGACAACACACAAGTCACTGAATACCTGCACAAACAATCAACAACTTGCACCCAACGCGATAAAGGGGTTGTCAATCCCTTCACGGTTACTTGCAAAAGTGAGATCTGATAGAGATAGATAAATGGTAAAGTAAATCTTTTTGGTATTTTTGGTTTATAGATCAGAAAGTAAAAGATTGCAAGATAGTAGTTCGGAAACTAGTATGATGGAAAAGAGAACTTGTATGATGGAATAGAGACCCAGGGGGCATAGGTTTCACTAGCAAATAATACGGTGGTGAACAAATTACCGCCGAGCAATTGATAGAAGAGCGCATAGTTATGACGATATCTAAGGCAATGATCATGAACGTAGGCATCACGTCCGCGTCAAGTAGACCGAAACGATTCTGCATCTACTACTATTACTCCACACATTGACCGACTCCTGCCTGCATCTAGAGTATTAAGTTCATAAAGAAGAGAGTAACGTATTAAGTAAGATGACATGGTGTAGAGTAATTAACTCAAGCAATATGATGAAAACCCCATCTTTTTATCCTTGATGGCAATAATACAATACGTGCCTTGCTGCCCCTACTGTCACTGGGAAAGGATACCGCAAAATTGAACGCGAAGCTAAGCACTTCTCCCATTGCAAGAAAAACCAATCTAGTAGGCCAAACTAAACCAATAATCGAACAGACTTGCAAAGATATCAAATCATGCATATAAGAATTCAGAGAAGACTCAAATAATATTCATAGATAATCTGATCATAAATCCAGAATTCATCGGATCTCGGAAAACACACCGCAAAAGAATATTACATCGAATAGATCTCCAAGAACATCGAGGAGAACATGGTATTGAGAATCAAAGGGAGAGAAGAAGCCACCTAGCTACTAGCTATGGACCCGTAGGTCTGTGGTAAACTACTCACGCTTCATCAGAACTACAATGGTGTTGATGTAGAAGCCCTCCGTGATCGAATCCCCGTCCGTGAGGACGCCAGAAAAGGCCCCTAGATGGGATCTCATGGGTACAGACGGTTGCGGTGGTGGAAAAGTGTTTTCGTGGCTCCCCCTGATGGTTTTGGGGTATAAGAGTATATATGGGCGAAAGAATTAGGTCGGGAGAGCGTTGAGGGGCCGACGAGGTAGGGGGCGTGCCCTACCCCTTGGGCACGCCCTCCACCCTCGTGGCCACCTTTTTGTGTCTCCGACTTCATCTCCAAGTCTCCTTGTTTGCTTCTGGTCCAAGAAAGATCATCGCGAAAGTTTTATTCCATTTGGACTCCATTTGGAATTCCTTTTCTGCGAAACTCTAAAACAGGCAAAAAGCAGAAACTGGCACTGGGCTCTAGGTTAATAGGTTAGTCTCAAAAGTAATATAAAATAGCATATTAATGCATATAAAACATCCAAAACAGATAATATAATAGCATGAAACAATAAAAAATTATAGATATGTTGGAGATGTATCAGCTTTCTAGTTCATTGTCCTCGCCGCACAGGGCGTAGACCAGATCCTGTTCACAGACGACAATGTCTTTGGCCTTGGCGTTGAGCTTTGCCTAATGCTCCGTCAATCTACCATCGTGAGCTATTGCCCTTTATGCATCAGCAACCATTTTCTCCTCCTGGTCCCTAAGTTCATGAGACCGGGTGTTGTACCAAGCTTGCAACTCTTCTACCTTGTCCTTTAGTTGCCGGGTGGCTACATCCTGGGCCTTGTGCTCCTCTTGGAGTACTTGCCACCTCTGGCCATACCTCTCTTGCGCCTCTTTGAGCCCGACATCTACCGTCTCCAAAAAGGCCAAGTCCTTGGATCAGTCTACGGAATCATCAGCTTCTTTGGCCTTCTGGGTTAAGGGGGGCAGGATATGGATAATCTCCTCATCAAATTTGCCCTGGCAAGAACTGACGAACCATGGGCTGCCGGGGTAGGATGAGCTACAATCATCGCCAAGCCGCTTGCAAGAAAAGTCACTCTCAAGTGTGATGCGTCACTCTAGAGGGGCACTTTTTCCTCAACTTCCATGATGGGGTCAGTCACGCTGACGGGGATTTTCTCTTCTCCCTCTGGAGTTTCATGGATATCCTTAGAGGCCTCGGCATGACCTTCATTAATGGCAATCTTGAGGGCTTCTGCAGCGGCGTCCTTCCCTATGTCAGCCACTTCCTCTAAAAGCTCTTTCTCTTCGAGAATGGGGGCTGCGAGGGAATGGAGACGAGGATGATATGAGAATCAGAAACTCAAAATAAGAATCGAGAAAGCAAAAGTTCTTGATGAAGGCTCAAAGGTGAATGAGTTACCTGCTGATGGTTGGTGAGAAGAAACCTCTCCTTCCCCAACAGCATTTGTTGCCGGCAGAGGACTGGCATTCGCCTCCTCCATGGGGGTGGCCTCGGTACTGACAAAACTAACGGAGGGAGCCCTTGCCGGGGAGCCTCCCCTTCGGGTGTCGCTCATGGGGGGAGCTGGAGTGGCCGCCATTTCCTTCCAGGTCTCTCCTTGATGACCCTTGCCAGCCCCCTTGGCGGGCGATAGGAGGGAAGCCTCAACATGCCCATCGGCAAACAGGGTCTATCCCATGCCTTCACACATTGGACTGGACTGGGGGCTGGGCGCGGAGTCGTCCATGGCATCTTTTGCTGGTTCAACACTAGACGTCGAGCCCAGCTCCACTGTTGGTCAGGCCCGTGTGGCCCACTGCACCAAAGTCTCTTCATCCCTGTCAAGACCAACAACGCAAGATCAGTTGAAGATCAAATAAAAGCAGTTGGAATTATGAAACAATAAGGTTTCCCCTTGCTCCGAGTCGTCGAGCATGGCGTCCATTTCATACACAAGAGGCGGGGTAATTCCCTAGCCCTGTTGAGTGGTGGTGGGGTCCTGCTCGCTACCTGTATCGGGCTTGATGATGGAGAAGGGTCAAAACCCTTCGTGATGTGCTACTGAGAAGGCAGTGACGGATCTTGGGCGAGACGAGCCAAATGACGGCGGGTGGTATCCTCCTTAGTTCTCTTGGTGGTCGTCTTCTTCACATTGGGGCCAACCCATGACGAAGATGCGACCACCGACCCTCGACTACCCCTCTTGTGAAGCCGTCGCCTCTGCTTTGGGGACTGAGGTCCCACCTCAATTCCTTCCTCCTCTTCAGGCGCCATGACTACCTCGGCCCCGGTGGCCTCTACCCCGATAGTCTCTGCCTCGACAACCTCTGTCCAGACAACCGCAACCTCTAATGTCTCGAGCTCGGCAATCTCATCATCAACATGCTCCTCATCTGAGGAATCCTCCTCATCATCACCACCGGCTCCCCTGAGAGCCTTGATCCTCTAGGCTTCTGCAATTCTGCTGAGTATATACTCTTGCTCTTCCTCAGTAGTAACCCTGGTGAAGTCCGTCTCTTTCCTGGTGGCCCTCTCCTCTAAGCTAGGGCCCCAATTCATCTCGTCCTCCAAGATGGGCAGCGACCAGTCATCCTTGACCCCATTTGTATCGCATTCTGGCATCCACTTGAGGATCTGGTCTCTGGCAGAGTTGATGTGCAGAGGGATGATCCTTGCCGGCAATTGGAAGGTGCCGACCTTGTGGAACAGTTGTTCACAAAACCAGGCATGGCTCATGATCGTCAGATTGTTGGCAACTCCAGGGCAAAGCCGCATCTAATCTGTGGCGTTCTTGTACTCCTAGGCGAAGCGATCCCTTCTCTGTAGCAGTGCAATGCGGCGCCGGAGGAAATCGGCTCCCACATGCTCAATGGTGAGCCCGGCAGCCTTGAGGCGGGTAATCCTGTTTAGCGCAGGGTGAAGACTCTCATCTGTGGCACCCGCCTTGCTCCAGTCCTTTCCGCGCACTACGCATTCCGTCTGAGGCAAGCAAAAATCATGGCCTCTGGGTCCTTGATCCAGCACCAATCGCCCCTCTATTCCTCCCACTTCCCATGCAATTTCCCTCC
Organism: Triticum aestivum; assembly: GCF_018294505.1. NCBI lineage: Eukaryota > Viridiplantae > Streptophyta > Magnoliopsida > Poales > Poaceae > Triticum > Triticum aestivum. The sequence continues at coordinate 274,866,292 of NC_057807.1, forward strand.
AAGGTAATCCCAATCTTCTCTTCTCCCCCGCGGATCCATGAGATATTATGCGAAAGAGATTTGTCCTCAATCGGGGGATGTAGAAGTGGCGGACCAAATCCATGTTGGGGGCGACTCCAACGAAGTTCTCGCAGAAATGGGCGAATACCGCCATGCTTGTCATCGCATTGGGCGTGAAGTCCAGCAAATGGAAACTGAAAGCATCCATCATCGCAGGGTGGAGAAAGCCTGCAGTAAAAATATGCGTAGAAAAAGGGGTAGGAATCTGAAGGAATCTTGGATCCTTCAGGAAGAACGATTGGTTCTCCATGGCCTTTTGTCTCACCCCCACATATAGGTGTACCTTTTGATCAAGCCATTGCCATCCAGGTCCGGCGGGGAGAAAACTACATTCTCTTGTCGACGCAAGTCCAGAGCTTCCGCCTCCTTCTTCCTCTCATCTGCCCTCGGGTCTTCCGGTTGGGCCGCCTGCTTTCCTTTCACGGTGCTTTTCTTGCGCTCCATTCCTTCGGGCGGTGGGAATGGAGAGATCTGGTGTGATGGAGGGAGGAGTGGTGCCAGTGGAGGCAATTTTCTTTCTTGTCGCGAGGAAGAAGATGAAGCGGGAGGGGCGAAAGATGTGAATGAGTAGATCTCCTTCGCGTCTCTCCTGTTTTATTGGGACCACACAAAGGGGCTGGCTCTCCATTGTCCCCTTGCAAAACCGCCTTTTAAAGGCGCACTACTCCAGTAAGCGCCGCAATACCACGATTCCATGACCCGCAGTAACTGCGTGGGATGGACATGTGATTGAAAGGACATTGAAATCATTAACGCGTGGGCAGGGGATTTCTGTCACATGTCTGTGCACTATTTGGGCCTAACCCAATGGCGCATGTGGCGCATATGGTTCAGGCCCAGGGGATACTGTCGGAGTACACAAACATGGGGTATTTGTTTCCTCCTGACTGATGCACAGACTTGCAAAGACTCCCAGGGAAGCCGCCCTTGCCGGGCATGACAAAACTCAAGAAGACTAAGTTAACAAGATATCACCACAAGGAAGCTTCCCTTGCCGGGCACGAGAGCCTGGCCGGGTCGAGGTAGCGCCTAAAGGATAAGACCAGATCGCACCGGCAAGGTTTCCAGGGCCGCCAAGACCAGAACCCGCCAGGCTCCTTGCCGACAGGTTTTCACCAAGACACCACCGCTCCACCTCATCGCAGCCAAGTCATTAATCAGTGCGGTGTCAAGCTATCAAGCGACCGGGAGGATCCTATCAAGCACATGGTAGCATGGTGAGGAAGATATTAGCTTTATTGACACCCGTCCAGGGGACGTGTCACGCTAATAAGAAGAGGCAGATAAGCGACACGGCAGGCTTGTCGGGCTGCAACACCAGCTTGACACCTAGCAGTGCATTTAATGCACTTTGTCCTAACTGCCAGAGTTAGGTATGATAGCACTGTTAGCTATCTAATCACCTTGAAATAACTGTGTGGCCACTGTGGCCACCCCTTAACCTATAAAAGGAGGACCGAGGCAACCTAGCAAGGGGTTCAGACATTTGATCCCTCAACACTTGTATGCACGCACTGCTTTCCCTGAGGCAACCTTGCCAGGCTAGAGCATGCCATGCCTTCGTGTTCCTCCAGATTAATCCACCAAAGCAGGAGTAGGGTCTTACACTGCAAAGCGACCCGAACCTGGGTAAAAGAGAGTTGCCATCGTTGTGCTGTCCCCTTCTATTTCTGCTCTTTGTGCAATGTGACCGTCCCCTCACCGAACCACAAAGGGGCACCCCTGCCCATAGATGATTGTGCTTCCACGCCGACACATGTCATCTTGCTTAAGGTGTTACTCCGTTCTTTATGAACTTAATACTCTAGATGCATGTTGGATAGCGGTCGATGTTTGGAGTAATAGTAGTAGATGCAGGCAGGAGTTGGTTTACTTGTCTCGGACGTGATGCCTATATACATGATCATTGCCTTGGATATCGTCATAACTATGCACTTTTCTATCAATTGCCAACAGTAATTTGTTTATCCACCATATGCTATGTTGAAGAGAGAAGCCTCCAGTGAAAACTATGCCCCATGGTCTATCTTTATCATATATTAAAATCCAAAAATACTTTGCTGTAATTTATTTACCTTTATTTTATTTTGTGTTTTTGTTTATGTATCTACCATTATCAAACTTGATCCTTGCAATTAACCACCAAGGGACTGACAACCCCTTGTTTCTGTTGGGTGCAAGTATTTATTCTCTTGTGTGTAAGTGTTTTTCACGAGGTATTGTGTGGTTCTCCTACTGGATTGATAACTTTGGTTCCTAACTGAGGGAAATACTTATCTCTACTATACTGCATCATCCTCTCCTCTTGGGAAATCCCAACGCAGCTCACAAGTAGCAGTACACACAATTACACTACAAAAAAATACACTTCTGTGATGATACGTGTTTGTCACAGTAGGTCGCGTTTTCTGTCATGCATGTACATCCATGACGATTTTATGACAGAATCAAGATAGTCATACCTGTGCTGTCGTAGAAGTGTTCCATGACATTACCAAAATTATCATCATGGAAGTGTCCACTTCCATGACGATAAATCGCGCGTCACTGAAGTGCTTTCGTCAAGGGTGACCGACACGTGGCATCCACCGTAACGGAACGCCGTTAAGCTATCGGGTCGGGTTTTGGATCCGATAACCCGTTAACAGCCCCGACAAATGGGAAATTTCCACGTGTAAAATTCTTATTGGCCGGACGAAACACGTGTCAGCTCGTCAGTGTGTCAGATAGGCCCCTATGATATGTCGACACGTGCGACGACCCACCACTGGCCCATTTAGCTTACAAAGCCGGCCCATTTGACTTGGTCAAAAATTAACGGGCTGGCCCATGAAAAGCCTGTTAACGGTCTCTTCACAAATAGCCCATTTTACGTCCCGTTAGGCACTAAAGGAAATCGGCCCAACAACGTCATGTGGGCCGTCGAATATAACACCAGCCCATTTCACTTTCGGCCCATGTATGGCCCACGACGTCTTTCAGCCCATATGAGGCCTTCGTATCTTTCAGCCCTTTACAGGCCCACGGTGACTCTAGCCCATAATGAACAGTAATTTTCTTTGTACCTGTTAACGGCCCGTGATTTACATGGGCCGTTTCCAGCCCGTGTTAGCTTTCGACCTATTGACGGACCATACGTTCTTGGGCTCCTTTTCGGCCCTCGATTACTTCCGGCCCGTTACTGGCCTTCTCCCCTAATGGGCCAAATTGGGCCCATGGCAAGAGTTGGCCCGTTACTGGCATGTTCCACAAATGGGCCAAATTCGGCCCATGGCAAGAGTCGGCCCGTTACTGGCCTGTTACCCTAATGGGCCAAATTCGGCCCATGGCAAGAGTCGGCCCGTTTCTAGCCAGCCCGTCCTATATTCTGGCCCATTAACGACCCATTATGCATGTGACAGAATTAAGCTTTTGCAGTCCTACGGCCTGTTAACGGCCCGTTACCGTGTTGGGCCGATACCAGTTATGCCCGATTACGGCCCATGTAGACCCATTTATCCGACGGCCCGAGGCCCACCGATTACAGGCCCATTTATCGACAGCCCGAGGCCCACGATTACAGGCCCATTTATCGACGGCCCGTAGGAGACCCATGGATCCTACGGCCCGTATATGGCCCATGGGTAGTTGCGGCCACTAGCAAACCAGGGAAAAAGAAGACTAGGAAATAAATAAGGCCGAAACTAACGCTAGGCTATTAAGGCGATTGCATAGATTACATCCACTCGGCATCAAAGATCGCTACCAGTGCAAATATAGGGAACATCCTACACTATACAAAAATGGCTTGTTGTTTTCTTCAGCCGGTGGCTGCACGTTAAGAATAAATTTTGTATCGCACCAAAACAAATTACAACTATATAACAAAAGGAAGGTTGGCATAAAACTTAATAGTCTAGCAGATAAATGTACCACCAGAAGTTCAGAAGCTCGGTTCATTTGACCTGACTGTTACGTTTTCATGTTGTATTGTCCGATGGAGCACCATAACCCTCGCCTTCATTTCCCCTAGGCTCCTAAACAACATAGCAAATGTCTGATAGTCTGGTTTCAAAACCATGCATATCTTGACGACATTGAGGAATGGTTCTCCTTGTTTCACAAAGGGACTCTGTTAGGGAATGGACTTGTGTCTGGAGCGCAGATACAACATTGCTTTGAGCTTGCATATCTTGATCATGAGGCAGTTTGGAAGATATTGCCTTAACAACCAACCCAGTATTACGTAGGAACGTTCTTTTGGCACTGTTAGTGGACAGGTACTGACCCACTGCAGCAAGAGCTGACATTGCGGTTATAGTTGCCTCACCACCTTCAGAAGGTGGCGGTTCCACCATTTTTTCCATAGCTTGCTGAAAAGTTGAGGTTTTACATTAGTAGTACGAGAACAGAAGATATTAAGGAGGCAGCAAAACCAAACAAAATAGCTTTGGTCTATATACATAACTTATTCTGGTGAACCCATGTAAAATATTAGTTGTATTTTATTGCAAAGTACATAATAAAACCAGGTTCCAAACATATGACCATGTACCATCGCTAATGTATTGTCTATTTCTTCACATTGTATTGAGGGCTAAGGATAAAGAGACGAAGTTTATAATACGGTAAGCATAGTATGACATCATTCATATCACAAAACAACTGAGAACAGACAAACAGGCAATTGTAACATTGTGTAGGCAAGTCCAGCACGGAACTAGATTATGGGTCAAGATCAAAGGAACATCACTCCTCCCTTTTAAACCTTGTAAGGTGCAATGATACGCTAAGACAATTGTGTATAAAATTGAAAAGAGTTATAGACATTGGCTGTAAACCATGCAGTTCAAGGCACGAGTCAGAGTAAGTAGTAGTTCAAAGGCATGAGGATTAAGGACTTACAACAGCGGCTTTGACTGGTGTAGTCATGCCCTTCTTCTTGCTGGTGTGACAGTCCTTGAAGATTTCCACAACATTTGGTTCAGGTACTTTTTGGTCCTTGCAGGCTTTCCTCTGCATTTCAAACAAGTCAATATAGATCTGATAATATGGTACAGCAAAAAGAGTGAAACAACAGCTAATTACAAGAGCCTCGCAGTGTGCAATATAGCTACGAGATCCTGTCGTCTGTTGGAATTTCACTTTCGTACGGTTGGCCTTGTTCTTTGAACAGTTCACCTACAAGAAGATAGTTTTGTGTGGCACATGCGTCAATAGGATTTCAACATGTGATCTGATCACATATATATAATGTACCTGATACTTCGGATCAGACCAGTGTTTAACAAGGCCCATCCAGTCTTCATCCGATATATTTTCCACTGGAGATGTTTGGGAAAGTTCACTGTTAGCCTTGCCTTCAAAGTGAGTTTTCCTCAAGTTATACCGATACTGTCACAGAGCAGACTTGAAAACATGGGTGCAAGCTTGTCTGGTTGCATCATCTTGGCTATCCAACTTGAACCTCATCTGTTGAAAATTATGGGAGTCTCATTATCAGCAACCAAAAAAGTATGGGACAGAGCAAGACGATATTACTAGTTTCCATACATAACCATACTTACAGATAAATGGTCGAGGAAGGTGTTGAACTGGGTTTCGTCTTTGTCATTCCTGTATTGAATCCATGTTGGGAGGATACGTACATGACACCTAACGGCAACCGCTGCCTCTAATACTAACTTGGCTGACTCTGTAGCATCACGTGGCCTTTTTAAACCTGCCTCAAAACGGATCTCCATTCTTCCTCCTCTAGATTTAGTTAACCTACCGAGCATTATCCCTGATGTTTGTTTCCTCTTGCGCCTAGGTGCTAGTCCAACAACGAACATAGGAAGTGTTAGTGTACATCAAACTATGAGACTACATATAAAGAAGCATGCAATTGTAACTTGACTCCAGTAACTACCTTCTTGCTGTTGAAGCTCACAAGGTTCATCTGATATTGCGAACTCGTCTTGTGTCAAGAGTGCTTGGGAAGTAGTGTCAGGTGGCAAGGGAGCTTGGGAACGTGCTGCTATCTCAGTTGACGCACGAGTATGTCGTGCAGCTGGTAGTACTATGGTTGGTGTTGCAAGAACTAGGGCTGTCTCTGCTTGTTTGGTGGCAGCTATTTGTTTCTGTTTGGCTTTTTTGCAGCTCGTGTAGCATGGGATGTCGTGTTTGTAGAATTTTCCGCTGGACTTTCACCTTCTATTGCACCATTAGTACCAGCAGAATCTGCAGGATTCATCCGCTTCTCATTCCCTGCCATTCTGTGTTTCTTCCTCTTTCTCTGTGCCATGTTAAGTCAAGCCGACAAGAAAAAATGAATAACAATTTAGTTCTTCAGAACAAATTGATGCGTGATGCAGACGAACTGAACTTTGATGTTAGACAACCACATGATAGGAGGATGTAATATGTATGAAAAATAGGACGGAAGAGATAACCAGAACTATGATGTGTAAACTAAGAAGAAGACATTTCACCAAATTAGAAGCAATGCAATGGAAGGTAGACACCATATGAAAGATGCTACAAATATCGCTCTGCCAAGTTAACAGTGTCTCAGCATAAATGGCGTTTAAACAAATGTGAAGCAGTACAAGAAATAAATCATATGCAAGATGCAAACAATATCACACTACCATGTTAGAGGTCTCTCGTCATTAGTGCCATTGCATATTCACAGAATTGCATATTCACAACTTATGATGTGTAAACTAAGGAGAAGGCATTTCAACAAATTAGAAGCAATGAAAGCTAGACACCATATGAAAGATGCAACGAATATTACTCTACCAAGTTAAAACTGTCTCGTCATAAGTGCCATTTCAACAAATTAGTAGTACAAGCTAGAAAAGAATGTGAGGTGTAAGCTATATCACACTCCGAAGTCAAACGTGTCTCATGATAAGTGATTGTTGCATGTTACACAACAGTAGTAATTTGATGTAAGAACATGGTGTGATAGACAGATATTGTATGTTCCAGAAACAGGAGCACGTGTCTTATTCAAGTATAATGTGTAAAGTAAGCTGATGGAATTCAACAAAATTAGAAGAAATACAAGCTAGACATCACACATAACATGCAACCACATATAACAGTGCCAAGTTAGAGGGAGCACCAGTGATGCTGCACTAGGGGAGACGTGCTCATCATAAACACAGCTTTGTTGAGTGTCTATGCATGTGTTGTCTTGGAAATCATCTTGGGGGTGTGGAGGAGTAGAAACTGTAGAGGCCCTCCATTTGGAAGGAGCACCTTTATCCGCTGCCTTGCTAACTTCCTTCCGCTTTATTGATTTTGAATTGTCAAGTAAAATCGACAAGAAAAAGCAATAAAATTCTCTCTTCAGAACTCATTCACGCATGATATTGAAAATCACTACTTTGATGTAAGGCAAACACATGATACCAGGATGGAATATGTACGAAAAACATGACGGCATGGCATGTTCACAACTGTTTGTGTAAACTAAGCAGAAACCATTCCAGCAAATAAGAAGCAATGCAAGCTAGACACCACATGAAAGATGCAACCAATATGACTCTGCCAAGTTAAAAGCGTCCCATCATAAATGGAATTTCAAAAAAATTAGAAGCAGCGCATGCTATAAATCATATGAAAGATGCAACTAATATTGCACTGCATATACTAAAGGTGTCTCGTCATATTGATTGATGCGAGATACAAAAAAAACAATAGTTTTATGTAAGGACATGCTTAATAGACAGATGTACTATGTACTAAATACAGGAAGGCATGTCACATTAACAGGTATAATGTCACATTTACAGGAGTATAAGCTAAGCAGACTAGCACATGCAGTTTAACCAGATTGGAAGAATTACAATCTAGACACCATATGCAACATGCAACCACATATCACGCTGCCAAGTTAGAGCAAGCACCTGCGATGCTAGTGTAGGGGAAATGCTGCAATCAACTACAGAGCTACGTTCACTATCTTCATCTAGCATTTCTGTTTCTTGAGAATCATGTCGGGAGGCTGACGCTGCATTCTTTAAATGAGGAGTAGTCCCCTTGCCTGCCTGCCTCGTCATAAGTGATTGATGAGGGATACACAAGAATATTAGTTTGATGTAAGAACATGGTTAATACATAGATGTACTAGTATGTACCAAAAATAGAAAGGCATGTCATATTCAAATGTATAATGTGTAAGATAAGCAGATGCAATTTAACAAAATTGGAAGCAATACAAGCTAGACATCCGGCTGGAGTGGTGAACATGATCATCTAGGACCTGAGAGCCTGGTGGGAGGCGGGCTGCTTCGCCACCATCGCGGATTTTTAGTTGGCTTCCAGGTGATGCATGTCTTTGCTGGACTTGTCACTGGCTCGGCCAGTGCCCTGACTAGCTATTTGTCTTCTGGTGCTCACGGGATGGTGGTTCATGTAAAAAATATCTTTCCTTATCTTAATAAAGACCGACTTCGGCCTTTCGAATACAAGTTAGACACCATATGGAACATGCAACCACATATGACACCGCGAAGTTAAAGCAAGCACCTCGGATGGTGGTTCAGTGCGAGCAAGGTCGTCAACTCCAGATCAACGTTTACCATCTCCATCTGTTGACACTGCACCCTTTAAAGCGCTGTAACGTGCCGCGCCTAGCCGCGTAGAAAGCTGGCACGACTTGTCTCTTTTCTTTTTTGCTTCGCTTTCGGTAGACTCTGAAATACCCTTGCATAAAAACACAATAGTGAGAGTATGGATGAAGTGTGTGCAGAACTAGTGCACTGTAAAAGTAGCAGATAGCAGGTGGCTGAAAAATAAATGACAGGAGACATATGATAGCCATACAACATTGCATGGCAAACAAAATTAGATTCTACTCCGTATGTTTTTGTAATATATGAGCATAGGAAATGCAGGTACTCCTCTAGCACACCACCACATGTGGTCATATCTAAGATAACAGTCGACTAAAAATAAATAGGTCAGTCGATTTTTTTAATGAACCGTCCGATCTATAAGGAACGGGCAGATGGCCTTCATCTACCTCCCGCCAGTCACTGTTGACGATCTTTCTCGAACCGCCAGCGACCACCTGCCCAAACCTGGGCCTCCGCCGTCCCGCCCTCCCATCGACCTCACACCACCGTCATGCTTGGCAGCGCCCCCAAGCCATCCCTTTAATCCCGACTGACCTCCAGATCGGGCTCCAGTAGCTCTAGGCCGCACACGCCCCTAAGATAAACACCAAGGCGCTGCTTCCTCGGTGTAATAGTCGTACTAGCGCCTGTTACACCGGGGAATGCTTCCGTTAATTGGGAATCAACTAGCCAGAAATTGAAATTCAGGGGGGCGACGGACCTCTAGCTAAGGTGAAATAGTATATGAGGAGAAACCTTGTGCATCGCGAGTTACTAGGAACATCTAGTATCAAGAAGAAGCGGTCAACTAGTGTCTTCTGTGGGATGAATACCATGCAAGCAGAGACGTAAGATTTGCACGAATAAGGGAAGAGGAGTATCTTCTTTGGTGTGGTCACCTCCACATGTCGCGCCGATATTCTTCTTTTTACTGGGGAAACCGATGTTCTGGAGGGTGCAGGCTTGGACGATCCCATGGCCAAATTGTTGACTGTGTTGCCATGGCCGTATGTCAGCGGAGGGGAAGAAGATCCGAGGCGGCGAAGGACGGCGTAACAGGAACAGCTCCGGTGTGGTGGAGGGTGGTGAAGTTGGAGCGACAGCGGTGATGCGCAGGACGGCGTGGTTGAACTGGCTCGGGTACGGACGACTCGGCCTCGGCTTCAACTACTAGCCGTGGAGGGCGTGCGGTTGAGGTTGCGGTGGACGACGATGTCGGGGTGTCGGCTCCGCCTTGATGGAGGAGGGCGGCGGTTGATGGGTGGGATGGGATGGCGGACGGAGGACGCCGGGGTTTCGCGGCTGGTGGAGAGGTAGTTTTGGCGCCCACGGAGTACGAATGGGGAATCGTACGGGTGGGGGGGAACCATGTTTCGGTTTGGGACGCGCTTGTTTTTGGCTTTTTTGAACAGAAGATGGGACGCGCTTGTTTGAAATTTGGGGATAGTACAAACTTTGCCCCCCTCTTCAATTTCGGACCTACTGCGGGTCGGGGGTAGGATGGTAATCCCAGGTGTCCCAAATAGTGGGCGGGAGTGATTTCGTCCACGCGCATGTGTGCTTAGGCGGCAATTGTGTATGAATGTTTTTCGGAGGCGGTTGCGTGGCGTCTAGATGAAGCTACAAACCTACCCCGGTTTAGACCTTTGGACGTCGGGCCGGTAGGTTTCACGGGTCGGAGTTATTAGAAAAGTAATTTCCTTGTACTACCAAACATTGGTCTCACGCGGTTTCGGGCGAGTAGAGGCTCTTTTGGCACTTCGTTCGAAATTTTGAAACGGAAGCATTCACGTTTAGAGTACTCTTGAACTATGAGGATTGACCTAAATAGACAATGTTATATTTGACCTTGTATGTTTGAAAACCTCATTAAATTATCCGCTTCCTTTTGAAAATTTGACACTTGAAAATCCTATAACTACGATTATTTTGGAATGGAGGAGCTAAATTTGAATCTATTTTGTACACGACTACATATGCTATTATGTACAAAATCAGAGCAAAGATTGGTACCCCCATAGTTTAGGTATGGTTTACAAATGCCATGATATCAAATTCAAATAATTGAATGGACTTCATGTTGAATTCGATTTTTTAAACCACCTTAGGTTGAATTCAAATGTATGCTAGTTCATAGGTAGCTATTTATAAATGTCAATTGTGTAACTTTCGTATGTATAATGTGCTTTACACACACAACATGAACTATACTCACGTTTATATTCGATTGCTAAAGCGATGCATTGTCTGGAGTTCAAAATACTAACTATGTGGATCAATTGTGTCGAATAATAACATAGACATGCTCAAATTCGATAGAATCTAGATATCTGATGGATCAATGACCGCTCCTTACGCGAATTGCAAATATCATGATCCCATCCTAATATTTGGATACAATTTATATCTTTAATCAATGTGTAGAGCAGTCTTTTACGTGTAGTTTCACTCTCCATCGGTGGTCTCTCACACATGCTCACACACTCTCTCCCGAGGTGTCTTTCTTGCACACATGCTATAGATATAACCCTCCCTCCCTCTCGTAACCATTTACAACTATTTTCACTAACCTTTATCACAAGCACTCTTCCTCTAAGCAAACATACGCACGCACAATCCTCATCGATCCTTTCTATATACATGGACCTGCCTACGTGTCTCATGTACGCACATTATCTTTACGCCTGTCTCTCACGCATTATTTCACACCTCTCTTCCTAATCGACGAGTATGATTCTAGCAGAGCATTCTGTAGGATGCCCCTTAAAGTTAGGTTGGATGAGTAGTAATATCAGAGATAAAGGGGTTACCTTAGTCCGAGAACCTAGGGTTACAAATCCTAGCCGGCTTTGTCAGTGGACACAGAGTCCTTCACAATTCTGCTATCTTTGTCTTGTACGACTAGTCATCCATGGGTCTTCCTAAATGTCTCATGGGCCGACCAATGTGGCGCAGGACGGAACCAAACGAAGGGCCTCACCTCAACCCACCGGACCTCACGCGGTGACACACCCTCTGCCCCCACGTCTCATTATCTTCTCACACCCACACATACCAACACAAACACCACACACATAGAAAATTTATCCTGGTGCCTCTATTCCTTCCCCCCTTGCATATACACACTCAAGGGAACGGAATCTCTTGTCGTGACATCATATTTGTCTCTCTCTCTCTAGACCACTCTCATTTCTCGTGCTATCTCTCCCACGCCCTCCCTGTCGGCCCCTCTATCCATGCCTCTCTCGAATATGTAATACACATACATACCTCTCTAGACCCGGCCAAATGCATCAACTACACATTCACACATGTTACATCACGTACCCCATTGATCTAAAAAGCCCTCTCTTCACGTTTATTTCGCATACAACATTCCTTTTGAATAAAGTGTGGCCAAAAAATTATTTTAGAGTTTCTACATATATACAACATTACAAAGTTATATGGAGGAGTATGAACAATAATTTGCATTGCATGGTGCCCACAATGATATTTATTCCGCACTATGAATTTGTATATTTTTATACTATATACAAAGTTAGTCATAATAAAGAGAAACGAAGAGCATCTCTCTCTCCATCGCATACCCCCCTGTATGCCCCTTTCATGTATGCACACAAAACTATCTCCAGGTCCTCTAAAAGTAAGCCCCAGAAAATTCACACGCGTTTCATCTTTCTCTCGTGATATATGCAATGACGATCATTGTATTTGAAGCGAAAGCATGATACATACATTGGATTCCATAATCCACTCATTACAGTCACCGTTTACATTTAGTGGTTATTATACAGTCACGGGCTCACCGTACAACTTTGTATTTACTCATGACATGACTAGTTGACCAGTTAAACGCTCCACGTGGCACCTCTAGTGTTGCATCACATTATCTCACTACCATCATGCCCACCTGTCGACTTGTATCTACTCTACATCTACACTATTATAAAATACATAAAATATAAAATACACTCTTATAAAAATAGAGTTGGTGATGATGGTGTGCCTGCCATCCTGCAATATAGGCCGTCCAATTTATATCTGACGGATAGGAAAGAAACTATGGCTATTTTGCAAAAAGGTACCCACACACCTCTCCACATTTGCAAATAAGGCCTTCCCTCGTTCATCCTTTTCTCTCACAAGATAAACAAGTCATACAAATGCATCTTGATGTTACGTGCAATGCACGGGCATCTTGCTAGTAGGAATGAAAACAAATGACAAAAAAAATATTTTGATGGTGGTTCGAAGTCATGACCGCGGGCACAGCGGACAAGGTGGCCTTGTATTGGTATGCTGAGCCGTCTGTTTTAACACATAGGAGCTGGTGTGGTGATTATACACACACGCACGCATGCACACAAACTCCATCCATGCAACACTCACGCAAACACATGCACCCACGCACGCACACAACACTCACACGTACACACGGAGCCACGCACGCACGCAACACACTCACACACACACACACACGCACGCATGCATGCACACACCAGTACACCACATGACCAACACACACTCTCACGCTCAAGTGCTCAACCTACACGTGCATGCACACACATCAGGCCCTGACAGACACACACACAACCAGGTGATTCCCGCGCACGGGTTGGAGCCTTGTCGCGCCTGCGTAAATTTGTGTTTATCTGACCTTTTCCCTATGCGAACTGACAGGTGGGACCCACAAGGAATGTGGTCAATTTAACTAGTCAACATGGCGCCATGTAGACTATTTGGCCGGTCAACAGAGTGCAATCCGATGCTGAACTGTGAGCAAGTGACCGGATAATCACTTCAAAACGTATATAGTGACCGTAATCAGCTTATTCTGAAGTTCGGTGACCGTATTACGCTTTTCTCTCTGTAGGCCCTCCAAAACTACATCTCTACACATTCTCACATGTTACATCTAACAACTATGCAATACAGCACTACTACTACACTCTAACACAATAAATCATATGTGTTTTTAGTTTTACTAGATATCATATTGTTACTTATAATTATTCAGTTTGCATACATTAAAATTGCCTTTGATATGTATGGCCAGTATCATCTACTGCGCGGGAAAAATCCTGCCCTTTCCTGTTTAATCGGGTTTGTATCGATGGATCGTGCGAAACAGCAAAACTATAGTACTATATAGTACAAGTGACAGTTCACTGGGCCGTCGTGTCGTCTACTCCTCCATCGTAAGAGTGGAGCGCTCGCTTTCATAAATCTTCTAGTCCCTTTCGCCGACATGTGGGACATCAAGCTACCGGGTCCACGTGCCATACCGGAATACAGTGCAGAGCAGCCGGGGTGAAGCACCCCAGTCATGGCGCCGGCGTAGTAATGAGCAATGAGGCGTAAAATCACAAAGCTGCACCTTTCCCGCAGTTAAGTTGGAGGTACGAAGTAATAATGCTAAAAAAGAAGTTGGAGGGACGAAGCAACCATCATTTCACTCGTTGCTGAATCCGCTTCTCCCTCATCTTCTTCAACTTAACCACGTGTTGCTTCTGCCATTGTTCTGCCTCATGTGGGACGCAAATTAGCATGGTAAAGCACTGACACGTGGGACTGCATGTTAGCAAACCGCCAGGACAACGTACTCCAAAAATAAGAAACCTCCCCCGCCATCCGCGCGGCAAAATCACCTCCTTTTTACTAATCTTTGATTCTATAACTTTTTAGATCAATTTAATCGAGATTTGTATAGATAGCACACAGGAGCAAAACCAAGTGGTACGGTTAAGGCCATCCACAATGTGTAGCCAAATGCGAAAATAGCTTTTGGCATCATGGGAACCAATGTGGATGGTGTTGCCAAAGCCAAAAAGATGGAACCGAAGCTCCCTGATTGATTGATTGAAGGAATAGAAAAATGCAACGTCTCTCCTCTTTCTCCCATGCTTGGACGCATGTAGTACAGTATAGAGCACAGAGTCTACTCCCCTGTCCCTTCTATCACAAATCACAAAGCAGTGAGGCATCAAATCACAAAGCACGGACGAAGCAACCATCATTTCACTCTTCGCTGACTCCGCTTCTCCATCGTCTTCTTCGAGAAACCATCTCACCGCACTAGTACTCCTAGTAGTAGTACTAGTAAAGGACTTCCTGGATGCAAATAAGGTGGTTGTCTCGGCTTGCAGGCGGCACTTGCGAACGACTTATCGTGGTCTCCCTCAATGGTGTTCTCTGTCGAACGCACTTCGCCAAACCACAAAAAAAAATCATCGACGTCACCCCAATGGGCAAGGAATTCAAATATAGTTACTACCTCCATTTTTTTGTACACAAGGCCAGTATATCAAAATTACAATTTGCAAAGGGCCACTAACACTAATCGAGGCAAAATTGATGGGGTTAGCAACCAAGGACATTAATATCCCCTACATGCATGCGGAAGTGAGAAGGTTTGTTTGCATGGCGCTGCATTAATCAAGCGATGAGGAGTGAGATGGTTAGCTCTTTGGTCTTTCGAGAAAAAAATATGCATTAATTGACACGTGAAACGAGGATTTGTATCGAAGGAAAACCCCACCTTTCTTTTTTAACACTAGTACTCCTAGTACGTACGTACTTATCCTGTTTGGGTCTAGGCCTTGCATTGTCAAACTTCGCCACACATTTTTGCCAAGCTTGCCTAAAGTTTTCAAAATGAGAAGGAGGTACACTTGCGCACGACTATCACGGTCGCACCGCACCCTCACACGTTCGCTCATGCACGCCGCGGTCGCACCGCACCCTCACACAGTCGCTCCTGCACGCCGCAAACCCAACCAAGGGAACGCGCCCTCACTGACACGTGTTGTCGGATGTGAACAAACCAAACTCAGCCATCCTATCGCTGACACATAATTTTCGTTCATAGAGTATGTTTATCCAACCGCATGTTGGGGAGTATCCGTACGACCCGTGCGATGGTCTGTTGGGGAAGAAGAAGAGGTGAGGAAGAAGGAAAGAAGGGTTAGGAGACGTAGGATATTCATCCAACCGGCTGAAATGGTAGACTGACCCAAGTCAGGCAACTTGCATAACAAATAGTATGTTTTTACACAGCAAAAGATCCATAAAAACAACAACATAAAGAAAAACTATCACTGCTCGCGGAAAGAGACGGCCTCGTCGTCTTTGGCTGCCGGCACGAACCAGCCGTTGCTGCCGACGTGTGTCTCCGCACCGTGGTTGTCCTCGGCCCCCAGCTACTCGTTCAAGCGGAGCGTGCGGGCGCTCTGCACGGACGAGAGCACAGCCCGGTTCAAGTCGAGGACGTCCAATTCCGCCTGCAGGAGGGCCTCGATGGCAGTGGCATCCGCGCGCTCCGTGTCGAGTCGAGCCTCCGCCGCCCGGTTCAAGTCCAGGACTTCCGGTTCCGCCTGCAGGAGGGCGTCGGTGAGAGCGGCATCCGCGCGCTCTGCGACAAGTCGAGCCTCTGCCGCCCGATTCATGTCCAAGACATCCGGTTCCGCCTGCAGGAGGGCCTCGATGGCAGCGGCATCCGCACGCTCCGCCTCAAGTTGAGCCTCCGCCCCCAGTTCACATCCACGACATCCGGTTCCGCCTGCAGGCGAGCCTCGATGGCAGCGGCATGCGCGCGCTCCGCGTCGAGTTGAGCCTCTGCCTCCCGGTCCTCCTTTAGTATCGCCATGTTGAACTGCTGGTCCGCCTGCACCATGGGGGACTCGGACGCCGGCACGAAGTCGACATCCATCGTCTCATACCCATCAGGGGCCTTCTGCGCCGTGACCTCCGCAGTGAACATTGGATCGGCTTGCTCCTCCTCGTAGCTTGGCTCCAGAGAACTCGGGGATTGGCCCGCCGCAAAGCGAGCTTGGGAACGGAGGTCTATGGCACCGACCGCCGCCGTGATTTCTGCACGGCGCTCCGGCATCAGCATCTTGTAGTAAGTGATCTTGCAGCACACCATGGCTTTCCGGAGAACTAGGGGCGCTTGATGTGGGCTAGGGGATCGAAAGGTGGGGGAATGGGCTGGAGATTTGGTGTGGTTTTAGGGCTATGGCTGGCGTAGGCTGAGCAGTGAAGGTTCTGGTGTGAATAGTGGTTCCGGTGACGACCGGTCAATCGTTTTTGACTATACATCGCTCTTGTCGTGTTCACGTTGCAGCCCGGCACGCTGGACCCTCCATGTCGCTCACCGAATGGAACGTGCTTCGTCTTGCGTTTTTGCTCGCTTGTGGGACCGCAGTTGAGAGCAAACCGACGTCCCTCCCCCTCCCCCGTCCGCGTCATGTATTATACCACCACTCCCTCCGTTTTATGCGGAGTAAATAAAAATAGAGGGAGTATACTACGGATGAGGATCCCATGACGTGGCCGAACCCATTGAGTAACTGACATGCGGGGCCTAGCAAGCATGGGGTCCGCCAGTAAGTGACCGAAAGGGAGGGTAAGGCAGGGATACCTACGTCAGAGGATCCACTTCCACTATACTACTTTTACCAAATGTTAGAGTAATAATATATGACATGCAACTTACACAAATGTTAGAGTAATAATATATGACATGCAACTTACACAAAGCATACAAGGTCTAATGCATTTTTCGAGGCTAACTTTGACCAAATGTTAGAGTAATAATATATGACATGCAACTTACACAAAGCATACGGTCAATTTCGTATCTGAAAGAGTTTCCAATGATATAATTTTCACATTATACATCTCATGTACTCCCTCCGTCTAGGTGTGTAAGTCATCTTACGAAAACCAAATAATCCCAAAACACGTACTACCTCCGTCCGGATTTATTGGTCCCCATTGTGTTTCGTGCCAAATTTTGACCATAGATTAAACTAACAAAATGTTCACGCATGTCACCAAACATTATATTTTTTAAAACTATGTTCAAATACGAATCCAATGAGATAATTTTTCTTGACATGCATTAACATTTTGTTAGTTAAATCTTTAGTCAAAATTTGACACAAACTACAAAGGGGACCTATAAACCAGGACGGAGGTAGTAGGCGCGGTGCATTAACTTCTACATCATTTCTTGTATTTGACATATCAACCAATAAGAGATGAGGGTGTGAATTCTTTTAATGACCTGAGACTGTCAAACATGACATGAAGTGGTTAGATCATTGCATGCAATACTATTAATTAGCAAATAAACATTAATGTCTCTCGTTTTCCCCTCCTCCTTGGTCACGGTGCACAGCCTAAGATGACTTACTCACCTATGTGAAAGGAGTACTATTAATCTTGTCAATAGTCAAATTGGAAACCATCTCGAGTACAAATCTAGGAGTACATACGAATCTAACAATATTGATTGGACGTTGTTGAATGTTGATACCTTTTTTTATCATAGTAGAGATACTTTGACTACACATAAAACTTATATGTAAAGTAGAAAGGATAGGAGGGAGTATATTGTACGTTCAAAAACGAAATGAACATTGAATACCCTTTATATATGATTTGTGGATGCTATGATCACCGGTTCAAAATTTTGAATCCGCCTTAGGTATCACGTGCCCCCACTCGTTCCCTCTCGATTTCATCTCGGGGTCCGGAGATCTATTGAAAGAGGACTAGGGTGGGTACATGCGAATGATACTCGGCGGAATGTTCAAATGAGGCATGCGGGAGGATGGACTCGACTTGAGGGTGACATGATCGATGGAGAAGAGGGTTGGAGAGGAATGAGAAATAAGCAAACGCCACATGATTACACTTGAACGGCTCAAATAAACAATAAGTTGTCTCGTTTGGCCTACATAGTGAAAGGCCTAATGCACAACGCGTAGCACTGATGCTCGAATATGGCCTGGAAAACAAGGAAACCGAAATGTGGGGCACACCCGTCGGGATGATGTAGCGCAGACTAGTCCAATGGAGGAGCTAGCCCACGACCTCCTCGCCACCGACAGCCGTTCATGTGGGTCGTTGGGGCCAACAACGGGGTGCAGCTCCAGCACCGCCTCTGGACACGGCGACCGCGGTGAGAGACACACTCATATCGTCGATAGACACGGTTGGTTTCAGTGTGCCGAGGGTGGCGTTAGTGCTGTAGCACGACCAATGGTATGTTTGGTTTGTGCCCAAGGTTGCCCCATCAAAGCATTGGGTAGCCAAAATTTTGGTTGAGGTATTGGTTGCCCATGAGTTGGCCGACATTGGCAAGAAAAATGAACTAGAGTTGGCTAGAGTTCATTGGCATGCCAAAGAAATGGCAACTATCCAAACAAAGACCAATCTTTGGGTCATGACCAAAATTTTGGTAAGGCGCACTTTGGCCACAATCCAAACACACCCCAACACCCGGCTCGTCGAGGATGCACGGGACACCGCGACGCGTCCGCGGAGTGGTGTAGCGCGGCCAACTGCATCCTCTGGACCCGAGACCATGCCGGGTCGTCTTGCTTTTTCAATGACATGCGGGGATCGCATTTGAGCAAAGGGCATCTCCAATGTTGCCACGGCCGCAACTGACTACCCTGGCACACCAAAGGCCTCATCCCTCGCGCCGTCGCGGTGTGTTCCCTGCCGGCGCCAGCTGCCCGCATTCATGCCGTCCGTTCGTATGTTGTCGTTAAGAGGCTCGGTGCCCGAGGAACCAACTCCGGCGACTTAATGACGCACCCGGACGCTTGGCCTCACCGAAATGCGCTACTTAAAGCGGCAACGTCCAGCTAACCTCCACACCATAGCGCAGCGTCCTCCTACGTGGCACCACATCTGCCATGACCGCAAGTGCGAACGCTCTGCGGGAGAGCTTGTCTTCGAGGATGAAGCTCGAGGTCGCCGCCCTCTCTCAAGTCGCATCTTGCGACGCAATAGCGGCGTAGCCGGACGCGGACGCGACCGCACAAGCGGTGCCCATGCTGGCGGCCAACGACGGGAGCACCGTCAGCCACACGTCCTACTTGCCGCCATCCAACGTCCGGCACCGCCGAGGTCGGGGACTCCTCCGAGGATGAGTAGGGCATGGGAGGCGGCAGGGTATGGTGTGCCAACTGGCCGGTCCGTATCCCGTGTTCTACTCTTCCTCGCCGGAGACCGCACCTTCACTTCACGGGTCTTGAACCCCGCCCCCGTACATAGAGATCGCGGATGGAGGACGTCGGTCGCCGCCGTAGAATAGGTTTAGGGTCGGGTTTCTTTTATTTTTTTGTCCTATAAAAGTTTGAAATGTAATGAAAATCTGCCGTGTTTGCATTAATCTCGGTCGGTGTATATGAACTTTCACAATAATATACATATTGTAGGAGTACTAGCAAGATGCCCGTGCATTGCACGGAAGATCAAGATCTTGTGGGAGAAAAGGATGAACGAGGGAAAGCCTGATCTGCAAATGTGGAGAGGAGTGCGGGTAAATTGTCATAGTTTCCTTCCTATCCGTTAGATATAGATCGGATGGCCTATATTGCAGGATGACAGGCACACCATCATCACCAACCGAGACAAATCTAAAAAACCCAACGAAGCCAACCTCCCAACATATCGCACGGGAAAAGACCCGGCCGCGCCGTTTTAGTCGGTATTACCGGATTACTAGTAGTAGTATCGATGGATCGCGTGAAGCAACATTTTTTTTGAGGGGGCGAAGCACCTAGTTTAAAAGGAAAAAAGGCGGCACACTCACAACACTCCTGTCGCGGTCGCATTGCACCCCACACACGTTCGGTCCTGCACACGGCTCACGCAAACGGAACGTGCTTTGGCTGGCCTCTTCACTGACACGTGGGACTGCACTTGGAGAAACTGACCATGCGCCAAACTCCCCCCGC